>NW_027185698.1:16393483-16424985 GCF_028583685.1 Petaurus breviceps papuanus | reverse complement strand
GATAGATAGATAGATAGATAGATAGATAGATAGATAGATAGATAGATCTGTGGTACTATAGTACTTTAGAGTATTTATTTGCTTATATACATTTGCTTAGGCGCAACTTAATACAAAGTAGTTTTAAGAGGGAGAGAAAACTATGTGACTGTGAGGATCAAGAATGGCTTTGTTTGGGAGCAGACGCCTTATCTGTGCTTTGAAGGAAGTTATGGATTCTGTGAGATGGAGGTGAGAAGGGAATATGTTCCAAACAAAAGGGGATGACTTGTGCAATGGGTGTGGGAGAGAGAATGTCAGATGCTGCTGTGAACAGTAGGTAGACTAGTTAGCCTAGAACATAGAGTATTTAAAGAGGAATCATATGAAATAAAGCTGATGTGAAATTCTAATGACTGTGTTTGATTCCAAAGAAGAGATATGAGGAGATACCTTCCTCCTCTTTGCAGAAATGAAGTAATGTGGGTGTGGGAAACTATATACATAGAGTCAGTATTTTTTTTTACATTTTGGAAACCCTCCCTTTTTTCATACCTTATTATTAACCAATCCTTTGGGGAGGAGTGAAGGATTTATACAGGGTAAAATATAAGTAATATTAAAAACAAAAAAATGTCAAAAATTTTATTTTGTAAAAAATTAAATGAGGCTGGAAAGATAATGAGAATCAATTGTGAATGCTAGTCTGAAAATTTTGTATATTACCTTATTCTTTTTTTTTTTTTTTTTGCTTTTTGGAGAGGGGAAGGTAGGGTGGTTGGGGTTAAGTGACTTGCCCAAGGTCACACAACTAGTTTGTGTGTGTGTGTGTGTGTGTATGTGTTAAGTGTCTGAGGCTGAATTTGAACTCAGGTCCTCCTGACTCAAGGGCTCATGCTCTATTCTCTGCACTACCTAGCCACCCCTATATATTACCTTAGAAGCAATAGGTAGTCATTGAAGATCGTTGAGTGAGGGTCCGTGTTTCAGGGACTTGGTTTTGGTAGCAGTGTGGAGGATAGTTTTTGAAGGCAAGACATTGTAGGCAGGTAGATCAGTTAACAAACTATCAAAATAATCCAAGCAAGAGGCTATGCAGGCTTAAACCAGGGCAGAGGTCATATGAATAGAGAGAAAGGGGATGGATACTAGCGATGTCATGGAAGTAGGATCACTAAGACTTGGCAATTAAGGAGCTGTGATTTGAAGGAAGAAGAAGAGTCATGAATGTCTCTAAAGTTGTGAACTTGTGTGACCTGAAAGATGGTGGGGACATCAATAGAAATATGTGAGGGATGGGCTGAGGTATGAGGAATTTAATGAGTTCGATTATGGACATCCTGAGTTTTAGATTTCTACAGCACATCCAAGTGGAGTTGACCAGTAATCATCTGGTAATATTGAACTGTAGTTTGGAAGTGAGATTAGGGCTGAGTATATAGATTTGGGAGTTATCTGTAAACAGCTGATCTTTGAACTCATGGAGTCAGGCGAAGAGGAATTAATAATAGTGACTCCAAAAAGAGAGAAGAATGAGAAGAAACCAACATTTTTTTTTTAGTGCATGGAAGAGAACAGAAAGAAATTCAAAAGGAAACAAAGACTAGTAGAACAGTTTTGAAAGTAATATGTAGAATTTATTTTCTACTTTTAAATAATTGAAGTATAGGAAGTAATGAAGTTACTAAGGGGAAAAATACAGAGAGAAAAGAGGGCTCAGGAGAAAATTTGGAGGGCAAACACACTTGGTGGGAGGAGGAGGATGATACAGTAAAAGAAGTTGAGAGTTGGTCAGTCAAGTAGGAAGAGAACCAAATGAGAATAGTGTCTCAAACTTCAAAAAAGAGTATTCAGGGAAAGAGGAGTGTACAATAGCAAGTGCCACAGAAGCATCAAGAAGGATGAGGACTGAGAAAAGTCCTTTGCATTTAGCAATTCAGACATCATTGCTAAAGTTAGAGAGCACAGTTTCAATTGAGTGGTGGGGTCAGAAGCCAGAATGCAAGGGGCTGGGAGTACGAAATGAGCAAATGGAGTTAAGGAGAGTAGATAGCTATTTTTTTTCTAGGGGTTTGGGTGCAAAAGGGAGACAAGATATAGAATGGTGCTTGTGATAATGGTAGGACAAGGCAAAGTTTTTGAAGATGTGGAGACCTGGGCTTGAGAAGGAACAAGGTGATTTGCAGAGATCTCGGATAAGAAAGAGAATGATTGAGAAGACAAGTTCATGTAGGTGTCTGGATCAAAAGCACAAGAGATTAGCAAGGAGCAGGCAAAAAAAAAAAGGAGGAAAGAATGGGGAATTATGAAGAGGGATTCTGATATATCGAACAGGGAAGAAAAGGAGTGACCTCGATTTTCTTAGACTTCTCATCAATGAGACTTTCTGGATCTTTAAATGCAATAAGCAATTATTTTCATTTTCTCATTACACCAAACAGCATTTTTATGGGAGGGCTAGTGTGGGAGAGGCGTGTAAGAGATTTTTGACAGAAGAATTTGAAATCCTACTTTTTATGTAGCAAACTGTAACATAGTGAGTTTAGTTTTAAAATTCACAAGTAAAACACATGACTTCCTAATTGAGCCAGTTATGGAAGTAACACAATTAGATCTAGATTTCCCCTTACCCTCTTTCCTTAAAGACAAAGATAATGACTTTTGTCTGAGTCAAGGTACACACCACAGCAAAGAGCACAGGAAGGACTGAGCTGGTCTGAGACTTCCTGAGGGATAGAATTCATGTGACTGGAGAGCTGCTTTGCTGTTTCCATCAGAAGTCCATCTTTGTTGGGGCTTCGGAACCAGTCAGACAAAAGCTCCATTGTGAGTGAAAGTTTGATGCAAGGCTTCATGCTTATGGGATGTGGTCCCTCCTCTAGGGAGTCAGGAATGACTGATTTGGTATAGGTTCTGAAAACTTAATTGAGAATAATTTTTAAAAGGATTATTCACATTCCTAAAGTGTGTCAGGTAAAGTGGGGATCTGGAGAGAGCTTCACAAAAACAGATTGGTGGTGATGATAGATCTATTTCTGGTAAATCCATCTAGGCAAAGAAGTAATCTTGGAGAGGGGAGGAGAGGAGGAATGAAAGGAGTTAAAACCTTCCATGAGATTCTACTGAGGCACTTGCTGTCCAGTGTAGAAAAACCAAAACTTTGAAAAACAAAAATTTGATGAGAAGATAACTCATTTTGACTCATCTCTAACTCAAGAAATATTACTGAACTTTTACTTCAAATAGTTAGCAACTAGGTAATTGGTTTTGCAGAGTACTGACCATTCATTCTGACAGTTACAAAACAAACTTAATGAATACATATTTTAATTGCAAATTAATGTGGTTGGTAGAGGATGCCCATGTTACTGAAGCAAAACTAAACAGAAATTACCTTCTTTCTAGGACTTGCCTATTACTGACATGTTACCTGTATACTCCTGGCACAGCCCTTTTTCTGGATGAAGGATATGTTTATTCAAGCACTAATTTCCTTCTTGCAACCAGACCTTACCTGTGGCTAATGAGCTTGCAGGACTTTATTGTTAATCCATTGCTGTGAAGGAATGTTGACATATGATTATCTACTCCACATCTTGGGGGATTTTTTTTCTTTATTTGTTTTTTCCTTTCCTGGTTATACATTGCAAAATAATCCCTCCACTCTCTCAAGATTGTGTCACTTCCAGTATGGATTTCCTAAGTGTGCAAGCAACCACTCTTTTCAATTTTGTCTTCTTGAGTGACATTTCTACTTCTGACAATCTTCTACGGAGGTCTTAGGATCCAAAAGATACACTGTGACTGCTCAAGAAAATAAGACATTAAAAAAAGAAAGAATGACAAATCTACTTCATTATCTCTTTCTTGTCCTCCTGCCAGGTCGATATGTAAATTTTCTTTGGATTTGTTGAGTTTCATATCAAGCTTTATATAGTTTTGTTTTCATATTCATTGCTTTTCCTTGATGCACAATGAGATATTACTTTTAGTCTTCTGACACCCTCTTCCATGGTATTTTATACATGGCTTTGCATTCTAAACTAATTTGGCCATTCTTGCCATTTCTGTTTCATGAACAATTTGCTGACTAATAGAATTTCTGGCCTCTTTCTTTCTTGTTGCTATGGCCATTAAAAGAGCACTGGAGAAGAGTCAGGAGACCTGAGTTCTAGTCCTAATTCTGATATACTCTTATATTGCCCTGGAATTCACACATTGGAAGTATCCCCCACACCATGGGCTTTTCCTCTGATTCATAGGTTCCCAAAATAGGCAATACCACTCCCAGAGGGCACTGGACCAATCCAGGGGGGCAATAGTAGCCTTGGGTGCAATTGGGGGGCATAGCATAAAATAAGGGGAATGTGGAAGCATAAGGAAAGAAGAGAAGATAATAAAATTTTGAAAAACCATTCATACATGTTTAATCTGTTGTGTAACAGAGTTAAAATTATAATGATTACATTATCTTCCAAATAAACATACAAAATGCAAGTTATAACTGATCAGTAGCCAAGTCTGCTGACAGGTCTTACCAAGCTAGTGTCAGTAGGGGAGTGTGTTGTGCATTGTCAGGAAGTACAGCATGCACTGGCAGGAATATGTGTGCGTAATGAATAGTTTATTACAATATGATACTATATGGTTATCTGTTGCAATATTTCATCATCAAAATTTCAATGCAGGAAAAAGTTTATAATAAACTATTAAATTTAAGGGGCAGTAGGCCAAATAAGTTTAGTAACCTCTGGATGAAGCCAAAGCTTCATTTCTCTCCAGGCTACATTCTGTGCTTTCCCTACCATGGCCCATGCTGGGGACCTTCATCTCTTCCCCATCTCCTTTAAAACTCTTTTTCTGTGTTGTCTTCCCTCATTAGAAGGTAAGTTCTGTAAGGGCAGGAACTTTCTTTCTGCTTATATTTGTATTCCCACCACTTAGCACAGTGCCTGCCAGATTTAAGTGCTTAATAAATGCTTTTTCACTGACTGACTGTTAATTCAGTCTTCCATTCCAGCATGTCCCTGCACTGTTAACTACCAGTGATTGGAGCCCTAGTTTCATTTAAGCAATTAACATTAATTCAATTTTACAAAGGGATATTTCCTCCAAATATTTGGCAAGAAAAGAGTTACACTTCCTCCTTCTCATCCCCCAAGAACCTGGGGACACATTCTCCCCTATAGCACATTGAGCCCTGGGGACAGAAAGTTCAGATTCAATGCAGTTTCTATATAATACTAACCCCACCAAGTTCACTTCCTTTTTAAAAGTTTAATTTTAATTTTATTTTTTTCTCAATTACATGTAAACATAAATTTTTAATATTTGTTTTTTTTATTTTGAGTTCCAAATTCTCTCCCACCCTTCCTCCCTTCCTCCCCACCTTGAGAAAGCAAATGCTTTGATATAGATTATATATGGGCAGGCATGTAAAACATTTTCATATTAGCTATGTTGCAAAAGAAAATGCAGACCAAAAAACCAAGAATAATAAAATAAAAAAATTATGTTTCAAACAGTCTTCAGACACCATCAATTCTTTCTCTAGAGATAGACAGCACTTTTCACTATATGTCCTTCAGTTTTAGATCATTATATTGCTGAGAATAGCTAAGTCATTCACAGTTAATTATCATTCAATATTGCTGTTACTGTGTACATTGTTTTCTTGGTTCTACTCATTTCACTTTGCATCAGTTTGTGCAAGTCTTTCCATGTTTTTCTGAAACCATCCTGCTTATCCTTTCTTATACCACAATAGTATTCCATCACAATCATATACCACAACTTGTTCAGTCTTTCCCCAATTGATAGGCATCCCCTCAAGTTACAATTCTTTGCCGCCACAAAAAGAGCTGCTAGAAATACATACACACATGTGTGTGTGTTTGTGTGTGTGTGTATATATATATATATATATATATATATATCTTTCCTTTTTCTTTGGTCTCTTTGGGATACAGACCTAGTTGTGACATTGTTGAGTCAAAGGCCATGTAGTTTTATAACTTTTTGGTTGTTGTCCTTGTTCAAGTCATGTTCAACCCTTTGTGATTCCTTTTGGGGTTTTCTTGGCAAAGATACTAGAGTGGTTTGCCATTTTCTCCAGTGGATGCAGTAGATTTCCTTCTGTGTCAGGCAGCCAGAGGTTAAGTGATTTGCCCAGGATCAAACAGCTAGGAAGTGTCTGACATTGGATTTAAGGTGGTCTCTCCTAAAACGGTGGTGAATGGGGGTGGAGGTGGATATCAAAAGTGAGAGGAAGGACCCCTTTGCTTTCATTGGTTAGTAACTTTTTTAAAGTACTTTAAGTTCCATAGCCAATAAAAAGGCTTCTTTTGCCACATGTCTATGGAACTGGAACCAATGACTAGATGTTTTCACATGCTTCAAAGTCTACATGGGGATTGCATCAGCTGAGTATACTATGGATGCTCATTGGTTACTAACCTTTTATAGCACTTCTGTTTAAGTTCCATAGCCAGTCAAAAAGGCTCCTCTTTACCACATGTCTTTTGGACTTGAACCAAAGACTAAATGTTTTCACATGCTTCAAAGTCTAAATGGGCATTACATCAGCTGAGTACACTATATATGCCCACAAGGAAGAGTCCCATCAGCCAATTCCAGGTCCCCATTTTACTCTATTATCCTGGGTGAGTCATTTAATCCCCTTAGCCTCAGGCTCATCTATAAAATAAGGGGTTAGATTAAATGATCTGTAAACTTCTTTTCAACTCTAAGTCCTATGATTTTGAAGTGAGGTCACTTACATCTCTTGCATTTTATAATTCTTCCTCTATGGATTGGGTCATTGAAGTGTCCATTATTCTCATAGATTCTAGGATACCCTGTGAATTGATGTTCTTACTATTATAAATCACAAGCCCCATAAGGGTATTTCTCATTAACAATCAGCCAGTAGACAAAATTGGCTCTTAGCAAAGGCATTCATTAATGTGACATAGTAAAAATAGCAGCTATAAGACACTGCATCTTTGTAGTTTTTGCATTCCTGATAGAGACCATTGCTTCTAAGTGAAATGCCCTTCCCACTTTTTTCCACTCATCTTAATCTTACCAAATCAAAGATTTGTCATACTGAAGGGTTTTGAAAAGCTTTAAATGTTATACATATATAAAATATAATCACTTTAATTTATTCATTCATACATAGTATTTTTCAAATTTATTACTTCCTGTCTTTTAAAATTTTTTTTTACATTGCTTTTCAATGACCTCCCAAACTTCCTCTTCATATAATCCTGTTTCATAACAAAGAAATACAGTTAAGAAAAATATATCAACACCCTGGACTTGTCTGATAATATATACTTCATTCCATCCCTCTAGGCTGCCACCTCTCTGTGAAGAGTTTCAAGGCTTCATCATCAATCTTTTAGAGTAATTAATATTTGGTCACTTCATTAATTAGAGTTCTGAAGTCTTTCAATGTAGTTTTCCCCTATATTTTTTTCCTGTTCTGTTACAGGTGAGGCCTTAGAACATAGATTGGCAACCTAGGGTATGCCTACTGAAAATTGCATGCTGTCTGTCTTTCTGTACCACAGAATTTAATCACTACCACAGAAATGGCTAGAGGCTTCACTTGCTACCATCCCTCCCCTTTCCCACCTAAAATAGAAAAAAGATCAACATCTTGGAATATTGTTTTGTGAAGAGTCTGTTAACCTCCATTTTACAGTGTATTTTCATACTAAAGTAGGAATCACCCACCTCACCCTGATCCCTACAACAAAATCTTGTAACATAGACTCTCACTTTTTCTGTACTCTCTAATAAAGTAGTCAATTGTTCACATAGCAACATTGAGCCAAAGAACTTCATAGAACCAAAGTTAAGTTCCTGATATAGTGTAGGCTTCCATGCAGATGCAGGTAACCTAGGTTTTTATTATATTCGAGCTTCCTTAGCTCTGCATTAGAATACTAGTTGAATACTAAATAGAACTTTTATAAGATTTCTAAATTTAGTACTCAGATGTCTCCTAATGAAACAAATGCTCCAAACTTGTACACTCTATTTCTAGCTCAAGAGGCCAGAGAGCAGAGCTAGAACTTTCTGGGAGTAGCCAGGCTGGCCCTGGGTCACTGCTAGTCTGGGTTCCAGGTTTTGCAGTCAGTTCTAGCTACTCTGTTAAATTTTAAATTTTTACTGTATGTTTATACCTCAGAAATCAGAAGGTCTTGATTTATTGTTTTGTTGATTGCCTAGATTTAAGAAAGGGAGGGAGAAAAATGTTAATGCAGATTAGATTTAAAAGCATATTTTGGGTACTTTTTTTTTCTGCTTGGAGAGCCAATTGTTAAACATTCACCAGGAGGTTTATAGGGAAGAAACAAAAATTTGGGAGGAATTTTTCATTTATTCAGCAAAAGAACAATCAGGATCCAAAGAGGAAGCAACTTTCTAAGACAAACAACATGAAATTACACAGGGATAAATGTAAAGTTTTTCTCTTGGGTTCAGAAACCCACTGAATAAATATAAAATGGTAAAGATATGGCTAGAAAACATTTCCTGTGGAAAAGATCTAGGGACTCTAGTGGACTACAAACTCCATATGACTAAGCAGTTTGATACATCAGCCAAAAAGGCTAATGTGACCTTGGACTGCAGTGAGGGATGAATTACAGGCATCCCTCATTTTATTGTGCTTTGCAGACTTTATGTATGTATGTATATCTGTGTGTGTATACACAAACACACACACACACACATTTTACAAATAGGAGGTTTATGGCTACCCTTTGTCGAGCAAGTCTGTTGGTGCCATTTTGCCCACAGCATGGGCTCACATTGTGTGTCTGTTTGGTAATTTGGCAACAGTTTGGTAATTCTTGCAATATTTCACACTTTTTCATTATTGTTATTATATCTGTCATGGTGATCTCTGATCAGTGATCTTTGACGTTACTATTGTAATTGTTTTGGAATGTCACAAACTGAGCCCAAATAAGACAGTGAACTTAATTAATAAATGTATGTATTCTGACTGCTCCACTGACTAGCTGTTCCCCACCTCTCTCCTCTTTGGTCTTCCCTATTCCCTGAGACACAACAATACTGACAAATAGTACATAAACTTGGTTGATAAAGCACTGTTGAGCAGATTGACTCCAATTGTGAAAGAAGTTCTGCCGTGGGTAAAATGTTATAAAACAGCATCAGAGATATCTTTCGTGAAAGGGAGAGTCAGTTGATGTGACAAACTTCATTGTTGTCTTACTTTTAAAATTGCCACAGCCACCCCAGCTTTTAGCAGTCACCACCCTGATCAGTCAGCAGCCATCAGCATTATGGCATGACCTTCTAACAGCAAAAAGATTATGACGCTCTGAAAGCTCAGATGATGGTTAGCATTTTTTAGCAATAAAGTATTTTTAAAATGAAAGTATGTACATTGGGTTTTTTAGATATAAATACCATTTCACATTTAATAGACTACTGTGTAGTGTAAACATAACTTTTATATGCACTGAGAAACCAAAAAACGGATGTGACTTGCTTTATTGCAATATTCATTTATTGTGGTGGTCTGGAACTAAACCCCCAATATCTCCAAGGTATGCCTGTATATCCAATCAAGACAGACTAGAGTCTTGAACTCTGTTCTCGTCAGACATAATATTGTGTCTAACTGTGAGTACCATATTTTAGGGTAGACATTGACAACCTGGGGAGTATCCAGAGGAAGGTTACCAAGATAATGAGGATCCTGGGGAGAAAACAAAACAAAACAAAACAAAAACAGAACCATACTGTTCAAGGACTCTTACGAAGGCTTAAGGGGAATGTAATGTCTGTCTTCAACTATCTGAAGTGTTATTTAGAATAATGATTTATATTCTGTAGAATGTAGAAGAGGTTTTACATTTGTTCTCTTTAGCCCCAGAGGTCAGACTTAGGATAGATGAGAAGTCACAGCATGGCAGATTGCAAAATGTCATAAGGAAAATTTTTTTTAGACCATTAGTGTTGCCCAAAAGTGGAATGGACTGTCTCATAGGGATAAGGAATGCTCAGTTATGTGAGGTCTTCAAGGAGGCCTTGATGTGGCTAGAGTGGAGAGAGAGAGAGGCAGAGGGGAGAGATGTGGTGGAGGTAGAATGGACAGGACTTGGTAAATCATTAAGACTGGAGCAGTTAAGGATGTGTGGCGTAAGAAGACTTTGAGGTTACAAACTTTGGTGAACAGAATGATGGTGAGAAGAATGGAGGGGATGGAGGGAAAGACCGTGGGGAGCAGAATTGTTTCAGACACTCCAGATGACATTGCTTGAGATAGGTAATGGGATGGAGGCCATGTGTACGCAATTTAATGCTGCATGTTCTCTGAGAAGTCATACAAAAGAATACATTGTTCTCTCATTACCTATATTGTCAGACTTGGCTGATGCATTGTTTACTTTTGAAGAATTACCTTTCTTTTCCTCTCTTTCTTATTATTTGTCATCAGGGATGGCTCTCTGAAAAGTGAAGGGAGGAAGGATATATTTGGTAATAATGGTGATATAAAAATAAAAGATACCAATAAATAGATTTTTTTTAAAAAAGACTACCCTGTTCCTGTGCTCTGGGAGCTCATCATGCTCCTAATACTACAAAATAATTGGAGTTCTATGTCCTAGACATCCAAAATGAAAAATAACTGTCCCAGACTTTCTCTCTGATTCCCCATGTAGTGTGTTGGGGCTCAGTTTTCCTTGGCATGGCCAAAAAAACAGATAAAGGAATTCTTCCATAGCTGAAAGAGATGGTTCCCTTTCTCATCTCCCTTTAGCACTTTTTGAGGAAGGAAGCTAGTGTAGAGGTCAAGTCAGAAAACCTGGGTTGGAACCCTGACTCAGGTCCATTAGCTGGTTGATCATGGACCAGCTATATACCTATGCAAGGTTAGGGGGTTGGACCATAGGAAGTCATGTGACAGTAGCTCGATTTCTGGGCTTTGAGTTTAGAAGAGCTTTTCTAGTCCTAATGTTTGGTAATTCTGTCTGGATTGTTCTTTTGCCCCTATAGCATCTGTCTTTTTATTATTCTTTTTCTTAATAATGTCACATATACCTGTTAAACAGTAAGTCCTTTTAGGATATGTTTGTAACCTCACCACCTAGAACAGTGTCTTATACCTAGAAGATATTCAAATTGGGCATCATTAAAATAGACACAGTGTTCAGGACCAGAGACATGATGGTCCTCCTATACTCTGTCTTGGTCAGATAATATCTAGAATATTGTGTTCTGCTTTGGGCACTATATTTTAAGAAAAATTCTAGAGAGTGCCCAGAGGAGACCACAGAAAGCCAGCATATATGTACTTATAATAAAGAAGGAGCAAGGGGAAATCTTTTTGCTAGTTCTTGAAAAGTATTTAGGTTTTCCTTTCATTTCAGATTTCTGAGTTGAGGCTTCTTCTTAGTTTAGAGTAAGAAGGGAAAGGAAAGTGTTTGCATGCACTGGGCAGAGGAAACTATATTGGTGGAACAAGGAAGACAAAGAAGGAAGAAAAAATGTGAAAAGTAATTGGGTGAGTAGGAATAAGCATCGAAAGCTTTCCTGTCTCCTAGAACTTACTTCTTTACTTTAACCCTTCCCTTACCCCAACAACATTAAAGCAAATGATAGCTTAAAATTTTTTAAATTTTAATTTATTATCTATTTTAAACACTCTTTAAGTTCCAAATTCTTTTTTTCCCTCTCACACTCTCCCACACCCACTGAGAAGGCAAGCAACATGTCAATTATATATGTGAAAACATATAAAACATTTCTATATTAGGCATATTTTTTAAAAAGAAAGAGATATAAAGTGAGAAAATTATAGTTCAATATTTACTCAAAGTTCATCACTTCTTTCTTTTTTCATCATGAGTTCTTCAGATTTCTATTGGATCATTGTATTGATCAGAAGTCTTTCACAGTTGGTGGATCATTACAACATTGCTGTTCCTATGCACAATGATCTCCCAGTTCTCCTTCCTTCTCTTTGCATCATTTCATATAGGTCTTACCATGTTTTTTGTTTTTGTTTACAATTTTTATTTCCAAATTTTTGCCCATCCTCCCTACCCACCCCCACTCCTTGAAAAGGCAAGCAATTTGATATAGATTATACGTGGGTAGTCATGCAACATACATTTTCATATTAGTCATATTGTGAAAGAAAAACCCCAAGAAAAACAAATCTGCATTCAGATTCCATCAGTTCTTTCCCTGAAGGTGGATAGCATTTTACATCACAGGTACTTCAGAATTATCTTGGATCTCTGTATTGCTGAGAATAGCCAGGTTATTCACAGTTGATCATTGTACAATATTGCTGTTACTGTGTACAATGTTCTCCTGGTTCTGCTCACTTGTTTTATACTTTTCTTTATTCCTTTCAGGTGCTGGGTTTTTGTCTTTTTCCTACTTTGGGGACTTCCAACAAAGGAAGCCTTTGAACTAGTCAGTTTTTCAGTTTTGCATCAACTCATGTAAATTTTCCAGGTTTTTCTGAAAGCATTCTATTCATTATTTCTTATAGCACAATAGTATTTCATCACAATCGTATACCACTGTGTGTTGAGCCATTCCTCAACTGATGGGCATCCTCTCAATTTCCAATTCTTTGTCACCACAAAAAGAGCTGCTATAAAAAAAAATCTCTTTGGGATACAGACCTACTAGCGGTATTAGCTGGATCAAAAGGTATGCATAGTTTTATAGCCCTTTGAGTATACTTCTAAGTTGCTCTCTAGAATGGTTGGGTCAATTTACAACTCCACCAACAGTGCATTAGTGTTTCGATTTTCCTGCATCCCCTCAAACATTTGTCATTTTCCTTGTATGTCATATTAGTCAATCTGATAGGTGTGGAGTAGTACCTAAGAGTTGTTTTAATTTGCATTTCTCTAATCAATAGTGATTTAGAGCATTTTTAAAATATGACTATGATAGCTTTGATTTCTTCGTCTGAAAATGACCTGTTTATATATTTTGACCATTTATCAGTTGGGGAATGGCTCATATTTTTGTAAAGTTGATTCAGTTTTATACTTAGTATATATTTGAGAAATGAGGCCCTTATCATAGAAACCTTCTATGACATTTTAAAATATTATCCCATTGTCTATAGTACCTTTTAGTATAATGCAGTTTCCCTAATTATCTCTTTTAATTGGGTCTATTTTTACTTTTGCTTTGTCTGAGATCATGATTGCTGCCCCTGCCTTTTTTTTAACTTCAGCTGAAGCATAAGAAATTCAGTTCCAGCTTTTTATTTTAACTCCGTGTGTCTTTCTGTTTTGTGTGTCTTTTGTAAACAACATATCATTAGATTCTTATTTCTAATATATTCTGCTATTTCAGTTTTGTGGGCAAGCTAGTCCCCTTCTCATTCACAGTTATGATTACTAAATGTGTATTTCCCTTCATCCCATTTTCTTCTATTTCTTCCTCTACTTTTTTATCCTGTCCCTTCTCAAAAGTCTATTTCAATTCTAACCATTGCCTCCTTAATTCACTCTTTTATTATCATCCCCCTAGCCCCAACTTTCTCTTAAGCATTTTCCCTCCTATTTAAGTTATTAATATATTATTATATTATATTATTAATATAGGAGTTTCCCTCCTATGTAAGTTACATTTCTATATACAACCAAGTGTGTATACTCTGCCCTTTGTGAGCCAGTTCTGATGAGAGTGAGGTTCAAGTATTGTTCCTCTAGCCCCCACCAATCTTCCCTTTATTGTGAAAGTTCTTCTTTGTACACCTCTTTTATGTGAGAAAATTTCCACCATTCTCCCTTCTTCCAGTGCATCCCTCTTTCTCACCTCTTCACTTTTTTGGAGATCATTCCAACATAATCAACTTATACCCATGCCCTCTGTCTATGCAAACTCCTTCTAACTGCCCTAATGACAATAAAGTTCTTAAATTACATATATCATCTTCCCATGTAGGAATATAAACAGTTTAACCTTAATGAATCCTTTTTAATTCCTCTTTCTGTTACTTTTTTATGCTTCTTTTGAGTTTTGTATTTGAAAGTAAAATTTTCTATTCAGTTCTGATCTTTTCATCAGGAAAAAGCTTGAAAGTGCTCGATTTCATTAAATATCCATTTTTCCTATGAAGGATTGTATTCAGTTTTTCTGCATAGGTAATTCCTGATCATAATCCTAACCCCTTTTCCCTCCTAAATATTCCAAGCCCTCTGCTCCTTTAACATGCAAACCACTAAATTTTGTGTAATCCTGACCAAGACTCCACAATATTTAAATTGTGGTTTGTTTTTTTTTCTGGATGCTTAAAGTATATTTTCTTTGACCCAGGATCTCTGGAGTTTGGCTATAATATTCCTGGGAGTTTTCATTTTGGGATCTCTTTCAGGAGATAATCAGTGGAATCTTTCCATCCCTATTTTACCCTCTGGTTCTAAGATAGTAGGGCAGTTTTCCCTGATAATTATTTGAAATATGATGTCCAGGCTCTTTCTTTGATCATGGCTTTCAGAGATAGTCCAATAATTATTAAATTATCTCTTCTCGGTCTATTTTTCAGGTCTTCCCTCCCCCCCCAATCTGCCCCCGATGAGATAGTTCACATTTTCTTCTATTTATTCATTATTCTGGCTCTGTCTTATTGCCTTTTGATGTTTCATGGAATCATTAGCTTCCACTTCCTTAATTCTAATTTTTAAGGAATTATTTTCTTCAGTGAGATTTTGTACCTCTTTCCCCATTTGTCTACTTCAACTTTTTAAGAAGTTCTTTTCCTTTTTCATTTGGTCAATTCTTCTTTTTAAGGAGTTCATCTCTTCAGTGGATTTTTGTGCCTCTTTTACCTTTTTGCCAATTCTGGTTTTTAAGGTATTATTTTCTTTAGTGTGTATGTGTGTGTGTGTGTCTTTTTCTAAGCTAAGTCTTTTTTCATAATTTCTTGCATCACTCTCATTTCCCCAAACCCCAATATTTCTTCTGTACCTTTATCTCTTCTTTATAACTCTTCTTGAAATTTTTGTTAGGCTGGTCCAATTAGTATTTTTATTTGAGGCTTTTTTGTTCATTGTTTTCATATTGTTGTCTTTTTCAGAGTTTATATCTTGGTGTTTCCCACCACCCTTGTAGCTTTTCATTGCCAAATTTTGTTGTTGTTTTCTCATTTTTCCAGCCAACTTCATGACTTGGAATTTTATGGTAAATTTTATGGTATGGTATCTGCTTACCTGGGGGTGGGGAGACACTTTCCCAAGCTTCTCACTGCTGTTTTCAGAGCTAGTTTGGAGGGGTCTACAAGGTTTGGTGCTTCTAAGGTGGTGTGATCCATGGAGAGGTATGTTCACTGTTCTCCTCATCTACACTCTGGTCTTTATCCAGGAAAGGCCCCTATTATTCTAACAGTCTCAAGGACTCTTTTGCTTGGAGATGTGATCAAATCCCTACCGCCTTGTAACTGACCCCCATCATTCCTCTCTGCCCTGGAACTGTGACTCACGGTTTGTATGGACAATATAGTTGCCAGTCAGCACCACTTGCCAGCAAAGGGGACCCCTGTCATCTCTTTCTGACCAGCTGTCCATGTGTGGGCTATAGACAGGCCTCCAGACTTCTTCTGCCAAACTCTTAAGTTTTCTTAAGTTTTCACCTCACTCTGACATTTTGTTGGCTCTGCCACTCCAAAATTTGATTTGAGGTGCTGTTTAAAAGTTATTTGAAGTAGAATGTTGGGAGAGTTCACCAGAGTCCTGGCCTCTACTCTACCATCTTGAATTTAAAAGAATATATTCTGAATTTAATATTAAATAAAATGTCTATTTTCATATATACATGTGTATGTGTGTGTGTACTAGAAGAAGCTATACGTGATACTGTTAATTTCTAATATGTAATCTTGTTATTAATTAATTAAATTAAATAAAAATTAATCTTAATTTCAAGGCAAAAAGTAGAATGACATTATGTGGAAAATCAAACATTTACTTTGACTTTCCTCTCCAAATGTTTATGTATAATGGAAGGGAATCTAATATCTTGCCTAGAAAAAAAAATAGTTGGCTTCTTTACTTCTTCATGATGTTGGCTTGTTGTGACTACTGTTGTTCAGTTGTTTTAGTCACGTCCAACTCTTCAGAACCCCATTGGTTTTCTGGGGTTTTTTTTGGCAAAGATACTAGAGTGGTTTGATACTTCCTTCTACACTTCATTTTACAGATGAGGAATTGATGTAAACAGGATTAATGACTTGCCCAGGTCACACAGTTAGTAAGTCTTATATGAACCCAGATCTTAACTCAGGAAGATGAATCTTCCTGACTGCAGACCCAGCACTCTATTCACTAAACCACTTAACTATTGTGATTAGTAACAAACAATGATGAGATTCAGGAATTATTTACTATTGATTTGATGCTTCTTTTTATATTCATTTTAGACTCTTGTGATGATGTTATTCAAACACATTTCCTCAAAGTGATGCATCTTGCCCTGCCAGGTTGGTGGTAAGTTCAATTCTTCATTCATTCATTGTATTTATTGAGCAGCTACTATGTACAAAGCATTGTGGTAGGTGTTGTACAGTATGTACCATTATATAGGACATGGCCCTTGTCCTTAAGGAGCTTACAATCTATTATGGGAGGTTAGGTGTGTCAACACATACCTGTAATACCTGTATTTTATACCTGTTATAAGGTCCTGTAATGATGGATGCCACACTGATGTCGCAAACTAAGTGTCATAGGAGAGCCGGGAAAGAATGGGTTGCTTTTGTCTAAGAGGACAAGGGGACTATTTTGTAAGAGGTAACATTTATGTTGAACTTTGAAAGAGGGGTAAAATTTTAACAAGCAAAGATAATAATAGTAATAATAATAACAGTGACAGCTAACATTTATATAGTCCTTACTATGTGCCAGTCATTGTACTAAAGGCATTTACAATTATTATCTCATTTGATTCTTACAACAACCCAGAAAGGTGGGTTCTATTATTATCCTCATTTTACAGATGACTAAACTGAGGTAAACAGTGGTGAAATGCTTGCCCAGAGATGAAAGGGAGAAAGGAATTCTAGGGTAGGAGATTTTGATTTGGAAATCAATCAACTACAAAGGTGACAGTTGACACTTGGGGAGTGAATGAGACCTCCAAGAAAGAACAGTGACAATGAGCAGTCTTGGAAAGTATTTCTATTTGGGGTGATGGAGGGGAAAGGAGACACAGAAAAGGAGACCAAGAAGCTGTCAGATAAGTAGGACATCAAGGACAAGGCAGCGCTGAGGAAGCCAATGGAGGAGAAAATTTCGGGAAAGAGGAGGTGGTTGAAAGTTACATGCTATATAGAGTTTAGGAGTATGGAGATTAGGAAAAGGTGAGAAATAACTTGGATTATAGAAACTTGATTTCCCATTCCTATGTTAGTCTGAACAAAAATTGTTATTCCTTTGTGGATGAACAAGTAAGTGAATATCTACCAGTTGAAAGTTGTTGTGGTATACCTGTAGACATCATACAAGTGGCTTTGGCTATCTGCATGTTGAAGAAGCTATTTGATTGGCTTTGGAAGCATTCAGAAAGGCCTGTTGGCTTCATTTACTTTTATTCACTCTCTGCTTCATTTGGTGATTCCTTCACTCAGAGTATCTAATGAGAAAGCATGCTATAAGCACCGTTTTTCCACTGTGGCCACATGTTCCAGAGAAATAGTTTTAGTCCCTGCCTTTTTCATTTATTCTCTGCTAGGTCTAAGAGATTTTCATGACATAATGAGTTTGAAAGGTCATCATCAGGGTGTTTGATGTCCTGGTATGCCAGAGCATGTCTTCCAGGCTGGGTGCCATCTGGTATCAATGCCTCATACAGCAAGGAGAGATCTTCACATACAGAAAAAGCTAAAGCAAGGACTCAACTGGCACTGATGTTGTCTTTGGATGTGAATGTGGTGGGATAAACACTAAGGGAGCAAACTAAGTTGAGGGTACTGTCCCCCAGAGATGGAGGTGGTGTAGGGGAGATTATGCCCCTGACATGTTGGGGTTTGGGTTGGGAAATGCTTCTATTTTGTTCTTGCTGTACCTTCCCAGTAAATATCTCTTTGTTAAACTTAATGTTAAGTGATCAAATGGAACTAGGGTGCTATTTACAAGCCCCCAACAATTGTGGTAACACAGCCAGTGGGGAGTCAAGCATATGGCAGTAGAGAAAAGACATCCTCAACCCCTCCAGGCAGCCTAAAACCCTTCAGTGCTAAAGTTGCCTGCTTGCCTCTGGGACTGATGGGTAGAGCATCTGTGCTACACTTGAATAGAATTTTTTGTATTCATTTTTTTTTTTAATGAGGAAGGCAAGGCAATTGGGGTTAAGTGGCTTGCTCAAGGTCACACAGTTAGTACATGTTAAGTATCTGAAGACAGATTTGAACTCAGGTCCTCTTGACTCCAGGGCCAGTGCTCTATTCACTGCACCATCTAGCTGCCCCCTTGAATAGAGTTTTATATTTCCTATTTTAAAATTTGCAACAGGGCAAGCATTTCTATTTCTCTCTGTAAACAAAACAAAAAACTACCCTGCTTTTCACTTATAAGGCCTTTGGTCATTTTATTTCCTGAGAGTTAGTGATTCTCAACAATTACAAAAAAAGGTTCCTTACTCCTTTTCTGTAAATAAATCACTTTTCTTGAGTAGTGGTTTTTTATAGTTTACAAAATACCTTCTTCATTACAGTGCTATGAGTTAGGTTAGCATGATCATCCCCATTTTACAGATAAGAAAACTGAGTTTCCCAGAGGTTGAGTGACTTGCCTTAAGTCATGGAGCTAGTAAGTGTTGGAGCTTGGAATTGAGCTCAGTTGTTCCCAATTGAAGTACAATGACTTTTTCACTATACCATGTGAACATGGGGCAATCGAGACTTATAAACTAGGGGTAACTAGGTGGCATAGTGGATAGAGTACTGAGCCTAGAGTCAGGAAGACTTATCTTCCTGAGTTCAAATCTGACCTCAGAAACTTAGTAGCTATGTGACTCTGGGCAAATCACTTAACCCAGTTTGCCCCAGTTTCCTCATCTGTAAAAGGAGCTGGAGAAGGAAAGGTCAAACTAGTCCAGTGTTTTTGCCAAGTAAACCCCAAATGGCGTCATGGAGAATTGGACACAATTGAAATGACTTAATAACAAGAAAAGATTTATAAACTAGGTAAACTAATATTGGTTATGCACTCACATGTTTCTTTAATTTACTAAAGAACATACCTTGGAGTTCTATTAAACAGTGACTTCCTCAAGTTCTTATAAATTATCTGCTAACAAATTTATATTGAGTGACCACTCAATGGATGAGACACAGATCTAGGTGAAATGGGGAGTGGGTGGATGGCGATCTAGAAATATATAAGATACCTGGTCTTTAAAAAATTTGTAATCTTGGGGCAGCTATGTGGCACAGTGAATAGAGCACTGGTCCTGGAGTCAGACACGTATCACAAAAACTAGCCATGTGACCTTGGGCAAGTCACTTAACCCCAACCCCCCTTCAAAAAGCAAAAAAAAAAAAATTAATCTTGATCAGGAGATAGGATAGGAAAAGCTAACCTAACACTAAGAGGCTTGATATGATAAATGTCAATGAGTGATTGAACAAGAAGTATAAATTGAATTAGACCACATTTTTTCAGGGAGGGGTATCTGCTGTATGAAGTTGTGAGAACATATTTTACTTGTTTCGAATAGTTCATAGTTTAGTGTCTTGTAAATATTATTTCTTGTTGACCCAGATTCTCCTAGTGTGTACATTGCTTCTTAAGAATAGGAAGCTGGATTCTTTCCAGTAGACCATTAAGGTTTGACTCTGTACTTGAAATAAGTAAACCGGTTTTCAAGTTTACTTCACTTTGGTACATGAATGCCAAAAGACTGGTCCAAATGATAAGGCCCCTCATCTCTAAGTGACTAATATGATGAATATTTGTATATTTTTTAATGGTTGATAGCTTTGTAGATTTGGGTCATGAAATTAAACTCCCATAATCCTTTCTGATCAAAGTACACTTCACAAGTGAACCTCTCTTTAATTAACTCTCATCCGATGGTGCCATGCATTTCTAATCCTTTGCCCTTCAGGGTAATCAAGGATCAAACAGGTCCCCAATCCACCAGATACCCTGTAATGTATGTTATGTGTAGTGACAAGCAATGCTATTGTATGATCAATATACCTGTGCAAACTAATTGAGTTTGGATTTAATCAATCAACAAACATTTATCAAGTGTTGACTATGTGCCAGGCCCTGTGCTAAACACTGGAGATACAAAAAGAGACAAAAGACAACCCATGCCCTCAAAGAGTTTGCAATCTAATTGAGGAGACAATGTGCAAATAAAAATATGCAAAGCAAACTATATACAGCATAAATAGGAAATAATTAACAGAAGGAAGGCACTAGAATT
Source organism: Petaurus breviceps papuanus (assembly GCF_028583685.1). Lineage (NCBI taxonomy): Eukaryota > Metazoa > Chordata > Mammalia > Diprotodontia > Petauridae > Petaurus > Petaurus breviceps. Next base: position 16,404,552 of record NW_027185698.1, on the reverse strand, counting down.
AAGAGGGGTTAGAGAAGGCCTCCTATGGAAGGTAGCATTTTATGGTACTTGAAGGAAGCCAGGGAGGTCAGTAGTTGGAGTGGAGGAGGGATAGTATTCCAAGCATGGGGGACAACCAGAGAAAAGTGCTTGGAGTCCAGAGACTTGTTTTGGGGGGAGGCCAGTGTCACTGGATCACAGAGTACATGTCGGGAAGTAAGGTATAAGAAAGCTGGAAATGTAGGAGGGGATTAGGTAATAAAGGGCATTGAATGCCAACCAGAGCATTTTGTATTTGCTCCAATCTCTGCACTCCTATTCACTACCTCTATCAATATCAGGCAAGTCACTTAACATCTCTTGGCCTCTTCTGTTTCCTCAGTGAGGCAACTGGACTATGATTTCTAAGAGTCCTTTCAGCTCTAAATGTATGATCTCATGGTCATAACTAGGCATTAGGAGCTGTCGTTTTGTTGGAGGCAGGTATTCCCCTCACCAACATACATAAGATCCTCTCTACAGCTTGGTTTTTGAGAGTTGTTATGGCTGAAACATCCATCATCCACTGGCTGACCTGGTTATGAGTCTCTGTTGTATTTGAAGCCTTTCTAACCTGGTAGATCCTACCATAGCTCTGCTGGAATAGGCTTCAAGAACCCAGGGTCACTGTCATGCTGTGGTGAGAAATCAGAGTAGGACTTCAGTGGGATTTATGAAATAAAAATTGAATATTAAAATAATTTCTAAATGATGTCTTATAAATACCATAATTCCATGGGCTAAACAAAATAATAAAATTCAACAACAGTCTTCAATCCTACTCAGTCTTCCTGGGAATAAACCTTTTAGGCCCTCAGTTTCTTCACCTTTAAAATGTAGTTGAACTAAATGATTATAATATCCCTTCCATTTTCCAAAATGCCTTGATCCTTTTTAACATGAATTTCAGACAGTCTGATAATGTAAGTGGCAGGCCCACAGACAAAAGTAAGTAGAGGTTAAAAAAAAAAAATCTAGCCATGTGACCTTGGGCAAGTCACTTAACCCCAATTGCCCTCCAGACAAAAGCAAAAAAAAAGTAAGTATAGGTATATACTCATGGTCATAGACACACATCACAGCCATTAGAGAAGTGGGAAAGATGATGGATGTTTTTGAGAGTTTTTATGAGCATGGGGGCAATTTCTCTTGGGGAATCTGGGACTGTGCAAGAAGAATCTGGAAAGCTTCATATAAGTTTGCTAGACTATAAGGTCTTTGAAGGCAGAGACTGTGTTTCAACTTTCTTTGTATAGAGAATGCCATGTTTGTGACCTCCAGCAGCAGCCTGGTGGGTATGTATTATGTTTTCAGTAAATCTCACTCTGACATAATGGAAGCCAGGATGGTATGTGGAAAAGAGCCTTAGATTTGGGTGGAAGGGACCTGAGTTTGGATTCCAACTCTGCCATTTATATCCTATGTTATTTTTAGCCTCTTTAGGCTTCTTCTTCTTCCTCTGTAGAGTGAGGGAGCAGGATGGTTTCCAAGGTCCCTTCCAGTTCCAAATCTGCTCTTCTTTCGCCAGAGTCCAGCAGAGTTTTGGAGCAGGGTAGAAGCACAGCTTGACGAAAGGGATAGGGAAGAATGTATTACAGCTAAGAGTAATGGTATGTGCAGTGATCTAGAAATAAGAGAAGTCTTCTTCCTGAAGTAAGGTGTGAGTGAAATTTGATTATGTTTGCACCACTGTCTCTCTTCAATTAACATTTCCTGACATGTCACAGTCCAATCCTCAACACCCATCACCCAAGTGTTATAGAACAAAAAACAACACAAAAGTTAAAGATTATCAAGTTTCAGCAGTCCTTTCTCAGGGGTTATAAAGTCACCAGCGAAGAAAGAAAGAGATTTCAATTTTATGAGGTTATTTGGAGCACCATGGGTCTGTGTTTCTTGGCTTACTCAGAAGTACCAGTTCCCAATCCGTAGCACCCTTGCTCTTAGCATGGTACCAACAAATCAGATCTTTCTCCCATGCCAGTCAAAGGCATATTTTCTGTCCCTCCTTTTCCTGGGCCTTTCAAAAGTGCTGGGTCCTGAATCTGAGATCTTGTACAATTTAACTCAATTTATCATAGAACATTTATCAAGAAACTGTGCTAGGCGCTAGAGGGTCAGACAAAAATGAAAAAAATTCCTGCCCTCAAAGAGTTTAAATTCTATTGGAGGTGACAGGTTATAACTTGTATGCAAGGAAATTAATACAAAGCATATATAGAATGATAACAAGTGTTTTTGAACGGGATAGGATCAGGAAAGGGCTCATACAGGAATTAGTATTTGAGCTGAGCTTTGAAGGAAGCCAGGGATTCTAGGAGGAGAGCGGGGTGATGCATTCCAGGTACGGAGAACCATTTGTACAAAGAGTAAGAGGCAGAAGATTAAGTATCATACATGGAGAATAGATCAAAATTCCTGTTATATAGTAAACTCTTAATAAGTGTTTCTCTCTCTCTCTCTCTCTCTCTCTCTCTCACACACACACACACACACACACACAAACACACTATTTGCCTCAGTTTTCTCAACTGTAAAATGGGAATAATAATACCACCTACCTGGGTGCTGGCACATAGTAGATACTATTTAAATGATTATTCCCTTCCTTTTCGCTATCTGTCTCTCTCTCTGTCTACTATCTATCTATCTATCTATCTATCTATCTATCTATCTATCTATCTATCTATCTATCTATCTGTCTATCTATCTATTCATCCATCTATCAATCCATCTGTTTGACTGACATGGAGGGTGCATGGAGGAGAGTATTATGAAATACCACTAGAAAAATAAAAGGGGTCACAACTGCAGAGGGCTTTAAATAATAGACTGGAGAGTTGGCATTTTATCCTAGAGGCAATGATTTTTGTCTCTCTGAAGATTTTTGAGTGAGATAGTCAGATCTTTATTTTATTCACATCAATTTGGCAACAATGTGGAAGTGAGATTAAATAGGGGAGGGGTTGGACGCAGGGCAACTAATTAACAGATACAAGAGATTGGGGAGGTAGAATCAACAAGACCTGAAAAGTGATTAGATGTCAGGGTTAAGGGCAATCCTGTGGATGGTGAACCTGGGTGGCTGGAATTGGTATTGGTGCCATCAATAGAAATGAGCAAGTTTGGAAGAGGGATGAGGTAAAGTGTGAAAGATGCTTAAAGTATGTGTTCAGAAAACAGGTTCTATTACTAGTGTGATCACTTAGTATCTGTGTGACCATGGAAAAGTCATTTCCTCCTCTAGGCTTCAGTTTCCTTATGGGTAAACTCAGAAAGTTCTACATCCCTCTTCTACCTCCACACATCCCATGTGGAATAAACATGAAGGAAATTGGGCATGTTGTAGAAGTATCTTAGGCTTGGAGTGTTGAGAGACCTGGGTTCAGGTCTTGGCTCTAATAGCGATATTAGGTGTGTAAAGGTGAACCAAAACTCTTAAGAATTCTGAGGCAAAGTTTCCTTGTTTCTAAAATGGGACTAATAATACTTAAACCATTTATCTCTTTTTTTTCTGGTGGGGGAAGGTGGGCAGCCAAATAGGGAGAAGCACCCTATAAGCCTTGATTGTGAATTCTTAGTATTAATCCCTTCTGAGGCTGACCAAGCACTAAGGCATGCTTCTCGGTATCCATGAGTGATACTTCTGATTATAAAAGCCTTGAAGGAATAAAAAAGACTATTTACTCAGAGATTAAATACACAAAGGTGTACCTTGATATACATAGATGTACAGATACATACACATGTGGTAGAATATAGGTATTCCAGATGTCCTTGCTGTGTCTTCTTCTATGATGAAATTTATTCATCCCATGACTGGATTAATTATAATATAGTGGGAAGTCCAGAAATCTTTATGAATGTGACTCATTGGTGAGGAACATTCTGGCAATTTTAATGGGCATGTAGATTGAAGTATATAATATTGAGAACAGAGTACTACATTTAGAAATAGAGGACCTGGGTGCAGATCCTGCCTCTGACACTACCTGTGTGAATTCGAACAAATCTCTGCTTATGTGAGCTTTATTTGGAGAGGTCTGGACCTCTCCAAAATGGTTGTTAGGGGGTTGGAGTAGATGCTCTCTATGGTACCTTCCAGTTCTAAATCTCTGGTCCCATGTTCCCATTGAGGATCAAGGGACTTGCCTTAAAGGGAGGCAGGGAAGGGATGGTGTACAAGAAAGAAAACCTAGTCCTACATAGCAATCCTACTTTTATACATGGAAAGCGGCCTGGAAATAATGAATCATCAAGTCCCTATACATAAATGACTGTCTCCCTTTGTGACCTCCAACCTGCCTCCATTCAGTCAGCAATGCTGGGTGCTTGCTTTTGTGCTGAGCTCTATGGAAATAGGAGATAATAAGGAGATACAGAGAGTAGATAATAATTAATCTTTGGCTACTAACAGTTTCCAATTAAGTGAAAGACACTGGACTGATTCATATATAGTTAACATAGTACACATGTGTTAGTAAGTGTGTGTGTGTGTGTGCAGAACGGAATCTAAGTATACTGATCAGCTAAGTAGTTCAGTGGATAGGGGCGTGGGCCTAGAGTCAGGAAAACCTGAGTTCAAATTTGACCTCAGATACTTACTAGTTGTGTGACCCTGGGCAAGTCACTTAACCTCCACTTGCCTTAATTTACTGGAGAAGGAAATGGCAAAACACTTCAATATCTTTGCCAAGACTCCATGGACAGCACTGGCATACTATGATCCACGGGGTCATGAAGAGTTAGACACGACTAAACAACAATATTGATTAGAGATGGGTGGAAAGTGAACAGTGAGATTATTAGCTTGGTTTTAATCAGAGAAGACTCCCTAAGGAAGGTGAATTTTCATCTGATTGTGAGGATATAGTATAGCCCTCCTTATCTTACTACTGTTGCAGAACATATTTCATGTTTCTTATACCACATTTTGCTTTTTACATAAGATTCTTGGTTGTCTATCTAATTTTTAAAGTTTCACACTGATATGGACCTTTATAGAAAATAGGAAGTCCTCTTCCTCATTATGAGAGAGAATGTAGGAGTGGTCAAGAGAGATAGGAATAAGGAATTTTCAGATCTAAGAAGGTATTAATGTGAAAGAGTTGTTAAGCTCCTCCTAGGAGGAATTGGGGCAGCCCTCTTAGAATGTTAGCAATGGGGGAGCTAGCTGTATTTGTTGGTGAATGCCTATAATCTTTGCTACTGGGGAAGGCTATGGCTGGTAGATCCATGGAGCTCAGGAATTCTGAGCTCCAATAGAGCTAATTTTGATCAGGTTTTCACTAAGTCTGGCACCATTAGGATGAGCCTCCATGATTGCAGAACCACCTAACTGTCTGAGAAGGTCCAATGGGTTCTGGTCTAGAAAAGTAGAGTAGGATAAAGCTCTCTTGGTGTTTAGTGAGTGACTGATGCACTTCCAACCTGAGGGAGAGGAAGATTCACAGAAGGAAGGAAGGATGACAGGTGAAATCTGAAATAACTGCAGAAACAAAAATTTGAGCTTCTGAGCATACCTATTGATTAAGCAATGAATGCCAATTGCATAACAAATTGGGACCAGGCCTCCTCAGTAAGGAACTGGACCCTGAATACAGGAGGAGGTAGATTTTTATGCATTAAAAGAAAACAGCGTGATATAAATCAGGATGCAAGATTAGATAATCTGATTTCTAATTGGAGGAAAGATTAGGGGCTTTCTGAGTTGGGATGGAGATGAGAGTTGGGAAGGGGAAGAGCAAGCAGGTGGACTTTTCTGTATATGAAATAGAATGTCACTCAATTCCTACGATTAGCAACCAGGTGAAATTTATAGGAAAAATGCAGTCAGTTTTACAAGGTAGAATCTGTTTGGTTCATAAAATTCCCATAATTTTCTGAGAAGAAAGGAAAGAAGGAAGAAAGGAAGGGACAGAGGGAAGAAGGAACGAAGGAACTTTTTTGTATATCATGGGCCCCTGTGGCAATGAAAGTGTATGGATTCCTTTTCAGAATAATCTTTTTAAACATATAAAATAGAATACATAGGATTACAAAGGAAACCAATTATATTGAAATCCAGTGATCCAATAATTTTTTAAAGTTTATATTAAGATTAAGAACCCTGGAGGAAAATTAGTGGAGATGCATGAGCCTACTTTCAGTGAAGGAATACATGATATTTTTAAGTCACAAAATTCATAGCAGAATTTCAGTAGAATATAAGCCATCCAGTCCAATCTCTGGTCCATGGAAGAATCCCTTCTCTTGCATCCTTGAAAGGTGGTACTCTAGCCTTTGCTCGAATACTTCTCACAGGAAACTTGCCTTCTTGTAAAGCAGAACATTTCATTTGTGTATACCGTTAAGGGCTAGAAAATTCATCCTTGCACTGAACCAAAGTCGGCCTCTCTGTAACTTAGATTCACCAATTCTAGTACTTTCTGGAAGAGTACATTTTCTTTTAGATGCTAGACCTTCCAATGAGGTACACAACAGCTGGGTTGAGAAATGGATCGAGTGCTAAACTTGGATTCAGGAATTGCTGAGTTTTAATCCTGTCTCAGACACTTACTTTGACCCTGTATAAGTCACTTAACCTTTCTCAGCCTCAGTTCCTTCATTTTAAAGTGGGAATAGCAAGGGCAACTACCACCTGGGGTCACTGTGAGAATCAAATGACATCACATATGTCTGTAATGTGCCTGACAAATCTTACAGGGCTACATAAATTGTAGTTATTATTAAACTCTCTGGGTCTCAGTTTCCTCATCTATAAAACAGGGATAATTATCCTGCAGTATCAACCTCACTGGGTTGTTATGAAGGTCAAAATGAGATAAAACATGAAAAGTGATTTGAGAGAAATTCAGTTCCACATTTATCAAGCACATCTACTACTTGGTGCAGAAAGAGATGAAATGCTTAGAGAAGACAGACATTTCATAGTCATTCACAGATCTAGTAGAACTGGCAACATGATCCTGTCTTCCAGAATTTATTATAAGGCATGAGAGACTTGCTGTTGTTATTCCCACTCCACAAATGAGCTTAAGTGACTTACCTAGGGTCATACAGCTAAGTAAGTGTCTGACATAGGATTTGAACCCAAGAATTCCTGAATCCATGTTGAGCACTCTATCCATTTCTCGAGCTAGTTGTTGTCTACCTATTGGTGGCATAAAGGCCAGTGAGTTGTTCTTGGGGCCAGGAAACCCTGGGCTCAAGAGCTACTTCAGACCCATGCTGACTGTGTCACTTGGTGATCCAGGTAAGTCTCTAAGACCTGGAGTTTCAGAGAAGGTGCCAACCTGGATGGGTAGAAGAAGTTCCTCACTGGGAGCTCCCCATACCCAAGAAATTACAATCCCTACCCCTATTATAAGACACTATTTTCAGGGAAAGTCACTCTGGAGTTACTTACAAATGGTCCTTTTTAAATAGCTGTCATCTGACATTTAGTGAATGTATGTCAGTATGTCAGAGGCTGAGGTGAAGGGAGGTGGCCCCGAAGGACTCAAGCAAATCAATAGAGTGAAGGAAGCCATGGGACACTCTGTAGGCATGAAAGGGGTATTTCATGGGTGCAGACATTGTCACAGTGTCACATAATTGATGGAGAGCTCTTAGAGACGTTAGAGATGCTCTAGTCCAAATCCCTCCTTTTACAGATTAGGAAACTGAGGCTCTGTGGTTAAGTGACTCCTCCTGCCTGGCAGGTAGGTGGTACAGTAGAGAGGGCATCAGGCCTGGAGTTAAGATCTGAGTTCAAATCCAGCTTCAGACACTTATTAGTTATGTGACCCTGGTCAAGTCTATTAACTTTCAAAGTTCATATTTCTTGTTATTCCCAAAGCCACTCTGGTAATCATAACTAGCATTTATATATCATTTACTATGTGCCAGGAACTGTACTAAGTGCTTTACAATTATCTCATTTGATCTTCATAACCACCCTGGGAGGTAAGTGCTATTACTATCACCCTCATTTTACAGTTAAGGAAACTGAGGCAGATAGAAGTTAAGTGATTTGCCCAGTGTCATACAGGTAGTATGTGTCTGAAATTGATTTTGAACTCAGCTCTTCCTAACTCCAGTCCCAAGGCTTTATCCACTGTGCCATTCAGTTGCCATCACTCTGCTGATGGTTGGTAAGAAATAAATATCCTTATTCTTATTTTACAGATAAGAAATCTAAAACATGGAGAATTTGGAGTGAATGGCTTTGTATCCCCCAGTGAGGCTGACTCCAGGGCAGAAATGCCTTGTGAGTGGTTCAGTTTCAGTTTTAGATCATGACACTCCTTTTGAAGTTGGGAGCTAGGATTTGCCTGCATTTTTTCATCCCTGGTTTTTCCCTTGCTCCACATTCGAGAGTTTTGCATCATCTATTTATCTCCAGAAAAGCTCAGGAGTGTCTACCAGGGTCATATTTCTACATTAGTCTGAATTTATCTACTCATTTAACTATTTCCTTAACTTGAGTGAGACTCTGAAACTGGGTAGAGAAATCAGAGCTCTGTGTCTCTGGCAGTCTCATATGTCCCTTACCAAGGACTCTTTGCTTCATTTCAAGGCAATTGGCCTCCATGGATGATAACCTCTTTTCCCTCCCAGAGCCTCTGATGGTCAGCTGTCACTTATGTTCTATCTTGACTGGGAATTGAGCAGTGAATAAATTAATGGAAGCAAGAAAAGGTCTCAAAAGGACAAGAGTAGGCAGTATGATATGGTGATCAACACCGAGTCTCAATCAGTCCACAGACATTTCTTGAGCATGTAACTACAACAGAGTTCTCAACCTGGGGTCTGTGAACTTCCTTTTAAAAAATATTATGGTAATTGTATTTTAGTGTAATTAATTACCTTCAAAATCCTATTCATTTTCTATTATTCATTTAAAACCATTATCCTGAGAAAGGGTCCTCTAGCTTTGCCAGAATGCCAAAGGGGATCCAAGACAACAAAAAAGGTTAGGATTCCCAAACTACATCAAGGTCTTGTGAAGGATACAAATGCAACTGTCTGTGGGGCCTTATGCAAGTCCCTTCCTGGTCCTGATGGCATCATAGAAGTCTGGAATGCTCAAAGCTCCCGTTCTCATGTGAGGGATGGCTGTTATTTCACTCTCTCCATCCTCCTCATGGATTCTGGCCAGTTCTTAAGATTTGTGGCAAATTGAGCTTTTGGACCACGAGTGCATTTAGAGCTAGCTTTCCGGCCTGTCCCAGACCAGAAGAGGTTCCTGGAATTAATGTTCTAAGAAATAACTTACCCATAAGAACACTACTGCTTTCATTAGCCAGGTATGGACCCTGAACTGCCTTGTGGGCCTGTGTAGTACCAGAAGCTGCCAAAGACTTCCTCTAGCATCAGATAAATACTGGGCTGGATCTCTTTTCTCATGAGAGTGACAAAGAACCATAAGATCCTAGATTTAGAACTGGAAGGAGACCTTCGAGGCCTCTGGGCAATCTCCTCATTTTACAGATGAAACAGTAAATTGACCCCTGGAGGAGCTAAGTGATTTGCCCAAAAGTGATTTGCCCAATCATATAGGTAGTAAGTATGAGCCTGAACCTAGGGGGGCCCCAAGGACAAAACCAGGAGCAACAGGTAGAGTTGCAAAAAGATAAATTTAGGCTTGATGTCAAGAAAAAATTCCTAAGAATTGGAGCTCAGCATAAGTGTAATGGGCTGCTTGAGCAGACAGCACACTCTCCAAGCAGAGTTAGGAACATTATTATGGGGATTCCTTTGCAGATATGGACTGGTCTAGAAGGCCTCTGGAGTGCCTTCCATTTCTAAAATTCTCTGATTCTGGGATCTCTAAGATACTCTTCAGCTCCAAGTCTATGATCCCATGATGCCTTTCCATCATCAAAATGTACCTGCCAGATAAAGGAATCTGCTATTCTGTGTAAATGGGTTATCTTCAATGCATTTTTTTTTTCTAGGTAATGTGTTCTAACAGATTCCTTAACCCCAAGAAATAATTCCTGAAGGTAGAGTTTAAGTTCCTCCAGACCTATTAGGGAGTCTGGGAGTCACCTCTTATTCTTGTAAAACCAAGCCCAGTAAAAAGCTAGAATGAGAGAAGACTCAGACCTGCCATGTGTCTTTCAGGTCTGTGCTTAAATCCACTCTGTCCCTCTTTTAAGTAATAGGTGAAGAATTTGATTGAGCAGAGTCACACAGTCTGATTTCAGACCTCTTGCTGAGAACCCTAAATCCCTGTGGTTAAACATTTTTTAAAGCTAAAACAAAAAGTCACATATTTCACCCCACCTCCCACCCTGAAAGTGTTGGAATGGATGGTGCTTTTCTTTTTGGCCTAAAAAAGTGGGAGAGAATCTACAAAGTTTTTTTTTAACTTTAAAAAAATTTTTTTTAAACTGTTTCTTCTGACATCAGAGGGAAAGAGTAGAGACCAGGCAGTCTGATATTGCTGGGCCCAGGACCTGTGGTGTCAGTGCACAGGGAAGCTCTCGCTAAAAGGAGCCCCTCAGCTGGCTTTCAACCTCAGCTGTAGAAAAGGCAGGGATTATTTGATGCTGAAATAATCAAGTACAATTTTGACACCATACCCTGTTATATCAACTCCAGAAAAGGCTATGGTTTCTTTGAATTTTTCTATATTAATGAGAAACAAGTAACAAAACATGTAATCTGAAGAACATGTGTACATATGGGGTGGGAATTGGGGAGAGTGAACGGGAAGGAGAAGATGGAAGTGGTTTTACTTCCATTGCCTTATGATGGAGATAAGTGTGTTATGGGTTGATTGCCTCAGATCACCATTCAAGTTTCTCCTCCACCCTTCTCTCCCAAGTCACAACCCAGCCATCAGATTAGAACAAGAGAGTGAGTACACCCAGACTTTTTTTGTTCTCTAGAAATGGTCCCCTACAAGACTCTCTGAGTTATAAGGTACATCAAAGGCTATCCAGATAAACCCATGGGGGACTAAGAATTTCCATACGATATACCTAAGAAAGAGCCATTCAACCTTTGCTTATCTTTGAGGGTTTTCTTCTACTTTCCAATAGCTCTAATGGTTGCCAGAG
>NW_027185698.1:16365626-16393083 GCF_028583685.1 Petaurus breviceps papuanus | reverse complement strand
CTCTATCTAGCTACCCCTAGAGAACATACAGCCTTTTTTAGCTGCCCCTGGAGAATAAACACACTTTTCCAAAAGGGGACAAATGAAAGAAGTGTTTATCTGTCCTGCATTTCAGGAGGTGAATAGCAATCAACTAATAAACATTTATTAGGTGCCTACTAAGGCCCCTGAGTTAAGTGAGGTCCTTACTCATATCATGGTTTATATCATGCCAGGGGAGATGAGATATAAATGTAGAAGTATGTACCAATAAAAACAAGGTCATTGGGGTGGAGGGAGAGCAAGAGCTGGGGGAGGGATCAGGAAAGGCTTGTGGTTCTTGAGCAGAGCTTTGGAGGAAATTAGGAATGATGTGTGTCAGAGGTGAGTAGAGTCCAGCCCAGGTATAGGAGGCCAGCCTGAGCAAAGGTGTCGAGATGGGAAACTGAATGTCCCAGTTTGGCTGTGTGGAAGAGAGCTGTGCTCAGTCAGCTTGAATAGATTGGCTGGAAGCAGTTTCCCCTCCACTCCTCCTACAGGACTCTGTACGTATCATGCACTCAATAAATGTTGCATGAGGATAAAGGATCTGTTGTATGACAACAAAGGATCCAATGCTGATATAAAAGTAAAATACAGTGTCCTCCTACTGGGCTGGAGGCTGTTCTTACTTTACCCTTCCTTGGTGGAAGGGCTGGGAGGTTTGAACTTGGACTCTTGGATGAGCCTTGAATCTTAACTCTTCCATTTGCTGTGTGGCTCTACCCTGGACCCTCGGTAAAAAGAGGAAATTTCATGAAAATATACCTCCAACTTCCTTTTCAGCGCTAGGGCTGTGATCTTCTGATTATGTTTCTGAGTTTGAATGAAAGTGGGAAAGTAGACTGTGAGAAATGATGCTGTCCACGTCAGCAAAAAAGAGTGTAAGCTTTTTGAAGGCAGGGACTAAATGGTTCACTTCTGCCTTCGTAGCCCTAGTGCCTAGGGCAGATCAGATGTTTTCGGAAAGAGAACAGGCATTTACTAAACACCTCCTATGGGCCAGGCTCTATGCTAAGTACTTTATAAATATTATCTTATTTAATCCTCACCCCAACCCTGGGTGGTGAGTACTATTATTATCCCCATTTTACAAATGAGAAAACTAAAGCAGACTGAGGTCAAATGACTTGCTCAGGGTCACACACCCAAGTGTGTGAAGTCAGGTTTTCCTCCCCTGGCTGCCTCTGTGTAATAAATGGTTGTTCATTGCTTACTTTTTGACTTTGGAGCCATCCTTCTGACCTTCACCCTCTACTCTTGAAGCCCTTTTCCTGTTGGTGAGTTCTCAGGCCATCCATTTTAAAGAAGGGTCTGGACCAGATATTATTCACTCTCAGAACTGCCAAACTCTCAACCATTGTACCTTAACACCCCACCCCCTTTCTATCTCCACTCTCTTCATTTCTCTTTCCTGTGTTCTCTTCTCCCATTGGAATGTAAGTTTCTTGGGGTAAAATTTGCCTTTTGCATGGGAGCTTGTATCTGTATCCCTGAGGCTTAGCACATAATAAGTGCTTAATAAATTATTGTTGACTTGATTAATTAATAGGAAAAAACTGTTACCTTATCATAAAAATAAGAATGTAATCTTCCAAAAGGCAGAGACTGTTTGATTTACATCTTTTGTGTCCCAAATGCCTAAGACAGACTAAGGGCTTTAATGAGTGGCTGTTGATTGATGACTTGGTTCATACTTTAGCCCATAAACTCATCCTACCTACCCCTCAATTTTTCTTTGTTGTTGAGGTTTCAAGAATAGACTAGTTCTGAGAAGTCAAATCCTCCAATTGAACAATAATAGGATTCAATCAGATTCTTTCCTTAATCTTATACCAAGATCCTTCCTTCCTTCCTTCCTTCCTTCCTTCCTTCCTTCCTTCCTTCCTTCCTTCCTATATTCCAGGCCTAATCCTGGGCCAGCTATCCAACCAACCACATGAAGCAAAACTGAGTATGGGGCTCCACTGTCTGGGCACCTGAGCATTGATTGGGATAAACATTCTTTGTTTTGAAAGGATTTGTCAAAGGATTTCTAATGGGCTTGCCTTTTTTACCCGACTCTTCCCGCCCTTTGCTTTTAAATTGCCCTATAAATGCCGATCCCCGCGGAGATTAAGCCCTGAGAAGAGGCTGGTAACCACAGTGTCTTCCACATCCCTTCTTTAGAAGGAACTTTAGTCCAGGTGGTCCCAGAGCTCCCAGAGCCCCTAGAATTCTGCAGGGCCCAGATCCACTGGTCCGGCTTCCGCGGGGAATGAGAAGGGCCCCTGGTGTCCGAGATCTGAGAGTGTGAGAGCAGGTGGGCAGTTTTCAGCCGGCTGCCAGCCAGCTCTGCTGAGCCCTGCCCTGCCCTGCCCTGCCCTACCTGGGAAGCGTGGCCGGAATCACTGCGCAGACGGCAGGTAGGCTGTGTCCCGGTGGGCTGGCCAGGTGCGAGATTGGAATGTGGAGTGTGCGCTTAGAGCAGGGGTTGCTGGAGCAGCCTTATCTTTGCGCAACACCTTCCTCTATATATACCCGGGGCTCCGGAATACCTGGTGGACTCATTCCTTTAGTCCTTAGCCCGGGAGAAAAAAAGGACTGGTGAGTACAGGCAACTCTGAACCTTAAGACAGATTCTTCTTTCGTTTATTTAAAAATCACTCAAAAGTTTGTTTCTACTCCCCTTTTTCTCCAGACAGCTCTGGCTTGTGGATAGGTATTCAGGATGGATAATGTATTTAGAGCATTTCTGGGAAGCACTAGGGGAAATTAAAAAAAAAAAAAGTTCAAACTTTTTATCCCTAGATTTCTGGTTTTTATTAATCTCTAGGTCTTGAGACTGAAGAAGTGGGGACTCTGAGACCCAAATGATGACTCTCTCTGCTCTCCATTAGACAGACTGTGCCCACACCATAGTGCCTAAAAGGATTTCAAAGTGTTACCTGCTGGAAAAGGAGCCTAAAAGTGCTTGTGGGGGAAGGAGCCTGGCTGCCTGTTACCCATGAAAGGAAGGTTTTCAGCAGATACAGGACAATGATGTGGGCCAAGTAGTTAGGCTTGTGGAGAGGCAGTTTTTGTAGGGAATATACATATTTTAAGTGTTGATTCACTTAGATGTCAGAAGAGTGCAGCACTTTCTGAGAGTTTATCCTAGTTTCAGGATGTGAGGACAGTAGACTAATTTATGCCAATGCAGAGAAAGTAATCCAAAATTTTAAGGCACTGTGGGTGGCAAGGATGGTCAGAGGGAGTAGGAAGAGGGCTGGCTTTGGAGGCAGAGGACCTGCTACTTCCTATCTGGGAGACATTGGGAATCCACCTGGAGCAGCCCTCATCTGTAAAATGATAATTTTGAACCAGGTGATCTTTAAGGTTCCCATCTTTAGATCCTGTGAGTTCTTTGCTTAACACTACTGCTGGACTGGAAATCTGGGATCAAATCCTGGATATGCGTCCTGGTTGAATGTCCTCTCACCTCTCTGAGCCTCAACTTCCTCTTCTGTAAAATGGGGATAATGTGGTGAACATATTTTGTAAACTCTGTAAGTTGTAAAGACATCATAAACTTGAGATATGGCAGGACTTTGAGAGGCCACCATCTAGTCCAAACCTTTCATTTTACAGATGTGCTTTTGGTAATCTGCCACCCAGGTAGTTAGAGTCTGGATTTGAACTTAGCTTGGGTGGTTGTGTTGAAGTGGCTTTATCTGCTTGCATTCCATCTCCCATTTAAATGGAAAAAAAAAATCATTTCTGCTTCCTTATATTTGGCAGGTTGATCTAGTTTGGTAGTGTCTTGGGTTAGCTGGGTATTTTTTTATTGCCTAATGCCCTCCAGCATTTCTTCTCTCTTTGCTGCTTCCCCTACTCTCATTGTTTAGTCAGCTCTGTGTTAGGTTTCTTTAAGAGAGCTGAGGTGACCAGGAACACCATACTATTGTTTTAGAACTATAGATTGCCAACTGCCCTCTTGATAAAGATCTTTTTGTTTTTTTAACTTAGTATTTGAGGTGAGGTGTGTTCTGCCATGTTGCTTGAGAATCTCAAATATTTGAATTTTCCTTTGTTCTCATACTCCATTGTATATGGGCTTCTTTGTGTTGATCTGAGTCTGTTATTGCCCTTAAAAAGCCAACATTACTGCATTCAGTTTAATGAAGAAAGAGGGCCTATAGCTCTGAACCCCTGGTAGATTGCTGGGATTTGGAGTAAACTGGGAACTATGTAGCTTTCTCCTGCCATGCTAAGTAGCAATAAAAACATCAACAAAATCAGATGAAATTAGAAACCTTTGAACTACATTTTAGGAAAGAAGGCAGAAAAAAATCTCTTGTACTTGTGATTCAGTGAAAAGTCTTGGTGGTTTTTCTGTTTCATCCCCATCTTTCCTCTCTGCCTGTGCTATCATAAGCTTCCCTTTCAGTACCTTGGCTCTCTTTGTTTTGATGGTCACATGTTGCATTTTCTCCTGGATGGAGCATTTCCATCAAGGATGATCAAACAAGTGATGGAGTCCTACTCTGATCTGCTACAGGGTAGAATGGGAGACTTATCCTTTCTCTATTTTATAATAATAATAAAAAGAACCTGTATCAACTTATATGTGTAAAATGCTATAAATGTTAACAATTATTGGTGTGTCTACCTTTCCTAATGACCTAGGTAGGGTTAAGATTCATCTCCCTCTTTTTACAAATGTGAAATCTGACTCAGAAGTAAAGGGACTTGCCTAGGGCCATGTGGCTTGCCAGTAAGGGTTGCAGCCAGGGCCTAGGTCTTTTAACAATTGTGCAGAATAATTTTCAGCAGGAGAACAAGAAGAATAGTTAGCCTTGTTCATCTCCTTTCCTGGAAGACCTTTTCTCTGGAACTGCAAACCAGTTCTGACATAGAGCTGGAAAAGACCTCAGAGCTCAGGTCTAATCCCCTCATTTTACAGCTGACAAACCTGATTTATCCCAATCAGAGATGTGAACAATGTCAGCGGTAGGATTTGAATCAGGGTATCCTGTGTCCAGAAGTTGTATGTTCTTTCCATTGGACCAACACTGCTTCCTCTTTCCTTTCTTTCTCCTCTTTTCTGTTCACTGCCGGTGGGAGAAGTTGCAAGTTATAGAGTGGCCTAACGAGAGTGGGTTAAGGAAAAGTGGGAGTTACTCCCCACCTGACTTGAGACTGACCATTTTAGAAATGAAGGCAGGTCTGTCCCTTGGGAAGCTAAGGAGAGAGAATGTGAGAAATCCTGGGGGAGGGTCACAGTTCAGGAGAATCAGGATTTATTAAAGGGTAGATCTCACAGCATTGGAAATACTGAGCAGTGTTACCCTATTCTCCTGACACTTTTGGACTGGGCCAAAGAGTCCAGTTCAGATTATTTCACTCCCAGGCCCCCACTGTAGGCAATTTGCTGGCCTCTGAATCAATAAATCAGCCTTCATTTGCCAAAGACCCACCTACTAAATACCTTAGCTCCTAGAGATAGAAAGTACTAAGTACCAAGAACTAAAGAATCCCTAAAGAGTTTACAAGAAAGATCCCTAGTTTTCTAGTTGACCATAGGAACTTGTACCACTAACACCAAAACACTTCCCCCTCTCTCATCCAAGCCATAGCTGGTGGCTCCATCTTTGAACCCTTGGCTCTTCCTGAAGGGAAGACAATTCTGCCCTTGAAGCACTCTTGTAGAGCTTAAGAGATTCCCTCATCCCTGTATCCCTCACACTCATCCTCTTGCTGTTCAATGGCAATCCTAAGCAGTCTGGGCCACCCTGAGACTAGCTCAGCTAGTCTGAGATACCTGGGAGTTTATTCTGTTTTTCCCTACTCTGGTTTTGCCTGGGCCAAGCAGAGGATAACTGTAGTAACTGGAGCTCCCAGAGTGGTTGGATTCTGCAAAAGTCTGTTACATTGGGTAAATGGGTCTCTGTATGTCTGCCTGGAAAAGGCTGTTGATTGGTTAGGTGCCAACGTCCTTCACTTACCTTTTGTTCTGAAGCTGCCAGGTGGCCTACTTTATCTCCTGGCTCTGTCATCCACAGGAGCTTCTTTGGCTCTGGGGGTGGAGAAGGCCAGAAAAGGTAGAAGGGAGTGGCCCAAACAACTGAAGCCAATGTTTGCTAGGTAGGTTGTCCTGCTCTTCTGGCTCCTGGCCTCATGAGTAT
This sequence comes from Petaurus breviceps papuanus, assembly GCF_028583685.1. Lineage (NCBI taxonomy): Eukaryota > Metazoa > Chordata > Mammalia > Diprotodontia > Petauridae > Petaurus > Petaurus breviceps. The sequence continues at coordinate 16,386,919 of NW_027185698.1, read as the reverse complement.
TAAATGGCCAGGCCCCATTGGTACTGAAGCCTGCCTAAAACTCAACGTACTTAGCAATGCTTGGGATTCCTGCCTAGGCAGATTGGGGTTTCTCTGGAGCTACTTCAAGCAAATGCTAAAATGTTGCTGAAATAAATTCCAGTGGGCTTTTCCTTCTGAACCTTTGAAAAGTATCTTAGAATACTAAGAGGAAAGTGACCTTGAGTTTCAGCTCTTTTTGCCAATTGCCCCAGTTAAACCACTGACCAACTTCCTAAGTGAAAAAGCGCATAAAATGAAATCTCTTGCAAAACTAGACTTACCCTGACCTTATTTTCAGGGGAAAGAAGGATGAAGTAGGTTAAATACTGTTTCTCATAACCAAGTGGGAAGGAAAGTGAAATCTCCCCAAATGACCATCTGATGACTTAAGAAAATATCTTGTTTTTCTTTAAACTATCAGTGGCTAACAAGTGACTTGGGAGGTGACATTTGTTCATTCATTCTTCAAATGTTTATTTTTGTGACATCTTCATAAGTGTTTCCATCTGGAATAAATCTTTTGTTAAGCAGGTTTTCTCAGTATCCCAAGTTCATTATTTTTTTTAATGGGAAAAGTGAGAAAGGTCTAAGAAATAATGCTCTTATGTGGCAGGAGAGAATGCCTTATCTCTTTATTTTTTACTGTAAGAGACTTGACTAGTCCAAAAAAATCATCCACGTGTCGTCCTTCCAATTCTATATCCAAAGAGCCAGTTAACTGTGGTGAGAATCTAGCTCAGTAAATATAGTGAAAATCATCAGACATCTTTGTGATAGACAGTTGACAAACAGTATTCTTCTCTGTGTATTGTATTACAATTTGGAATTTTGAGGGGTATGGAATAGTAAATGGCTCAGTGGATAGAGCGCTGGACCTAGAGTCAGGAAGACCTGAGTTCAGATATGACCTCAGAAACTTACTAGTGGTGTGACAAGTCACTTAACCTTTTCCTCAGTTTCCTCATCTGTAGAATGAGCTGGAGAAGGAAATGGTAAACCATTTCAGTATCCTTGCCAAGAAAACCCCAAATCTGTTTATGAAGAGTTGGACATGACCAAAATGACTGAACAACAACAATGGGGTGTCTCAGCTAGCTCTGAGTTTACTGGGACTTTTAAAGAAAATTCTGCTCTGGGAGTCAGGAGACCTTAGCTGTCTGACTTATTATTATCCTAGGAAAGTGACTTAGTCTTTCTAAGTCCCGGTTTTCTCATTTATTTGACTGTGGTAACTTCTAACTAATATCTTGTGACTTCTTTTTGACTTAATATTTCAGCTAAGAAGTCAGATTATTCTAGTTTCCCTGTTGGGGCAAGGTACATGTCGAAAGAATGCCATAGTTAGATTTCATCATTGTAGTATTCTAAGAAGGTAAACGGAAAATTGCTGCATTGATGTCTTTTCCTGGCTAGGAAGTTCCCTCCAGAAGGGTCAGTAGAAGACCCTAAATTTTGAGTTGACTTTTAATAGGAAGTGTGAATCTGTTCCCTGAGATGTTGTTAGTTCCATAGCTGACCAGGTCATTTTATATATGAAGATTCTTCTTTTCTTTCACCATGTAGCATTCTGATGCTATTTATCACTAGTCTTGTACAAGAAGAATTTTAGATATAGAAGGGATCTTCTAGTCCAGGGGTGGCCTCCAGACCACATGTGGCTTTCTAGGTCCTTGGGTGCAGCCTTTTGATTGAGTTCAAGTTTTATATCCTTTTATGAAGGGCATTTGCTCTGTGAAATTTGGATTCAGTCAGAGGACCAAAGTTGAGGACCTAAAGGGCCACATGTGGCCTCAAGGCCGCAGGCTCCCCACCTCTGTTCTAGTCTAGTCTCCAAACTTTGCAGTTAAGGAAATGGATGCCTGAGCTTTGGGAATTAAATCCAGCCATCTTGATTTTCTACTAAAGGTTTGACTGAATGATTCTTTCCTTGAAAGGGGTGGTGCACAGAACGCTGATTGCAGTATTCAGGTTGGTTGTGTTTAATTCATTCATCTGACAAATGTTTATTAAGTACCAAATATGTGATTGTCCTGTGCCAGGCAAGAGAGGCATTGTGGCAGCACAGAGGGGAGTGGGCTGGTCTTGGAGTCAACAAGCCTTGGATTCACATCCTGCCTCAGACACATGCTAGGTTTATGACTGTGTGCTAATCACTCAGCCTCTCAGTATGCTAGACTGGTGTAGAGAGAAGTTGGTTGTTCAGTAAGGGAAGAATTTCCCCCTACTAGAATAAAATCAAAACAATGCCTAGAATACTCTTTAAGACAAATAAGACAGTATCCTAGTGCAATTACTGAGTCTGAGTTGTGAAATATATATAGTTGTTGTTTCTATAAAGAAAGTGCAGAGTCTAGAGTGTGTACTGTGTGCTCTGAGATCAGATGAGAGCCCACTCCTAAGAGTGAGATTTCATGATGGAGGTAGCATGTGAGTTGGACCATGATGGGTAGGCTATTTGGAGATAGAGCTGAAGGAAGAAAGCAGATAAATAAAGCCAGAGGTGAGGTGGGGAGGGCCAATGAATAATCCTGTTTAAATGGAATATTGAACACACATCATGAGAGAAGCTGCTTTTCTAGCCTCCCATAGGTTGGGAATTACAGTTCTAAATAGGATTGCTCTGTCATCCAGCTTTTTTACTGGTTCATCTACCAAATAACCAGTATCTTGGTTATAGACTTATAGAGAATGTGAAGGGATCCCACCCTCCTTGGCATCTGTGTTTTAAAATATCCTGTGGTATAAGGGTGAGATGAATGAGTGAGTGAATGAATGAACCCACCATGGGGAATGAACTAGCTGAGAAAAATCTAAAGGACAATTTCTCACTAGGGCTCCTAAAGAATAAATACACCAGGAGTGGGTAATAAGAATTGAAGAGGGGGCAGCTGGGTGGTGCAGTGAATAGAGCACCGGCCCTGGAGTCAGGAGGACCTGAGTTCAAATCCAGCCTCAGACACGTAACATTTACTAACCGTGTTGGTTAAAGTTGCTTAAACCCAATTGCCCTCCAAAAAAGCAAAAAACAAAAACAAAAATGAAGAATTGAAGAGGCAGGAGACCAAAGGACACACCATTATTGTATTTTTTAGGCAGGAGGTCAGGAGAGTCTGAACCATGCTGATGGCAAGGGAAGTGAAAAGGAAAGGATGGTTATGAGGGACACTATGAAAGGTGAATTGAGAAGACTTTGTGATTGATTGCCTATAGAAGAGGGAGAGGGAGGAGTAAACTCCAGTTTCAAGTCTGGGTGAGAATGGGGAGGGAGAAGGAATGGTGGGATCACTGCAGAAGTAGGAAAATTGAGCATAGGTGCATAGTAACAGAGGGAGATGCTGAGTCCAGCTGTAGAAATTGTTCAGTCATTTATATCTGAATGAGTAAGTGTAAGTTATTATAACTGCAGGACATTCAAGTGGAAATGTATAGCAAGCAGTTGGAGGTAGGAAGTAATAACTTAGCAAATGTAAATTTGTAGGTTATCTTGTCAGAATCATTCCTTATACACTGCAGGTGATTGACATTGGAGATGTATCAAATGCTATAGAATAGAGAACCTCTCCCTTTCTCTTCATTAGCCCACTGATGGGGATGACTCTTGTGTTGTCTATATGAATTATGAAAGTTCATTCTTATTGTCCCAGTATTGTGAATTTCTTTTGAGGATCATAGGGTATTTTTTTTTCTGTGTTAGCCATACCACTAGAGAGGGACTTATTTATTCTTGCCACATGACTTCAGCATTATGGTATAATGGATGGAACACTGAACTTGGAGTCAAGGAACACCTGGCTTCGAATCCCATTTCAAACATTTATTAGATGTATGACCTGGGGTAAATCACTTTAAGCTCGCTGAGCCTCAGTTTCCTCATCTATAAAAACAGTATAAGAGTACTTACCTCACAGTTGTGGGGATCAAATGAGAAATTGTGACACATTTTTATAAACTTTAAAGAGCTATTTTTATGATTAAATCAATATTTAGAATGGCATTCATATGAGATAAAAAAATTCCTAAAAATACCTTTATGAAGAAAACAAGCCAGATAGTAACTCATACCCTTAATGTGGAAAAATTAGCACTTTCAATCTACAGAAAAATCAAAGTGCACAGGAATTGTCTTGTTCCTTTCTAAAAAATTTCTGTACCGGGGCTGCTAGTTGGCACAGTGAATAAAGCACTGGCCCGGAGTCAGGAGGACCTGAATTCGGTTCTGGCCTCAGACACTTAACACCCACACAAAAAAAACTAGCCGTATAACCTTAGGCAAGTTACTTAACCCCAATTGCCCTCCAAAAGGCCAAAAAAAAAATTATCTGTACCATTTTAGGTACACCTGCCTAGCAAGGACACTTACCTGACAAAGTCAGTCAGCTACCAGTTATTAAACACCTACTTACTATGTGCCAGGCCCTGTGCTTTTAAATGCAAAGGAGTTAGAAGGTGAACCTCCATTCCCTCACTTTTCCCCATCTTCCTCTTCCAAATTAATCCAAATGCTCACACATTTTCTCTCTCTCTGCCTCTCTCTCTCTCTCTGTGTCTCTCTCTCTGTCTCTCTCTCTCTCTCTCTGTGTCTCTGTCTCTCTCTGTCTCTGTCTCTCTGTCTCTCTCATCATACCTTCCCTGGGACTGGCTTCTTAGTCACAGATTCTGGAAGTACTAGGTTCACTCTGCAACCCATTTAGTTGTAAGATAGAAATAAAAAGACCTTTCATTGGACCCATTGACAGGTTAAGGCCATTCCCTGAGGCATATTCATTCCAGGAAGCAATATGAGAGAAGGAAAAGTGAACATGAACTGTTAAAAGCAAAATATTTGAAACCAAAGAGCTATCCCACCGTTGTTTACCAACAAGGAAGAAAGAAAAGAGAACTCTGATGTAACATCAGCTATGCAAGAAATTAATAGCATTATCATCATTATCCCTGTCCCAAATAATATTTCTCAGGTTTATAAGGGAGTCTGCTATGCTGAGTAGGCTATGCAATGTTTGCTTGCTCATGGTATGTATTCCCCACACACTTAAAACATGAGTCCAAAGAGCTGGCAATTTTAAACCCTAAGCCAAAGCACTAGTATGTTTAAGTGAGACAGGAATAAATGAATGTATGGTAAACATTTCTGCCACTTTGTGATTTAGTTAGCACATATTTTCCGACCCATGTATGTCATGATATGTCAGTAGAAGGACTCGTCACCTCTGGGAAAGTGGAATATAGGTGAATATTATTTAGTTTGAGGACAGTAGAGAAGACTCAGAAATAGTGTGGAAGGAGAAGATTGAAAGCATTCCAGTGTCAGCTAGGGAGAGTGAACCTAGAAATTAAATGAGATGAAAGTAATCGATAAATTTGAAGTAGAAATTAATCTTGAAAAGGGATGGAGACCCATTAAAGGAGGAGCCTTTACTGAAGAGAAAGTTGACATTTGTTGAGCTGGTGACTAAGACAGATGGTCTGGATAGTTGAATGAGATATCTACAATTTAGAGTCCAATGAGGAATAGATTAGAGAAATCCGGTAGAACAATGACCAAGACCAGGATTAGTCATTTAAGTTATAAAGTTGGGGGAAGAGAAAGAGTAAATCCAGGGTGAAGGAACATGACTTGATAACACGTTGGATGTGTGGTTGGGAAAGTAAAGTTTAAGGTTTAAAAAAATGACCCCATGATGTCACAGTTAGAAAAAAGAAATATGTTAGTGGGTTTTTTTTTTAATGAGCTCTAGAACTATTGATTTTTTTTTGGTGGTGCTATTATACCTAATCTTTCTGTTTCCTTGTTGATGGAAAATCCAGTTGATGAGCATTTAAAATCTTTAATTTCATTATTCACAGACCATGGCTCCTTGGCCTGAACTGGGAAACTCCCACTCTGATCCTAATAAATACATCGAAGAGACCACTGCCCAACAATCTACTATATCTGGAAAAGACAAAGGAAACCCTAGCAGTAAGTACTGTTGTCCCCATCCTGAAGTGACATGACCCGCCATCTTCTAGTCCTCCCCAGGAGAAATGGGCCCTATCCCTGATGTTTTGTCGCTTTCTTTGACAGATAATGCCCATTCTCCTGTAAACAAGATAGAACTTCTGCCATCTTACTCTACTATTGCACTGATTGAAGAGCCAGTGGTAGAGCAAGACCCATGGGACATGCCCAACATTAAGGACTCAGGGATCAAGTGGTCAGGTAATGCCAGCTCCCTTGGAGAAACTCATTCAGTGTGACCTGCTGCTGCTTCTGTGGTTTACTTTATTTCTGGTAGCCGTTCCATTCTTAGGTATCACAATTATGTGTGTCTGTGTGTGAGAGAGAGACACACACACTCAAAGAGGGAGACAGAGAAGTAGAAGAGAATATAGACATGCATGTTTCTCTATGTGGGAAGCTATAGCATCTTGTCATTTCTAGGTAATGTGATATAGTGGAAGAACCCTGAATTTGTATTTTAAAAATCAGTTATGGTTTGACACTTGCTAGATGTGTGACCTTGGACAAGTGACTTCATCATTCTAAGTCTCGGTTGCTTCTTTAAAATAAAAGATAAGAACTTTCACACTTAGAAATGTTAATATATTTGTACTCCCTGCCTTACAAGATTGTTGTGAAGAAAGCATTGAGTCAAGCTTAAAGCACTGCATAAAATGTTATCTAGTATCATTTTCCTGATGTCCCCAAGCCTGTGGTGAGGACTGCCTTCTGCCACCACTGCAGGGGTGAAGGACTTTCTTAGCCAAGGCCTGGTGAACATTTCTTTCTTATTATTATGCTATATCTCTCAGTGTGGGTCATTGTTGGGCTTCTTGAATTCAATTTTTGCGTTAGTCTAGGACTCTGGGATAATACTTCTCACAGTTTTCCACTTCCTTCTTTTTCATTCTATCTCTGGTTTCCCATTCTTCCTTAGACAATGCCAGTGGGAACCATTGGATTCTCCCTACATCCTTTATCCAAATCCCATGTAATTCTGTTCCTATAGATGTTAACATTCATACTGTTCTACAGCATAATTAAATGGTACGTGATGGGGAAGACTTGGCATTATAGCAGTCCATGTAAAAAAGTTCATTTTAATAGGAACCAATAGTATGCCATGTCTGTCTCTTTGATTTATTTTAAAACTGAGGCAATCTTTTTATTTTTGGTTCAGATTTTATTTCATCAGTATAGCAAACTCTTGGTATACAAATTTCTTCTGCTGATACAGATTGGCAATTCATCTGTATCTTATAGCTTTAGAGAGTTGCCTGGGCTACTGAAAGGAAAATGTTTTGTTTTCAATCATTCAGTTAGTATGTACAAGAGCAGGTTTTGAACTGAGATCTTAGTGACTCCAAGGTGAACCTTCTCTGTGCTATATCACCCTGCCTCTCAATGTTAGGCTGCACTAATAGAAGAAGTGTCTGGATCACGTTAAGTGATCATTCCATTATATTCTTTATTAGTCAGAGCATATCTGAAGTAGTGTCCTGGGTGCTGCGGTTAAGGAAAGGGACTTTGGACTGGATAGAATTAGATAAGAGTGCATCTAGGAGAGGGCAAGCAGGCCACTTGAATGATAGTGAAGGAGCCAGGAAGGCTTAGATGGAAACAAAAAGGCTTATCTTCAAATATATGAAGGGCTGTCATGTGGAAGAGGGGTTAATTGGTCTTGTTGGTAAAATTACATGAAGGTACATATTGGCTCCAGAGTAAGGAGGAAGCATCTAATTAAATCCAAGAACTGTCCAAAAGTAGAAAGAACTCCCATTAGGCAAGTGTAAAATTAGACCCCAAGTGACTGGAGATGTGGGACAAGGGAGTCGTGGAAAAAATTAGAAGGGAATACTGGATGATATGAGGTTCCTTCCAGCAATTTATATGCTATGATTCATTCAACAAGCATTTTTGGAAGCCTATGTGCAAGACTCAGGTATGGACTTTGGGATACACAGAAATGGTTAATAACCTGGGCCCTGCATAAGATAGAGTGGTCTGTCATCCCACTGGTTGTCATTGCTTCTGGTTCTGGTCATCCATACCTCCTTGCCTTAGAGACACAAGTGGGCCTGAGCCAGTGCTGGGTCCTATTTTGTCATTTGCTGTCTGCCAGCTACGCTGCTGGGCACTGCTGATGGCTTAGAGATGAATCTCATTATCACTGTCATCCACATCAAATACAATTGATTAAATGTGTCCATGCTTATGATTGTGTGCTCAGGATGAAAGGGGTATGAATCTTGTCCTGGGGGAGGTTGGCAGCTCCACAGGGTCAGTAGGAAGAGGCAAGACAATGGGCAAATGCATAACATGGAAATACCAGATGAGGCAGCCCTTTGGTAAATAGTACAAAACCAAAGAGCTCCCTCCTGCATTCCAGGATGGGCTCATGAAAGTTCTGGGCACCATAATTTCTTAAGTTAGGAGGGAGATGTATACAGGCATGCCTCAGAAATATGGTTTGGTTTCAGACCATCACAATAAAATGAACATCACAATAAAGTGAGTAATGTGAACTTTTTGGTTTCTCAGTGTATATAAAAAGTTATAATTACACTATACTGTAGTCTATTAAGTTTTTTTTCTTTTAAAATATTATTTCTTTTAAAAAAGCAGTGTACTTAAATGCAATAGTATTATATCTAAAAATACATATTTAATTTAAAGTACTTTATTGCTAAAAAAAAGAAAAAAGTGCTAACCATCATCTGAACCTTCAGTGAGCAATAATTTTTTTTGCTGGCGGAGGGTCTTGCCACAATACTGACGGCTGTTGATGATCAGGATGGTAGTTGCTGAAGGCTGGGGAGGCTGTGGCAATTTCTTAAAATAAGACAACAATGAAATGTGTCCCATGGATTGACTCTTCCTTTCACTTGAACACTTAGAGGCCGTGGTAGAGCTATTAAATGGCCTAATTTCAATATTGTTGTGTCTCAGGGAATAGGAAAAAACTGAGGAGAGGGAGAGAAAACTGCCGGTAGGTGGAGCAGTCAGAACACACACAACCTTTGCTGATTAAGTTCACTGTCTTATATGGGCTTAGTTTGTGGGTGCCCCAAAACAATTACAATGGTCACATCAAAGATCACGAATCACAGATCACCCTAACAGATAGAATAATAGTGAAAAAGTTTGAAATATTGCGAGAATGACCAAAATGTGACACAGAGACACTATATGACCTCAGGCTGTTGGAAAAATGGTACTGACAGCCTTGCACCATATGTGCAAAGCACAATAAAGCAGGTGTGCTTACAAACATCTTCACACCTTCTCCCTCCCATGTTCACCACAAGGTGGCGCATGGATAGAAGGCTGTATCTGGAGTCATAAACACCTGAGTTAAATAGGCCTTAGACACTTCCTAGCTCTGTTACCCTAGGCAGGTCACCTAAGCTCTCTCAGCCTCAGTTTTCTTAGCTACAAAATGGGAATAATAATAGCACCCACCTCACAAGGTTAACGTGAAGATCAAATGAGATGAAGTGTGTGAAATGTTCTGTCCACTCTAAAGTACTCTGTACGTGTTAGCAGCTACCCTCACTCCTTCCTTCTTTCCATCCATAGCATTTTCTCCCTCTCGTGGCGTTGCATAGTATTTTATATTTGTGTTAGATTACAACCCATGAGGCAAGGAACATAACTCAATTATCTTCATATACCCCCAGCTCTTGGAACAATGCCTTCCACATAGCTGGCTCTTAAAAAAAAACATTATTGAATAAATGAATGAACGATTAACTCACTTGGATGCTGAAAGGGACTAGCTGGGCCTTTGGAAAGCAAATGTTACTTATAGACAATGAAGGAAGGTAGAAAAGTGGAAACTGGGAGAAGGAATACTGGGTGAAAGGGGCAATCCAGCATAGAGCCTAGGGGTCCATGAGAGAAGGGGCAGGTGTCCTGAGAGGGGAACCATTGCTGGGCTCTGGGGAGAGTGTGGAGTGGGGCAGGACTAGAAGCACCTGAGGGCTAATCCTCCTGGGGCTGGCCAACATCATTAATAATATTTGGGGGCCAAAGATTATTTACAAAAGCAAAGCTGTCATTTTTATTGTGAAACCCAATACTCAGGAGTAATCCCCAATGTCCTTCTGAAGAGCACTAAGTGCTTTGGCTGGTCATTATCTCAGGACCCCTCTGCATGGACTTGCCTGCTACTATTATCTGTACCACTTAGCAAGCCAGTGGTTCAGCTAAGATGCAGCCTTGATTTGTTTATGGCTTCCCCTGCCTCCCCTCCAGACCACAATGTCTTTGGTGCCAAAAAGCTTCTCTACAAATGTGGCTTTTTTTTTAAGGGGGCGGGGCAAGATTTGGGGACCACTTCAAATAAATGGCATGCTTCTTCAAATGCTCATTCTAATGCATCACCAAAGCTGACAGCCCCAGCCTGCCTTCTCCTGGCTAAAAAGAGATGGGAGGTTCTTGCACAAAATCCTAGCTTCTGTGTGTGTGCACGTGTGTGTGCGTATGCACCCACATGGCCATGTTATACACATGTGCATATAACAAATAAGACAGCGTCTGTAAAAGTGCTCAGCACAAGGGCAGGCACATAGTAGGTGTTTAACAAATGCTTGTTCACTTCCCCTTTGTTTTTGCAGAGAGAGACACCAAAGGGAAGATAATTGCTATCTTCCGAGGGTTTGGAAAAGTGATTCTCCTCCTGGGATTTCTTTACTTATTTGTCTGCTCCTTGGACATTCTCAGCAGTGCTTTCCAGCTTGTTGGAGGTATGAAAAGAGCATCAGAAAGGGTCAAAGGTCTGTGGGTGGTTTGCTTTGTTTTGTTTTGCTTTCTAATTGATTTTAGTTCAGCCTATAGCCAATCAATAAGCAATCTCAATCCAAGTAATCTCTTTTAAACTATACTCTGACTGAGGGGGTCTCACCTTTTTGTCCACTCCAGAGATAGGTTGACATGGTACTTCTTGATTCATACTTTCCCCCCTTCTCTCCTCTCCCTTCTCCAGTGCCCAGCCCACCTTAGGTAGACTCTAGTCTTTCGAAGTGAGACAATTTAGGGATTAGATTTCAAAAAATCTTTATAAGAAGACTTTGTGATATGTCCCTTGCCCACTGAGAATGTGTGTATATTTGTGTGTATGCACATACATACATTTATATGTATATGTATATATATACATACACACATCTGTATGTGTACATATATAATCTGATAGTGTACATATTTTATATGTGTGATGTGGTAGCATATATATATGCTAACATAATCTCTGGAATCTAAGATACATACGTGTGTTTTGTGCTGTGTTGACAGCAGGACTGGGTGTCTGAGAAAAGTGAAATGGATCAGATTTACTCTAAGAAAGTGAAGAGGAGAATTGGGGTCATTTTGTCTAAGCCTTCCTCCATCCCACTCTTTCCTATATTCTCTACTCAAGTTCTTCCAGTTATATCTCAAAATAATCTGTGTTTAAAGGCAGAGACCCTGGGATGTGTGTGTGTGTGAATGTGTTTAATCTCCTACCTGGCCTAGTATGTTTTCCACACTGTTGACTTAAACTGGTATAGTGGATAGATGGTCATTTATTTTTGATCCCAATCATTTGCCCATTTGGGTAGCTAGGTGGCAAAATGGATAGAATGCTAAGCCTGAAGTCTCATTTTCTTGAGTTCAAATTTGCTCTCAGACACTTAATAGCTGTGTGACATTGGACAAATCATTTAAACCTGTTTGCCTCAGTTTCCTCATCTGTAAAATGAGTTGGAGAAGGGAATGGTAAACCACTCCAGTATCTTTGCCAAGAAAACCCCCAAATGGGGTCATGAAGAGCTGGACACATCTGAAAAGACTGGATTACAACCATTTGGACAATTGGTTTCTCTACAAGACTTTCATTCTCTACTACACTTCCTGGCCTTTCAGGTTCTCCCCTGCAGACTAATAATGGCCATTATTATCACTAAGCTCCAGGGCAGGGCGGGGGACCTCAGGAAGTTTGCAATTTTGTTGGGATGATACAACATGCACATGAAAAGTATTTTAGGTCTAATGGGGAACTGGGATAAGCATTTATATATCATTTACTGTGTCAGGCACTGTGCTCATCATTTAACAGATATTTCATTTCATCATCTTAACACCTCTATGAGGTGTCATATGACTATATATATAGCCTCATATGTAACTATATGAGGTTCATTCTACAGACAAGGAAACTGAGGCTGAGAACGATTAAGTGACTTGTCCAGGGTCACACAGCTAGTAAGTGTCTGTGGCTGGATTTGAACTCACATCTTCTGGATTTGAGGTCTAGTGCTCTATACACTGCACCAACCAACTGTCTCAGAACTCCCCAGGGCAATAGAGATGCTTGGTAAGGGACAGAGTTGGGTGGAAAAGTTCTGAAGGAAGAGAGTGCTCCTCCCCTCCAGTGGAAGGAATGCTTGGGGAGGGAGTGGAGGAAAGGGGAGGCACCCTTCTAGGTCAGAGTAATTCTTCCAAGGCACAGTGTGAGGGACAGCAAGTGGATTTGTTCTGATACAACAGAGATGCTAAACTGGAGTGAGAGAAGGTGGTGCTATTGAGGGCAAAAACTGATACAAATTGGCCTTTCTATGGCCCTTTAAAATTTGCCCAGAAAAGTGAAAAGTGATTTTGCCTGTGCTCACACAGTGAACCAGGAGCAGGATCTGACTCATGGCTTCCTAAAGCCAAATTCAGCCCTCACTGCCCTCTGCCGCACTGCCTGCCTGGGCAGCCAGTGACTACTCCTCCTCATCCCTCCCCCCACGCCCCCATACTGGGCCCTAGCCTTTGGTCTGGGGCCCAGCAGTCCCAAACAATGACCACATAGGTTATTATTTTTTTAATTATTATTTCATTACCTTTGCAGGAAAAATGGCTGGGGAGATTTTCCGTGATGGTTCAGTGTTGAACAATCCTGTAGCTGGCTTGGTGATTGGGGTGTTGGTGACTGTCATGGTGCAGAGTTCCAGCACGTCCTCATCTATCATTGTCAGCATGGTGTCCTCTTCCTGTGAGTTATCCCAATACATGCGCGCGCGCGCACACACACACGCACACACACACACACACACACACACACACACAGCCTTGTTGGTTTAGCAAACCCGGATCCATTAGAAGAATTTCATTCCAAATTTTAGAATTATGTATTTATGCACAATGTGGGCTGGCCTTTAATTTTTATCTTGCTGCTTTTCCGTCTTTCCAATCTTGGGATAGAGCTGTTGTCACAGACAGCACTGGGAGTGACCACACTCCCCAACATAACTATCATGGCTAGTTTTCTTGCCATATCATATTCCAGTTACAGTTCTGGGCACTCGGTCTCATCTGTACGGAGTTGTTCTTCACTACACAGGACATCTTCAGGCAAAGGCTGGATGAGTGACTGGCTGGGGATCTTGTAGAAAGGATTCCTATTGTTCATTATAGTTGGATTCCATAGCCTTCCCAACTTCTTTTTTTAAACTGATTCCTTAACTTGTTTAAGCTTCTTTTTTTCCCCCTGTGAATTTCCACTTTTTTTCTTCCTCATTTACCTTTTTCCTTTGACAGTGTTGACAGTAAAGGCAGCAATTCCCATTATCATGGGAGCCAATATTGGGACTTCAGTCACCAATACTGTCGTGGCCCTCATGCAGGCTGGAGACAGGGATGAATTTCGAAGGTAGGAAGTTTTCTCTCACTTGTTTCTAGTCATGTTTTCTCCATCACTGCAGTAACTATCTTTGACAGACAAAGCTGAGAATCTTCACTCAGCTCCACAGATACCTCCCAGGCTCTCCAATGGACTTTGTTATAGGGCAGATTGTGGGATAAGTGTATATACTGAGCATTTCAAATGACTCAACTTAGTCATAAATTATCAGTTGACAACGATTTCATTTTTGGTACAATGCAATTCCCCCTTATATTTTGTTCTTCTAGACACATAAAAAGCAAAAAATATTCTAAGAATATTGTCTGAGAATAGGTAACAGGTCATTGGGGGTGGTGCTGCTGCTGCTGGATAACAGATAAAGGGAATCTTTGTCTCCCTGGGGAAGGGAATATCATCAGCATTTTATTTTCTGAACTGGTTTTCAGGTTTTACTGACTCCTGTAAGGGGATCAGAGCAAGTCAGGCTATGAAAACTCATAAGAAGTGATGAGCACATCATTTTTGTCTTTCTTGTTGAGTATAGTAAGGGTACTGTACTCAGAACCAGAAGCAGATAGGGATTCTCAGATAGGACTTCGTGTTGAGAAATCTCACAGTTCCTTGACAGTAAATGTCATACCTTATCTCTTCGTCAGTAGAAGCAAGTCAGGAGAAGAGCCTAACTGGGTATGTACATCCTTTGGTCATTCTGTACCATTGGGCCCACCCATATTTACCCCCTTCCCCATTTTTTAATGCAATTTTGCTTTAGTCTGTGAATCACAAACACTGTAAGACCTAGTGGTGATCTTGCGGGGTAAACGTCCAGTAAATACTTAAGGGAACATAATAACAGCTGCTTTGTCTATCCCAAAAGACCTAAGTTGATCAATAGTTGATCACACTTTAACTGGAATGAAGAGCATTTCCATGACATGCTCCTTTAGTGTAGGGATCTTTCATGCAGCTCCATGTTTCACAGCAATCTCATTTGATCCTCTCAATAGTCCTGTGAGAGAAGTGCTATTATTATCCCCATTTTTTATAGCAGAGGAAAAAAAGGCAGGCATGGGTTAAGTGGTCATGGCTGCACAGCTAGGAAGTGTCTCAGGCTGGATTTGAAGCTCAGTCTTCCTGACTCTGGGCCCAGTATGGTATTCACTTTGACACTTAGCTACCTCTCTTTGTAATTCTGAGATTAGATTTGAACTTGTATCTTCCTGGTTCCAGGTATAGTATTCTATGCATCTTGCCACTACAGTAAGGGAATTCAGATGGTATTATGGGGATGTGCATAGACAATGAAGTCTTTTACCCTCACATGCTCTGTTCGCTTTTGAGGGTCAACTGGGTCTGTGGTTTCACCAATGTGAGGGAACATCCAATGTGGAAACCCCCCCCAGTGTTGATGCTGATGGGCCCACTCCAGCAGTGGGTTGGGTCACTGAAAGTATGAAGTGACTTGCTCATGGTCCTATGATTAGAAGGAGACTTGAAAGCAGATCTTCCTCAGTTTCAAGCTAGTCTTCTTCACAATGTTCACACCATGTTTTCTCTTTCTGCACTCAGTAAGCAACTTAGTGAGAGTGACAGGACAATACTGTAACATCAAATGCTTTGGCTTTTCTCCTTCTTTTAGGGCATTTGCAGGAGCTACTGTCCATGATTTTTTTAACTGGTTGTCAGTGCTGGTGCTGCTGCCTGTGGAGGTGATCACAGGCTACCTCTACCACCTCACCAAGGTCATAGTGGAAACCTTTCATATCCAGAGTGGAGAAGATGCCCCTGAACTCCTGAAAGTCATCACAGATCCCTTCACAAAACTCATCATCCAGGTGGGCATCAGAACTCACTCTGGTGTTTACATTTAAGGTGAAATAGCACCAGTGGTGAACTTGGTTCCCTTGGGAGGGAGTTAAAAATCTCCTCCCCCAGCCTGGAGTACTAATTGGATGTTTCTTCTCCTCACTGTGATTCCCTCATTTCATTGCCTGGGTGAGTGAAGCTAAGGAACAAGCATCATGCTGGCAGAGATCCATTCATTCTTTACCACCACAGTGGCCAAAACAAGACTCAAGCATTCTGCCATTGTGCGCCAGATGACTCTTTTTTGGATGTTGTTGACAGCATTTTATTTATTATACCCTTTAGATCAGTGTAATCACCTATCTCTAGCAAAAACATTTTAATGCTGCATATACTTTGCCATTCATCTGGCCAAAGAGGAGCTCTTTCCCAAGGGATGCCTCCTAACCAATCAGCATTTACTGATCCCTTACTATGGACCAGGCACTGGGAGATACCGTGACAAAAGAGAGAGACCCTCATTGGCTTCAAGGAGCTGGTGGTCTACTGGGCCCCTGAAACAGGGCAAAAGGGTTTATCTGGGCTGATCCTCCTCAGACTAAGATGAGACAAGGTCACATATGGAAGTGTAGTCCTGGAAATGAGGCCCATCTGTGTCTCCCTTTTGCACACATCCTGGCTTTCTCTTCTGTATGCTGGAGCCCCTAGGAGAATAACCAATTAACTTTTACTCACAAATCATAGCTGAAGAACAGGCTAACTCTTCCTCATGTCTGTTGCTTTCCCCAGCTGGATAAAAAAGTCATAAATGAAATAGCTACAGGAAATGAGGCAGCAAAAAACAAGAGCCTGATAAAGACCTGGTGTAAAACTTTTAGAAATGTGGTAAGTATCAGAAAATGATTCAGAGGCCATGGCTGGGGGACTGAGAATTCTCTGTGCCTCCTATGGTGTTGAGAAGCTGCAAGTGCTGTTGGTTTTCTATGAATTTAGTGCCCTAGACCCCAGCTCTGGGCTCTAGTCACTCTGTCCTAGTTATACCTAAGACGATGGGGCAGAATTAGACTGCTCCGAGGTAGGGATAAAGAATTACTGCCCAGGTCCTCATTCTGGAGTCAGAGTGCTCAGTCTGAGTGCAGCTCATCTGGCCTTCAGAAGTAATCCTGATGGTCTGTAGGCTCAGCCAGTGCTCCATAGACCCAGCACAAAGGATGGATGTCTTCTCTGGGCATTATGGGGAAGGTGAGGGAGAGAAGAGGGGGAAAGTGGCCGGTGGGATTTATGTCTTCAGTGCTACAAATTGTATCTTCAGAAAAATACCATTCTTAGTAACAGTCTTTTTTTCTGTATTTTGTCATCTAGACTTTAAGCAACGTTACTGTTCCCTCACCAGAAAATTGTACCTCTCCCAGTCTCTGCTGGACTGATGGGAACATGACCTGGACCCTCATGAACACAACATATGAAGAGAACATAGAAAAGTGTGAGTAGGAAAGTCTGCTGTGTGAAAGAGGAATTTCTAGCCCTATTCTCAACATGCTTCTATCAATTCTAACAGTGTCCACCTCATAATGGTGTAGTGGATAGAGCTCTGGACCCAATATTCTATAGTGGCTTTAGGGAATAACTACCTACCTTTACCTACCTAAATAACTAAAGTTTACTGCCAGTAGACAATTTAGGAATTGAAGCTCAAACATGAATTCTAACAAGGTCAAGTCAGGTAGATCTGATGCAAATCCAACCTCAGACTTTTCCTGAGTAACCCTGAACGAGCCACTCACCTGCTGCCTCAGTTCCCTGGATATCTATAAAATGGTAGTGATGATAATAGCAACTACCTCCCAAAGTTGTTGTGAGGATCAAATGATATATATGTAAAACACTTTACAAACCTTCCAGCACCATATAAATGTGAGCTGTTATCGTTGTTGTTGTTATATTTGTATAGCAATTTACAAAGCACTTCATTATATTTTCTGTACAATTAATTAAGCAAGTAAGTAATACAAACTCAGGCTAATCCATTCCTGGAAAGGGGGAAATGCTGTCTTTGGTGCAAAGATCATAGAATGTTAGAGCAGGAAGGAGCCCTTGAAGTCATTTAGTCCAACCCTCCCATTTTACAGAGCAGGAGACCCGACACCAGATAGGTTCCTACCTGCCCATTGTCACAGATCATAGCAGAGGGCAGAATCAGGATTCAAACCCAGGACTTCTAACTTCAAACCCAGTGCTCTTCCCAGTTGTTTTCTGGGTGTACAGGGACTTAGCTGTCAATAAACCTTCCCACACTCATGTTTCAGGGCTTTTTAGGGATCAAAAATGGCTTCTTATGAAAAGGTTGGGGACGTTTACTCTATAGCAGGTCCTGGGACTAAATGTTATTTGGACTTAACTTACATATCTTTTGAGATTTGTTTTTGAATATATGAACCTTGGCTTAATTTGGCTCACTTTATACAAGGCATGGTGCTCTATCTGGGTTACATGATGAGGAGGAAGAGAAAGATGATGCTAAGTGTCTCCTCTCCTTCCTCCAGGCAAACATGCATTTGTGGATGTCAGTCTCTCAGATCTGGGCATTGGCCTCATCCTTCTAGCCCTCTCCCTGCTGGTCCTGTGCACTTGTTTGATCTTGATCGTCAAAGTCCTGAACTCTGTGCTCAAGGGACAAGTTGCTGCTGTGATTAAGAAGACCATCAACACAGGTAGGCATTTCACTGTCCCTGGGCCTTTCTGTGGGCAGAGTCCTTGTGAAGAAAGATACTTGCTAGTTCTGCTCTCATTGTGCTCTCTGAGGTCCCCACCTGACCCATCTGTCTGGAGATAAGAGCTCCACATGACCCTGGTCTCCACTGGTGTTCTTTCCTTCCAGTGCAGTGGTCCCAGGAATCCAGGTTGTCTCTTTTATTTTGAATTTGCATCATCCAGCCAGAATGGAGAGCCCCCAGAGCTCTGGGTGACTCTTTAAGATTATAAGTTACTGAGAATCTAACAGCCTGCGTTGGGAGAGGGAGTTCCCTCACCTGAGGGCATTTTCATAATGCCTGCTACGGGTGAGGCCCTGTGCTTATTGCTTTTTACAAATATTATTTCATTTGAGCAAAGAAGAGAATAAATGTAGTTTTGGGGATATTGGTAGGGAAACTCCTGAGATGCCCCTATTGCCCCACCAGGAAACTCCTGGCTGACTGTCTTTAATTGCCTTGATAACTATTTCTGCTCGAGGTTTTGGAACTAATTTTTAGTAAAATGACTGCTTTTGAATTGCCCTTAGAGTGATCTGTTGCATGGGATATGAAATGTTGACCAGGACAGTTGTAGAAATGGCACTTTTTCCTTCTATTTCCCAGATTTTCCCTTCCCTTTTGCCTGGCTGACAGGCTACCTTGCCATCCTTGTTGGAGCTGGGATGACCTTTATTGTGCAGAGTAGCTCTGTGTTCACCTCTGCAATAACTCCTCTGGTTGGTAAGTCTTCTTTTCCTCCCCTTCTTTCCTTTTTTACATGCCCATGTCTCCATTTTTACATTTGGTCCTGTGATGTTCAGTCATTCCCACCCAGGATGGAATCCAATGTCTTTTTTTTTTCCCCTTAGGCATCGGTGTGATCAGCCTTGAGAGAGCTTACCCTTTAACCTTGGGCTCCAACATTGGTACGACCACCACTGCCATCCTGGCTGCATTAGCTAGCCCTGGAAGTACTTTACAAAGTTCACTCCAGGTCAGGATGCACAGTTATGATTCATTACCTCTTTCAATTAAGCTCTCTTTTCTTAGCTTTCTACTAAATCCTTCAAATAAATAAATGCTGATTTCTTTCTTATCACATGTTTCATAAGCTTGTACCTGCCTTAGAATGATGACCTGTGGTCTAAAAACTTTCCCTAGCTATTGTTCTCAGAAGCTGAACTTTTAAAATTATGACCAGATATATAAATAAATAAGAGATACAGCAAAGTGAAGCATAAAATGGATAATTTAGATTATATTACTTTAAAAAGGTTTTGGACAAATAAATGTAGCCAAAATCAGAAGGAAAGTAAAAAAAATTTGGGAAAACATTTTTATATATAGTTTCTCAGATAAAGGTCTAATATTTCAAATGTATAAAGAACTTTGTTAAATCTCTAAGAATACCAGTCATTCCCCAGCTGAAAAATGGTCAAATGATAAGAAAAGGCAGTTTTCCACTGAAGAGATCAAAACAATGTATAGTCATATAAAAAAAATGCTCTAAGTCATTCTGGATTAGAGAAATGCAAATTAAAACAACCTTAAGATATTGTTTTACACCTATTAGATTGGCTAAAATGATTGAAGGAGAAAGTGACAAATGTTAGAGGTGATGTGGAAAAATTGGGAGATTAATTCTTTGTTGGTGGAATTGTGAGGTAATCCAAACATTTTAGATATTTAAAATTTCTCTAACTTGAGGTCTATAATAAACAAATTTGGAAGGTGAATAGTTACATTACCCATCCCATACCTTATCCCTCGTCCCACACATAAAATGATTGAGAAAGGTATGGATAACTTCCTCTTTTTTGCCCTCCTATCAGTCAGAAAAGATGGTATGGTAGGAAGAACTTCTGACTTTAATGTCAGAAGAACTGAGTTTGAATCCCAGCTCTGTTACTTGCTAGGTGATATAGATCCACATTTTGTTTTTAGAGGAGGGAGAGATGAATGTTGGTTTCATGGTGGGAAGAGAAGCCTCTTCCTTGAAGGATGCTGAGGATCTCTTTAGGCACAGAGCAGGAAAAAAAGTATTCTGAGATGGGGAAGGTCCCAGGGATATGTCAAGTGAATAAACATCTTTGAGGAACTGGTTTCATTGGAATGGGTGATAATGGTAGGAGCAGAAATAATATTAATAAGCAAACCCTTTTGAAAAGGAATAGGGTCAAAGGAGAAAGTGTATAAGTTGGTGGGGCAGGATAGGATGGAGAGAAATATAGTTAGTCCTTCCCAACATGATAATTATGGAAGTGTTTTGCATAGCTACACATGTACAACCTATATTGAATTGCTTGCCTTCTCAATTAGGTGGGTGGGGAGGGAAGAAGGGAGAGAATTTGAAACTCAAAGTTTTAAAAATCCATCTTGCCCTACAAGAAACTAAGGGAGAAGAGGATGGGGGGAGTGTGATAGAAAGGAGGGCAAACTGGGGGAAGGGGTAATCAGAATGCATGCCATCTTGGGGTGAGGGGGAGGGCAGAGATGGGGAAGAATTTGGAACTCAAAGTCATGTGGAAAGGAATGTTGAAAACTAAAAATAAATTAATAAAAAAGAAATAATATTAATAATGTTAATAGGACTTTCATAGACACTATATCCTTTAAGAAGAAGGAGGTAGATGAAAAAGGCAAATGAGGATCAAGTTCTAGAGGGCCTTGAAAGCTGAACCAAGGATTTTGCTTGTTGTCCTTCAAACACTGGGAAGGCAACAGGTATTGGATTTAAGAGTAGGATGTCATCAGAGATTTGATATAGAAAAAGTGTGTGTGTAGGATGTATCAGAGCCAAGAGACCAGGCAGGAGGAGGCTTTTGGAATAGACCTAGGGTCATAGCTTTAGAGATGGAAGGGCTTCAGAAATCATCCAGTACAACCTTTCCCCCAACTTTATAGATAAATAAGCTGAGATTAAGTCACTTGCTCAACATCACACAAGTAGAATTAATCAGAGGAAAAGCATCATTATCTTCCACCATACTTCAAGTCCAGGTCACAAAAAAATGAAGATCTGGTGATGTCATCAGGAATGGAAAGGAGGGGATGAATGAAGGTTTGGGAGGATTTAGGGACTGATCCCTTGGAAGGCAAGAGAGAG
>NW_027185698.1:16346223-16350626 GCF_028583685.1 Petaurus breviceps papuanus | reverse complement strand
ACCCCTGACCTTCCACTATGTATATATCTCTTCCTAGACAATATAGTCTATGTGTATAGTCAAGGAATTGTATAGCTTTTTCATGTTATGTAGAAAATAACCTGCATGATCCTGGTTTTATATTGCTTGCTTTGGAAACAAGAAAGTGTTTATCTATGAAATATATACATATAAAAAGCCAACATAAGCAAAAAATTTGTATATTTTGCAATCTTTTAAACTTGTTCATGCCACAGTGTAAATACATATGTTAAGCACCTCAGTAGGCCCATTTGCACTTTACATGCTTTTTTCCACTTGGATTATTGATGTGATCTGTGTACATGATGTGATTTTCATATTTTTGGAAAGAAAGAAATAATAAAAGATATTCAAACCCAAAGGAGTTACATTTTTGAATGTCCTAGAATGGGTTACTTTAATTTACTCTAACATTTTCTTCTTATCCTTAAAAACTCTTCAAGATGCTTCTTTTTCATAAGAACCCCTCTAGCCATCACCCCCTCCCCAATTACCAAAAATAAGTGTGAGATCAGGTATCCTGTCCAGAGTCTCATCAAGAATCTTAGGGTAGAGTTAGGGTTCACCCTATGAGATGCTTCATTTTTTCTTATTCCAGTTTCTGGATCTGGAAGCCTGAAATTAATCTACATAATTACTGTCAGAAGGTACCATTTCTTGTACTTTTCTTTCTAATTGAGTATTTCCAGGTTAAAGAGTTAGGTCAGAGAGCTGCCATCAGCCTAAACCAAAAAGCATGGACATGCCATTTAATTAGTCAGTACCCTGATAAGCATCATGTGACTGATTTCAAAATGGAAGTGGAATCTGACAGATGATGGGCCAGGGGCTACCAAGGGTTGGGATGCAAATGAAAACACAGCTCTTTGGAAACTCTCCTCATTATCCTGTTCTTCTGTAGTCCACACTAATTAAAACAGAGGAGTATGTTATTAAGTATCAACTTTGCCATCAGAGGATAAGTTTGTGAATAAGTCACACTTGCCAGTCTAGCCTGGGTGGCTGGTTCTTGTACAGTATGGGGAGCATGCATTATGCTGTAAGGACATAAATTATGCCCTCTCATTTGGCTGGGGTTAATCAAAGAGGCTCAAAGTTTCTCTGGTGCCAGCCTGTTTGTGCTGTCATTAGAAGATTCTTCTTCCTCCCTTTGGGTAGCACCTTTCCTCCATGACTGCTCAGCTGTGGGGTAGTAGAAAGAGTGCTGAACTTCTTGGAGAAAGGAAATAACACACCTAGTACCTATCCTTTAGGTTTATCCTTTTTTTTTTTTTTTGCTTTTTGGAGGCAATTAGAATTAAGTGACTTGCCCAAGGTCACAGGGATAGTTTTGTGTGTGTGTGTGTGTGTGTGTGTGTGTTAAGTGTCTGAGGCTGGATTTGAACTCAGGTCCTCCTGACTCCAGGGCTGGTGCTCTATTCACTGTGCCACCTAGCCGCTCCTACCTTTAGGTTTATCTTAAGAAAGGAATGAGAAAGGGCTTCCCAAGCCTTTAAAATGCTATGGAAATATCAACTCTGGCAAGTGCTATGTATCTAAGGCTCTCTCTTCCCAGAGGTTTAGTGAGATGGGGCACACATAGAGTAATCAGCTGGAGTTAGCAATACTCAGCCATATGAGGGAAGCAGAGAGACTTTAGCTTTAGGAGGAGATGGCATGAGGAAGAATAGGGCCTTGGAAAGTGGAGCCCAAAAGACCTAGAGAACTGACTGTAGGTTGTGAAAGCCAAAGAGATAGTCCTGGCAATCTGAGAATGTTGGATTGGCAAGCATGGCTGCTCCTACCAGAATCCACCATTTTCTCAGCTTGTCCTGGATACAAGACCTTAGATTCCAGACTACCTGAACAATGACTGTGAAAGGAGGCATCTTTTATCAGGAGCCACCTTGGCTTGTCGTACTTTTAAATGTATTTTCCTTTAAACATTTTGTTTCCTCAGTGGTGGTTTGGGGCTTCAGAACCAAGTTTTCAGGTAACCAGTAGTTATGGTACCAGCAGGGACAAGATGATGCTTTTCAAAAGTAACTAGGCAAATATTTGCCCTTGAGGAATTTGTAGTTTCAAGGAAGACATCAAAATAATGAGAGCCCTTAAAGGACTTACAGAACAGTGGACAAAGGGAAACTTTCAAGGAAGGGAAGGGAATGTTTAGAGCTTAGAACATGGAAAAGTTAGGGAGGCCTTGAAAAGAGTAGCAAATACGATTATTTTAAAATACCTGGGAGGAAGCAGGGCAGCAATGGGTTTTTGACACCAACCTAACAGGTCCAGAGTCACATGGAATAAAAGCCAAATACTGAGAAGGTCAGAGAGATGATCCCTATAATCCTAGTTGGGGAGAAGGGGAAGAGACAGGTGAGGTACAAAGGTAACTGTCAGGAATGATCTCCTGATTAGACCTAGACAAATTCCTCAAAAGTCAAAACTCACAATCATCTGATTGTCAAAGGTACCATTAGCCAAGCCCATTTGTCTATATTATTGACAGCCTCCATGGAGAGTTTATCTGTGGTGCTTTGCTCAGACTACACTTCGCATGAGTGTGTTAGCATTCTCTAGGGCCCCCATTCTCTACTCCTTGATCCAAGAATTATGGGGATGTAGCACACTCCCAAATAACTAAAGTACAAAATAGATGACAAAGAAAAAATATGCTCTAAAGAATTTGGGGGGGGGGGATTTTTGATCCTACCCTAAATATTCACCAGAAATCTTTGAAATAACAGCCCATCTTGTGGCTGATAGGTGGTGCAGTGGACAGAGAACCAGCCCTGGAATCAGAAGAATCTGAATTCAAATCTGGTCTCAGACAGTTATTAGTTGTGTGACCCACGGCAAGTCACTTAAAACCAATTGCCTCAAAAAAAAAAAAATTTGATCCCCAGTTGATAAATGGTCAAAGAATATGAACAGGCAGTTTTCAGATAAAGAAATTAAAGCTATCTAAAATCATATTAAAACATGCTCTAAATTGCTATTGATTAGAGAAATGCAAATCAAAACAACTCTGAAGTACCACACCACATCTATCAGATTGGTTAACATGACAAAACAGGAAAATGATAAATGCTGGAGAAGATGTGGGAAAATTGGAACACTAATGTATTGTTGGTGGAGTTGTGAACTGATCAAACTAATCTGGAGAGCATTTTGGAACTATGCAACAAAAGACTACAAAACTGTGCATACCCATTGATCCAGAAATACCAGTGCTAGGTCTGTATCCCAAAGAGAACATAAAAGTGAGAAAGGGATCCACATGCTCAAAAGTATTTATATCAGCTCTTTTTCTGATGGCAAGGAATTGGAAATTATGGGGGTGTCCATCAATTGGGGAATGGCTGAACGAGTTGTGATATATTAATATAATGGAATACTATTGTGCTGTAAGAAATTATGAGTAGGTGGACTTCAGAAAAACCTGAAAAGATAGAGAAAAATGAAAGTTATCTATAGTCAAATAAAAAAAAAAATGTTCTAAATCACTATTGATTAGAGAGATGCAAATCAAAACAACTCTGAGGTACTGCACCACACCTATCAGATTGGCTACCATGACAAAACAGGAAAATGATAAATGTTGGAGATTTTGGAACACTAATTCATTGTTGGTGGAGAGCAATTCTGGAGAGCAATTTGGAACTATGCCCAAAAGGCTACAAAAATATGCATACCCTTTGACCTAGCAATACCCCTTCTAGGGTATCCCAAAGAGAACATAAAAATGGGGAAAGGACCCACATTGGGTTTTTTTTTTGTGGTGGCCAAGAACTGGAAACTGAGGGGATGCCCATCAACTGGAGAATAGTTGAACAAGTTGGGGTGTATTAATGTAATGGCATACTATTGTGCTATATAAGAAATGATGAACAGGTAGACTTCAGAAAAACCTGGAAAGATTTATATGAACTGATGCTGAATGAAGTGAGAAGAACCAGGAGAATATTGTACACAGTAATATCCACATTGTACAATGACTAATTTTCATAGACTTGGATCTTCTCAGAAATGCAAGAATCTAAAACAACTGCAAAAGACTCATTAGGGAAAATGTTCACATGCAGAGAAAGGACGATGGAGTCTGAAGGCAGATTGAAGCATACTATTTGCTTTGTTGTTGTTTCTTCTTTCTTGAGGTTCCTCCCATTGGTTCCAATACTTCTTTATGACATGACTACAGTGTAAATTTTTTTTTAAAATGTGTTTCTTATAACTAGCATATTGTTGGATTCTAGTTTCTAATCCATCCTGAGATCTATGTTCATTTTATGGGCAAGTTCATCCTATTTGCCTTCACAGTTATAATTACTGTGTATTTCCCTCTATTCTATTGTTTCTCTCTCTCTCTCTCTCTCTCTCTCTCTCTCTCTCTCTCTCTCTCT
>NW_027185698.1:16344819-16346213 GCF_028583685.1 Petaurus breviceps papuanus | reverse complement strand
TCTCTCTCTCTCTCTCTCTCTCTCTCTCTCTCTCTCTCTCTCTCTCTCTCTCTCTCTCTCTCTCTCTCTCTCTCTCTTTCTCTCTTCCCCCATGTCCCTCCTAAAAAGTCTGTTTTGTTTCTGATCACCATCTCCCTTAATCTGCCCTCTCTTTTATCACCCTCCTACTTTCTCTTATCTCTTCCCCCTCCTACTTTTCTGTTAGAAAAGACAGAGTTCTATACCCATATGAGTGTGTGTATTTACATATATATGCACATATATATGTAATTTTTTACCTCTTTGAACCAATTCTGATAAGAGTGAGGTTCAAGCATATCCTACCTTACCCCCATATGCCTCTTCACTGTAAAAGCTCTTCCTCACTCACCTCCTTTATGCAGAAATGTTCCCATTCTATCTCTCCATTCTCCCATCTTCTCATGCATTCCTCTTTCTCACCCCTTCATTTTTTTTTTAGCTCATGCCAACATAATCAAATCACACCCATACCCTCTGTGTACACTCTTTCTAACTTCCATAATAAATTCTTAAGAGTTACCTGTAAGGTGGCTCATTGAATAGAGCACTGGCCCTGTAGTCAGGAGTACCTGAGTTCAAATTTGACCTCAACCGCTTAACTCTTACTAGCTCTGTGACCTAGGGCAAGTCACTTAACCCCAATTGCCCTGCATTCCCCACTCCAAAAAGAAAAAGCAAAAGAGTTACATATATCATCTTCCCATGTAGCAATATGAACAATTTAACTTTATTAAATCCTTTATTATTTCTTTTTTAAGTTTAACTTTTCATGCTTTTCTTAAGTCTTGTATTTTAATGTCAAAGTTTGTATTCAGTTTTGGTTTTTTCATCAGGAATTCTTGAAAGTCCTCTATTTCATTAAACACCTATTTTTTCCCTTGAAGGATTATACTCATGTTTGCTTTGTAGGCTATGCTTGGTTGCAATCCTAGTTCCTTTGCTTTCCAAAATATTATATTCTAAGGCCTCCATTCCTTTAATGTGGAAGTTGCTAAATCTTGCTTTATCCTGATGGTGGCTCCGTGATATTTAAATTGTTTCTTTCTGACTGCTCTCAATATTTTGTCCTTGACCTGGGAATCCTCGGATTTTTCTATAATATGCCTGGGAGTTTTGATATTGTGATCTCTTTCAGTAGGTGATCCATGGATTTTTTCACTATCTATTCTACCCTTTGAATCCAAGACACTGGGACAGTTTTCCTTTATAATTTCTTGCAATTTGATGTCTAGGCTGTCTTTTTGGCTCATGGCTTTCTGATAGTCCAATAATCCCTAAATTCTCTCTCCTTGATCTATTTTCCACATCAGTTGTTTTTCTTTTTCCCCTTCCTTCCTTCCTTCCTTCCTTCCTTCCTTCCTTCCTTCCTTCCT
>NW_027185698.1:16342359-16344809 GCF_028583685.1 Petaurus breviceps papuanus | reverse complement strand
CCTTCCTTCCTTCCTTCCTTCCTTCCTTCCTTCCTTCCTTCCTTCCTTTCATTCTTTCTTAGGCAATCAGGGTTAAGTGACTTCCCAGGGTCACAGAGCTAATAAGTACCAAGTGTCTGAGGCTGGATTTGAAGTCAGATCCTCTTGACTTCAGGGCATGTGCTCTATCCTTGATGCCCCTCTGGTCAGTTGTTTTTCCAATGTGATATTTCACATTTTCTTCTACTTTTTTCATTTTTTTTTTTTTGGAGAGGAGGAGGCAAGGCAATTGGGGTTAAGTGACTTGCCCAAGGTCACATGGCTTGTAAATGTTAAGTGTCTGAGGCCAAATTTGAACTCAGGTCCTCCTGACTCCAGGGCTGGTGCTCTACTTACTGCACCACCTAGCCACCCCTTTTTTCATTCTTGTAACTTTGATTTACTATTTTTTGATGTCTTATGGAGTCATTAATTCCACTTTCCCAATTCTAATTTTTAAGGATTTTTTTTTTAGTGAGCTTTTGTACCTGTTTTTCCATTTGGTCAATTCTGTTTATTAAGGAGCGTTTTTTTTTAAGTGATTTTTTGGTGCCTTCTTTTCTATTTTACCTATTATGTTTCTTATGCTTTCTTTTTTTTGGTGGGGGGGAGAGAGGAAGGCAGGGCAGTTGGGGTTAAGTGACTTGCCCAAGGTCACATGGCTTAGTAAGTGTTAAGTGTCTGAGGCCAGATTTGAACTCAGGTCCTCCTGACTCCAGGGCGATTCTCTATTCACTGTGCTACCTAGCCACCCCTTATGCTTTCTTTTTTAAAAAATTGATTTAATATTTTCCCCCAGTTACATATAAAAACAATTTTAAACATTCATTATTTTAAAAACTGTGTTCCAAATTCTCTTTGTCCCTCCCTCCTTTCACCCCCTCATTGAGAAAGCAAGCAATTTGATATAGGTTATACATGTACAATCATGCAAAACATATTCCACTTTCATAATATTCCAATTTCATAATGACCAAAAAAAAAACCCCAAGAGAAAGCATTTTTTGATCTGCATTCAGATACCATCAGTTCTTTCTCTGGAGATGGGTAAGAGATAGATAGTATTTCTTATCATAAGTTCTTTGGAATTGTCACAGATCATTGTGTTGCTGATGATAACTGAGTCATTCACAGTTGATCATCATATAATATTGTCGTTATTGTGTATAATGTTCTCCTTGTTCTGCTCATTTCACTTTGCATCAGTTCATGTAAATCTTTTCAGGTTTTTCTGAGAGCATCCTTCTTGTCATTTCTTATAGTACAATAGTATTCCGTCACAATCATATATTACAACTTGTTCAGCCATTCCCCAATTGATGTATAGCCCCTCGATGTCCAATTCTTTGCCCTCATTAAAAGACTCTTAGTGTCTCTGGATGGAGAGCTCCTGACACTGCTGCTGCCATCAAGACCACCTCCAAGTCCCACCACCAGTGCTGCCTCTATTATACTATAGTTTAGCCTTCCACCTGGTTTCAACCAAAGTTGTCTTAGACTGAAAAAATGTCACACGGTGACCTTCTGTTGGCTCTGCCACTCCAAAATTTGATTCAAGGTATTATTTGAAAGTTATTTGGAGGAGAATGTTGGGAGAAGTTGGCTGGGTTGTTGCATTTACTCTGCCATCTTGGCTCCTTTCTTTGAGTTGCTATTTATAATAAAAATAGTAATAAAATGATATATAAATGTAAGCTATTATTGTTTCCACTGTAACATGTCATTACTTACTATATACAGGATGCCCCGAAGGTCTTAGTGCAGTTTTAAGCTTTAATACCTTAAAGCCAAAGGGAGAATTTTGTTTTATCTCACTGTATAGGAAAAGGACTACCTTTCCCCAAATTGTCACTTACTGTTTAGAAGAGCTTCCTTACCCTTCTCTGACCTGCTCCATGCTGCCTAGGAGGTAGGAACTCCTCTGTGCCCAGAAAAGGGAGAAGAGCTGGAAAAGAACTATATGCCCAAGGAAGATCAATTCTATTAGCCTTTGCCCATATTGGTACAAATATAGTGGTGAGCTTTCGGATTCCAAAGCCTTTTTAAGATGAGCAGAACATCTCCTTATCTTTAATCCTTACAGGCACCCAGTCCACCATTAACATCAGTGATAGGGCAATTAACATCAAATCTCATGTGTAGTAAATTATTTTTAGGAAACTTGCAGCAAAGCATCGGTATTGGGGCAATGTATTAAATTAAATAGTTGCACAAGCTTGAAAAAGTCACTCCATTTTATTGGGTCCCATTTATAAGATGGTTATACTTGAAGAGTTCATTTGATAGTCCTTTCCAGTCCTGCCAGAGTGGATGAGTATATGGGAAGAGAATAAGCTCTTAATTGCTATGTAATATTGGAGCAGAAAGCAATTTGAGCAGGGTGACTGTAATGCGAATGTAAATTTTAAAGATCTTCCCTGCCCCTAGGCTAA
>NW_027185698.1:16329779-16342349 GCF_028583685.1 Petaurus breviceps papuanus | reverse complement strand
TGTATGGGCGGCAAACCCTGAGGACGCTTGGGGTGCTTGCTGCTACAGTGACTTTGCCCTGGGGCACTGAATGTAGAGGGCTATGATGGCACTTGCAATCCTTCAGCACCAGAGAAACAACAGCGCTTAGCATCTCCTTAGCAAGGATCATTAGTCAAAATAGAATGCTACAGGATGGTGGGCTGGAGTGTGCTCCAGTGGTATCCTTGCAATTAATGTTCCAGGAATTTCTGCATCTACACCATAGTATAGTATTCTCTCTCCCTACCTCTACCTGGTGAAAAACTCTGCATTAGAGCTCTGCCTTGGATAAATCACTTTTCTCTTTAGACTTGTTTAGACTCATACTAAAATGAGGGATGGGGATAGACTCTAAATTCCTTTGCAGTTCTAACATTCCACAGTGAATATCACATACATATAAATATGTATATATGATATATATGTGACCCAGGGTCCCACAAAGGGTTAATGGAAGAGAACTAGAACCTGGATTTCCCCACATCTAACTCAAAGCTCTTTCCACACCCCAGGTTTTTACCCCTATTCTTTGATCTTATTTCAGAGAACAACTGTTTATTCTTAGGTTCAGCTAAAAATAAGGATTTTTATTTGAAACATTTTTTAAAAGGTGTCAATGGGAAGCTGCATTTTGACAGGATTCTCTAATTAAACTTAAGATAACACATGGCTTATTACTCTAGACTCTGGGTTCACAGAAAGATATTATCCCAAATAATGAAATGCTGTCAAATTCTTCTAATTCTTAGGGACCTTTGGCACACACTCAGGTCTATTCATCTTATTTACATTTTTCTCATCTTATATTGTCAAGGGAATGGGGCTAAAAAGAAAATGTAACCTTTGGAAGAAGAAATAGCACTTGATCAATCAATTAGCATATATAGCATATGACCTTGTCTTTGCCCTCATGTCTCATAGACATATCAATGAGGCAAAGACATTGAAACAATATTAAAAAAAAATAGGGGGTGTATAATTGTTTGCTAAATTTCATGGCACTGAAGATAGAGGAAGGAAACATTTGTGAAGGTAGAAGTATTATTCAAAGTCAATAAACCTGGGCCTAAAACCTGGCTCTGACACTAGGGATATGAAATCAGGCCAGTCATATCATCTCTCTTGGCCTGTTTTCCTTTCCTATTTTGACAATTTTGCTAATTGAAAGGGTGGCAAAATCAAAAACAAATATGAGGTCTACACATTGTAGGAACACTAAGAAAGCCACCCATGGAGAAAAGACATTTTCCTAGGTAAAAATGGTTATAGCAATGTGTTTCCCCAAACCTAATTTGCATATTACTGACAGGAGTACTTTCAAATGATGACTGGGAATATCTTGCCCCCCAAACTGTTTTGTGACTATTGGACAAATGTACATTGACCATTTGTGCATCAGTCAATAGAAATGAAGATTTTGCTAATCACCATTCATCTAGAACTAAGAACTAAGGGAAAAAAACCAGCTGTTTTCTCTAGTGAAAGTATTTAAGAAAAGATTTCAAAGCTGATTGGAATCATCTTCATTCCACATTGCTTGTACTTGGACCATCATCATGATCTCCCTCCCACTTGGACTCTGCCTCTGCATTTCTGGGTTCTGATCAGAGATCTTGACCTTACCTTGCCTAGACCAGGCTTCCATGTCAGTTCCTAGACATCTGCACACTGTCACCATGCTCAGCCTTACCACCCTTTCCCTCTACTCTCCTTTTATGTGTTGTATCCTCCCATTGGAATGCAAGCTTTTTGACTGTCTTTTTTGTTTATATTTGTATCCTGAAATGCTTAGCACAAAGCCTGAAGCATAGTAAGAGCTTAATAAATTTTTTATCTAGTTATACAGGAAAAGGATAACCTTTTTCTGAACTGCCACTTACTGCCTAGAAGACCTTTCTTTTCCTTCTCTGACCTGCCCCATGCTGCCTGGGAGGTAGGAATCTCTCTGTGCCTAGAAAAGGGAGAAGAGCTAGAAAAGTCCTGCACATCTCCACCTAAGAGTCTCTGCCCTTTCTGAAAGTGAAGATAAGTGACCCAACTTTGGTACAAGAACACAGAAGTGAACAGAGAAGCAGCCTCACTTAGCAGAAACTCTGGGAAGTGGAGACCAAGATCTATAAGAAATATGGCACTTTGACTTAAAAAAGACCTTAAGTTTGCTAAGGGGGTCTGGAAAGGGATGAAACTTGTTAATTGCTGTAAAGAAGCATTAGACCTAATTTCAAGGCAGAAAAATATTCAAAGAAAGTTATGTAGAAAACCAAACATTTACATTGAGTTTATGCTTTGTGTGTGTGTGTGTGTGTGTGTGTGAGAGAGAGAGAGAGAGACAGAGAGAGAGAGAGACAGAGAGAGAGAGACAGAGAGAGAGAGAGACAGAGAGAGACAGAGAGAGAGACAGAAAGAGAGAGAGAGAGACAGAGAGAGAGAGAGAGACAGACAGAGAGACAGAGAGAGAGAGAGAGACAGAGAGACAGAGAGAGAGAGAGAGAGACAGAGACAGAGAGACAGAGAATATATGTGCAAGGGGAAAAATAATGGCAGGAGATCTAATATCTTGCCTTTAAAAAAAAAGTGACTTTTTTTTTTACTTCTTCATATTGTTGGTTTATTGTGACCAGTAACAAGCAATTATAAGATCCAGGAATTATTTACTATTTATTTGATGCTGCTTTTTATAATTTTAGACTCTTGTGATGAGGTTATTGAAACAAATTTCCTCAAAGTGATATATACCGTCCTTTCAGGCTGGGGATAAGTTCAATCATTCATTTAGTTGTTCATCATAATTACTGAGAAGCTACTGGGTACAAAGCACTCTGCTAGGTATTTTACAGTAGATAAAAGTGTCCTTGTCCATAAGGAACTTAGCATCAAGTACAGGAGGTTACGTGTGTCTATAAATACTCTAGGGGTGCATGGATATTGGGGAAAACTGGCATCTCTCGTGTGAACTCTGCTGATCCTTTTTCAGGTCTATTTTCCATCTTTTCAGTAGCAGATAGGTGGTACAGTGACTAGAGCTCTGGCCTCAGGCACTTATTAGTTTTATGTCCCTGAGTAAGTCACTTAACCCTGTTTGTCTCAGTTTCCTCATCTGTAAAATAAGCTGAAGAAGGAAATGGCAAGCCACTGTAATGTCTTTGCCAAGAAAACCCCAAAAGGGGTCATGAAGAGTTGGAACACTAATGTATTGTTGGTGGAGTTGTGAACTGATAAAACTATTCTGGAGAGCAATTTGGAACTATGCAACAAAAGGCTACAAAACTGTGCATACCCTTTGACCCAGCAATGCCCCTTCTAGGGCATTATCCCAAAGAGATCATAAAAATGGGAAAAGGATCCACATGTACAAAAATATTTATAGCAGTTCTTTTTGTGGTGGCCAAGAACTGGAAACTGAGGAGATGCCCATCAATTGGGGAATGGTTGAACAAGTTGTGGTATATGGATGTATTATGGAATACCATTGTGCTATAAGAAATGATGAACAGGTAGACTTCAGAAAAACCTGAAAAGATTGATTTGAACTGATGTGGGGTAAAGTGGGAAGAACCAGGAGAACATTGTACACAGCAACAG
The DNA here is from genome assembly GCF_028583685.1 of Petaurus breviceps papuanus. Classification (NCBI taxonomy): domain Eukaryota; kingdom Metazoa; phylum Chordata; class Mammalia; order Diprotodontia; family Petauridae; genus Petaurus; species Petaurus breviceps. The sequence goes on along the minus strand of NW_027185698.1, from coordinate 16,338,746 downwards.
CCATGGTGTTTGATGACTGATTTAGATAAACTTAGACCTTTTCAGAAATGCAAGGACCTAAAACAATTCCAAAGGTCTCATGATAGAAAATGCCATTCATATCTGCAGAAAGAATTATGGTGTAGGAATGTAGAGTGAAGCAGACTATTTTCTTTTTGTTTTGTTTTTTCTTTCTCATGGTTTCTTCCATTTGTTATAATTCTTCTATGCAACATGACTAACGTGAAAATGTATTTAATAGGAATGTATAAGTAGAGCCCATATCAGACTGCATGCTCTCTTGGGGAAAAAGGCGGGAGTGAGGTGAACATTTAAAATTTATGGAAGTGAATGTTGAAAACTAAAAGTAAATACATTGATAAATTTTTTAAAAAGTAAAGTACAAGCAAAGTTCAGAGAAATTCAGGATTATTGATTCAGTTAGAAGGCAGATGAAATTCAGTTTTATGGTGACAGTAACAATCCAAAGCACTTTTATAATACCCTGAAGGCTATTTATGAGCCAAAGACCCATGGTGCCGCTCAGCTCCTCAGTGCTGATGGAGTCACATCGATTAGTGATAAGGACATGATCCTGGAGAGGTGGGCTAAACACTTCCATAGTGTTCTCAACACACTATCAATCAACCAAAGCTGAAGCCACTGACCATATACCTCTAGTTGAATTCAATCCCTTTCTAGTCAAACTTCCACCTGAAGAAGAGGTTTGGAATGTCATTAGACTCTTCCTATATGGCAAAGCACCTGGTGCTGATTCTATTCCAGCTGAGATTTACAATGCAGGGGTTCCACTGCTCATACAAAAGCTGACTAAAATCTCCTGGGTTATATTGAAATAGCAAGTTATTCCCCAGGACTTCAATGATACTTCCATTGTCCATCTCTATAAAGGGAAATAGTTTGTCCTGTGACAATCATGGGGGGAGGAGAGCTCCTCTCTTAGTGAATGACAGAAAGATTCTTGCCAGAGCCCTCTGTAATAGGCTGATCTTTCATGCAGAAGATGGTAGTCTACCTGAGAGCCAGCGTGACTTCAGAAAGGGTCAAGGAAGAGTCAACATGGTGTTCGTTGCCCAATAACTCCAGGAGAAATGCCTGGAGCAGAACAGAGGTCTGCCTACAAGGTTTATAGATAGAGTACTAATCTTGGATTCAGGAATTCTCCAGTTCAACTCCTGTCTCAGACAATAACTTAGCTGTACCACCCTGGGTAAGTAACCTAACTTATCTCAGCCTCAGTTTACTCATTTGTAAAGTGGGAATAATAAGAGCAATTACCACCTGGGGTCACTGTGAGAATTAAATGAGCTCACATAAGTCTGCAAAGTGCTTGGCAAATCTTACAGGGCTATATGAATCATAACCATTAATGTTATTGTTAATCTCCCTGGGTCTCAGTTTCCTTATCCATAAAACAGGGATAATTAGAGTGTGATATTTACCTCACTGGGTTGTTATGAGGGTCAAATGAAATGTGGTTTTCAAAATGGAATGTGCTTTGAGGGAAATTCAGTTCTATATTTATCAAGCACACCTACTACTTGGTGCCGAAAGAGATGCTTAGAGAAGACAGACATTTCATAGTCATTGGCAGATCTAGCAGAACTGGCAACATGATCCTGTTTTCCAGAATTTATTATAAGGCATGAGAGACTTGCAGTTGTTATTCTCACTTCACAAATGAGAAAACTGAGGCTGAGATAGGTTAAGTGACTTACCTAGGGTCATACAGCTAAGTGTCTGACATAGGATTTGAACCCAAGAATTCCTGAATCCATGTCGAGCACTCTATCCATTTCTTGAGCTAGTTGTTGTCTACCTATTGGTGGCATAAAGGCCAGTGAGGTGTTCTTGGGGCCAGGAAATCCTGGGCTTAAGAGCTACTTCAGACCCATGCTGGCTGTGTCACTTGGTGATCCAGGTATATCTCTAAGACCTGGAGTTTCAGAGAAGGTGCCAACCTGGATGTGTAGAGAAAGTTCCTCACTGGGAGCTCCCCATACCCAAGAAATCACAATCCCTACCCCTATTATAAGACACTATTTTCAGGGAAAGTCACTCTGGAGTTACTTACAAATGGTCCTTTTTAAATAGCTGTCATCTGACATTTAGTGAATGTATGTCAGAGGCTGAGGTGAAGGGAGGTGGCCCCAAAGGACTCAAGAAAATCAGTAGAGTGAAGGAAGCCATGGGACACTCTGTAGGCATGAAAGGGGTATTTCATGGGTGCAGACATTGTCACAGTGTCACGTAACTGATGGAGAGCTCTTAGAGAGTTAGAGATCCTCTAGTCCAAATCCCTCCTTTTACAGATTAGGAAACTGAGGCTCTGTGGTTAAGTGACTCCTCCTGCCTGGCAGGTAGGTGGTACAGTGGAGAGGTGTGATAGTAATGGCAATTAAAGATTCCCCTGTATTGGCTTGGTTTTCAAAACGATTGTGTTAAAACCCAGAGTTTGTTAATCCCACCTGTGGGATGGGCTTGTTGATGTGAAAAGAAAGTCCTGAACTGGGAGGAGCTGGTGATGTGGATTTGGAGAGATAAGAGAGAGGTGGAAGATCTTTTTGGAAGCAGCACCTCGTGGAGAGAGAGAGAGACTAAGAGAATTGCTGGTGGCCGCTTTGAATTGCCCTGGACTTTTGAGACCTGCCCCCTGAGCTGCCAAGGACTGAGGAGACATGGCTGTTTTGCTGGTACTTTGTCTGTCTGTTTTGATGTTGTTTTGCCAGATTTGTCCACTGGTGAAAGACAGTCCTTTTGTTGAAGAAGTCCTGGAACCTGGCTGTTCGCTAAAAAGCCCTGAGACTGTCCTGCAGACAGAGAGTGAATACTGTCCACTGGTGAGGGACAGTACTGTTGTTGCAGGGGTCTGGAGACTGTCCTGCAGACAGAGTGAATACTGTCCACTGGTGAAGGACAGTGCTGTTGTTGCAGGGGTCTGGGAACCTTTCTGTTGGTTCGGAAGCCCTGAAGAAGGATTTTCTTGTTGGATGTTTACAGAAATCCTGGGAGAGGGCTTTGCTAATGTGTTCAGGGGTTCTAGGACTGTTCTACAGACAGAGGATAAATTCATGAAGGGACTGGCAATGTATCTTATGGCCTTGCTAAGCCTTGTCTCCCCAGGAACTAAGATTGCTGAGAACTTGCCTCCTGTCAAGATGAAGAAAAGACCTCCATTTGGGTATTAAGTGCTGTGTTTAAACTTGATGTAACTCTGGGGTAGATTCAATTGTGATCCAGGGGTGGGGAACTTTTGACCTTATTGTGCTCTGTGATTGACAAATGAAGGTACTTTACTTATGTTTGGAAACTAATCTCCATTTGAGAAGAGGGGTTTTGTGGTGGACCAAATGAAGGTATAGCCTAGGGGTGGAGAAGTATTTAGAACTGGGACTTTGTAATTGATTGAATGATTGGAAGGTCCTGGGGTGGGGTAGTACTTGGAGATTATTTAATCACACTTAGTAAATGCTGTATTTTGAATGATGTCATGTTTTGATCTTCTCTGTTCTGGGTTTGTTACTGAATAAAATAGAGAGCACCTATGCTGGTATTTTGAACCTGGGAAGTTGCCTTTGCTTGGTATTACATTACAAGAGGGCACCAGGCCCGGAGTCAAGATCTGAGTTCAAATCCAGCTTCAGACACTTATTAGTTATGTGACCCTGGGCAAGTCTATTAATCTCAGTTTCCTCATCTGTAAAATGAAGATAATAATAGCACCCACCTCCTAGGGGTGTTGTAAGGATCAAACGAGATTAAGATTGTAAAGTACTTACCACAGTGCCTGGAACACAATAGGTGCTATATAAATGTTAGCTGTTATTGTTCATCAATGTCCCAGAGAAAGTTAATATCAGATATGGGATTTGAACCCAATTCCTTGAATTTTAGATCCAGTGTTCTACTGCTCCACATGGGGCCCCAAAATTCATGTTTCTTTGTGTTTTTTTTTTCCAGTTTTACTCTGCTAATAAATTGTTTGTTCAGTCAGGTCCACTCTTTATGACCCCCTTTGGGGATTTCTTGGTAAAGATAGATTTTTCCATTTGGTAAAGAAAAGGTTTGCCATTTCCTTCTCTAGTTCATTAGAGGAATTCTGGACCACAGAGCTAGTAAGTATCTGAGGCTAGATTAGAACTCAGGAAGATTAAAGCCTTCCTGACACCAAACCTAGAATTATATCTACTACACCACCTAGATGGTCCTACTGATACTATTTGTACATATGTGGAGATTCATTACTCAAGGAGAAAGGGAGAGAGAGAGACAGAAAGACAGAGACAGAGATACAGGGGAGAGAGAGAGAGAGAGAGAATGATACCACACAAAGTGGGGACACAGAGAGGGTTCCGAAAAAGCTTCAAATAGAAGGCTGTTTTTGAGCAGGGCTTTGAAAGACATTAAGGATTATGTATATGAGTAGAGAGTAGCACATAGATAGTCCTTAACTATATGCTGAAGCACATAGTGCTTAAAGAATGGTGGTTGATTAATTGATGGGGGGGGGATTGATGTCCCATTTGAAAAGATAGAGGCAGAGATTTTTTCACTTTTGTCTTTTGTGTCCCTAGTGCTTAGCACATAGTTGGTGTTTTAATGAATGGGTGTGAATTAATGAATTTAGTTCATACTTTGGCTCATATACTCACATTTCCGCCCCCTCAATTTCTCTCTGTTGTTGTTGTTAAAGTTTTAAGGATAAGCACTAGGTTATTCCTAGATATCAGGTCTTCCAATAGAACAGTAACCAGAATCAATAGAATTCTCTCCTCAATCTCATACCAAGATCTACATTTTACCAGACAGATTCTCTCCACTAACTAAGCCAATATTGTCAATGTCCATTTGAATGTTGGCCTACATTTCCAGGTCTGGGATGACAATGGGAAAAGACAGTGGGTTCATATTGGATCCAATGAGAGTGTACTGTGGTCAACTCTCATTACTGGAGATTCCACCCAGGATTGGGAGAGAACAGATTGCTTCTGTGATTCCCTGAGGGGAGGGGATCCTCTACTGACCAGAGCAGTTTGATCTTGCCAGACTTGTGACCTAAAGTAATATAGGAATTGACCTGGAAGTTACAGCTAAGGCCAACAGGAGTTCTGAAGTGGAAAGGTGGTGCCAAGGAAGTTAGTTCCTATGGAGCCAGTCACATAGAAATTAGAAAGGTATCAAGCTGTAGAGTTCAAAAGGACCTTTGAGGTCTTTTGGTCCAACTACTAATTTTTATATAGATGAGGAATCTGAGACCTGGGGAGGTTAAATGGAGTGCCCAACAGATAATAAATAGTAGAGCTGTTTTTGAATCCAGGGATCCTTTCTTCACAGGTCCTATATATGTGTATTTTAATGTTTCAGTTCATCCAATGAATGTCCAGGATTTTTGTTTTTGTTTTCATTTTCTCTTCCTAGTCAGTACTTTTTGTTTTGGGGGGCTCTTTTTTAAATGGACTTACTATCTCTTCTGTAAAGGAAGTTCGAGGTGAAGGACTTCCTCTACCGATGCCTATTGACACCTCTTAATTGTCTAGGTCACTGAAAAGTGATTTGCCTTGGGTTAAAAAGGTACTATGTGGCACCAGATGGACGTCCTCACTACAAATCAATTTTTTATCTACTGTGTTGTGAGATCTGCTCCTCTCTAGTCTGCACATCGGCAAAAGAAACCAGAAATTTCGGAAAAACGCCCTCTTGGGCAAATATGTTTAATTTTAATTGTAATGCTTAGTAAGGAGCTACCACCAGGGTAAATGCCTGACCTTGATTAGGTAAGCATTCTTAGCTTTCATTTTGATGGGATTTGTCCCAAGATTGCTTAATTAGCCATTCTTTCTAATCCAAACTCTTCCCACCCTTTCTTTTTCAAATTGGCCTATAAATGCAGACCCCTAGGCAGGTTAAGCTCCGAGGAGAGGCTGGTAGCCACAGTCTCTTTCCATCTCTTCTTTTAGAAGGAACCTTCCCGGACCTGGGTAGAGACTCAGGGGGGCCTCAAAGAGCACGGAAGCTTCCAGAACTGCTGGTGGCCTGGGCTCAGATTCACCGCTCCTTTGGTCCGGCTTGCGGATGGAATAAGTGCACAGGCTGTACGAGAACTGAAAACGAGAGAGCAGGTTAGCAATTTTCACTCAGCTGCCCCGCGGCTCTGCTCGGTTCTGCTCAGGCCTGCGCTGCCCTGCCTGGGACCCGTGGCCAGAGTCACCGCGCACACTTGGGCCTGCCCGGGACGCGTGGACAGAGTCATCACCGCGCACACTTGGGCCTGCCCGGGACGCGTGGACAGAGTCATCACCGCGCACACTTGGGCCTGCTCGGGACGCGTGGACGGAAGTCGCTTCGCGGACGCCAGGTAAGCTTTGTCCCGCTGAACTGGCCGGTATCAGCAGCAGGAGTTGCTGGAGCGTTCCTCTCTTAGCGCAGTTCCTTCCTCTAGGTATACCCAGGGCTCTGGAATACCTGGTAGAATCAGGAAAAAGGAAAGAACTGATCACTACGGGAAACTTCTGAAAGTAGGACACAGGTTTTTCTTCAGTTTATTGCAAAATCATTCCAAAGTTTGTTTCTATTTTTCTTCAGAAAGCGCGCTCTCTTGGAAAGGTACTGAGGGCAGAGTATGTGTTGGGTATCCTTATAGCATTTCTGAGGAGCACTGAAGGAGGTTTTAAAAAAAATTCCAAAATTTTTTTTTATCGGAGTCGTTTTCAGTAATATTCGAATCTTCTGTAACCCTATTTGTGGCTGTCGTGGCAAAAATACTGCAATGGTGTACCATTTCCTTTTCCAACTCATTTTACTGAGGAGGAAAGTAAGGTGAACAGGATTGAGTGACTTGCCCAGGAACACACAGCTAGTAAACAGTCTGAGCTAGATTTGAGCTCAGGAAGGTGATTCTTTCTGACTCTAGACCCAGCATGCAATCCACACACAGCCAGCTAGCGGCCTGCTTTTTAATAGCTAGATTTTAACTTTTTATTAATCAAGGCTTGAGATTGAAAAAGTAGGGACCCTGAGACCCAAATGATGACTCTCTCTTGCTCTCCATTAAATAGACTGCCCCCACACCATAGTGCCTAAAAGGATTTCAAAGTGTTACCTGCTGGAAAAGGAACCTAAAAGTGCTTGTGGGGAAGGGAGGCTGGCTGCCTGTAACCCATGAAAGGAGGGTTTTCTCTGAGTGGAAAAGTGGAGGATTACATAGCTGTCACTTTTCAGCAGATACAGGACAATGATGTGGGCCAAGTAGTTAGGCTTGTGGAGAGGCAGTTTTTGTAGGGAAATATACATATTTTAAATGTTAATCAATTTATGTCAGAAGAGTGAGTGTAACATCTTTTTTCTGGGAGTTTATCTTAATTTAAGGGGTTAAGGACAGTAGGCTAATTTATGCCATGCAGAGAAAATAATCTAAAATTTTAAGGCAGTGTGGATGGCAAGGCCAGAGGGAGTAGGAAGAGGGCTGGCTTTGGAGGCAGAGGACCTGCTACTTCCCATCTGGGAGACATTGGGAATCCACCTGGAGCAGCCCTCATCTGCAAAATTATCATTTTGAACCAGGTGATCTTTAAGGTTCCCATCTTTAGATCCTGTGAGTTCTTTCCTTAACACAACTGCTGAACTGGAGATCTGGGATCAAATCCTAAATATCAGTCCTGGTTGAATGTCCTCTCACCTCTCTGAGCCTCAACTTCCTCCTCTGTAAAATGGGGATAATGTAAACATATTTTGCAAACTCTGTAAGTTCTAAAGAGATCATAAACTTAAGATCTGGTAGGACTTGGTAGGACTTTGAGAGGCCACCATCTAGTCCAAACATTTCATTTTACAGATGTGGTTTTGGTAATCTGCCACCCAGGTAGTTAGAGTCTGGATTTGAACTCAGCTTGAGTGGTTCCTTATCCATTGTTTTTATTCTTTTGAAGTGGCTTTATCTGCTTGTATTCAATCTCCCATTTAAATGGGAAAAAAAAATCATTTCTGCTCCCTGCTATTTGGCAGGTTGATCTAGTTGGTAGTGTCTTGTGTTAGCTGGGTACTTTTTTTTATTGCTTAATGCCCTCCAGCATTTCTTCTCTCTTCCCTGCTTCCCTTCCCCCATTGTTCAGTCAGTTCTGCATTAGTTTTCTTTAGGAAAGCTGAGGTGGCCAGGAACACCATACTATTCTTTTAAATCTATAGATTGCCAACTGCCCCCTTGATAAAGTGTTAACTTAGTACTTGGGGTGGGTAAGGTGTGTTCTGCCATGTTGCTTGAGAATCTCAAATATTTGAATTTTCCTTTGTTCTCATACTCCATTGTATATGGGCTTCTTTGTGTTAATCTGAGTCTGTTATTGCCCTTAAAAAGCCAACATTACTGAATTCAGTTTAATGAAGAAAGAGGGCCTATAGCTCTGAAACCCTGGTAGATTGCTGAAATTTAGAATAAACCAGGCGCACCATGTGGTTTTCTCCTGCCATGCTAAGTAGAAATAAAAACATCAACAAAATCAGATGAAATTAGAAACCTTTGAACTACATTTTAGGAAAGAAGGCAGAAAAAAATCTCTTGTACTTGTGATTCAGTGAAAAGTCTTGGTGGTTTTTCTGTTTCATCCCCATCTTTCCTCTTTGCCTGTGCTATCATAAGCTTCCCTTTCTGTAGCTTGGCTCTCTTTGTTTTGATGGTCACATGTTGCATTTTCTTCTGGATGGAACATTTCCATCAAGGTTGATCCGAGAAGTGAGGATTCCTACTCTGATCTGCTACAGGGTAGAATGGGAGACTTATCTTTTCTCTATTTTATCTTTATCAACCTATATGTGTAAAGTGCTATACATGTTAACAATTATTGGTCTGTCTGCCTATCCTAATGACCTAGGTAGGGTTAAAATTCATCTCCCTCTTTTTACAAATTTGAAATCTGACTCAGAAGTAAAGGGACTTGCCTAGGGCCATGTGGCTTGCCAGTAAGGGTTGCAGCC
>NW_027185698.1:16315668-16329379 GCF_028583685.1 Petaurus breviceps papuanus | reverse complement strand
TCCTCTTGCTGTTCAATGGCAATCCTAAGCAGTCTGGGCCACCCTGAAACTAGCTCAGCAACCCCTAGATACCTGGGAGTTTATTCTGTTTTTCCCTACTCTGGTTTTGCCTGGGCCAAGCAGAGGATAACTGTAGTAACTGGAGCTCCCAGAGTGGTTGGATTCTGCAAAAGTCTGTTACATTGGGTAAATGGGTCTCTGTATGTCTGCCTGGAAAAGGCTGTTGATTGGTTAGGTGCCAACGTCCTTCACTTACCTTTTGTTCTGAAGCTGCCAGGTGGCCTACTTTATCTCCTGGCTCTGTCATCCACAGGAGCTTCTTTGGCTCTGGGGGTGGAGAAGGCCAGAAAAAGTAGAAGGGAGTGGCCCAAACAACTGAAGCCAATGTTTGCTAGGTAGGTTGTCCTGCTCTTCTGGCTCCTGGCCTCATGAGTATTAAATGGCCAGGCCCCATTGGTACTGAAGCCTGCCTAAAACTCAACGTACTTAGCAATGCTTGGGATTCCTGCCTAGGCAGATTGGGGTTTCTCTGGAGCTACTTCAAGCAAATGCTAAAATGTTGCTGAAATAAATTCCAGTGGGCTTTTCCTTCTGAACCTTTGAAAAGTATCTTAGAATACTAAGAGGAAAGTGACCTTGAGTTTCAGCTCTTTTTGCCAATTGCCCCAGTTAAACCACTGACCAACTTCCTAAGTGAAAAAGCGCATAAAATGAAATCTCTTGCAAAACTAGACTTACCCTGACCTTATTTTCAGGGGAAAGAAGGATGAAGTAGGTTAAATACTGTTTCTCACTAAACAGATAACCAAGTGGGAAGGAAAGGACATTTGGAGAGATTTCAATTTTCCTTTTTCTGACAGGAAAGATCATGTGTTTTCCAATCCGTTTTTATATGGCATGATGTGTCAGTAGCAGGACTCTTAAAAGAGACTGGAGAGTGTACTTTTCATGGATGAACATTATTTAGTTTGAGGATGTTGTAACGAGAATGCGAGTGTAGACGATTAATAATTTTATTTTATTATTATTTTTTTAATAAAACAATTGGGGTTAAGTAACTTGCCCATGGTTACATGGCCAGTTATTTTGTGTGGGTGTTAAGTATCTGAGGCCAGAACTGTCCCTGGTCCTCCTGACTCAGGGGCCAGCGCTCTTACTCACTGCGCCACCTAGCCGCCCTTTGATTAATCATTTTAAATGGAATTTATTGTGTAGCATAATTAAACCCGGGGACTGCCAGGGGTCACATACCCAAATCAGGCAGCCCAGAGCATATACATCTAGGGGTTTATATAGACAAAAGCCACAAAATAAATGTCACCAAGGGGAGCAAGCAGGGAAAATACAGAAGCCAAAGGATACCATTGCTTAACAATTGTTGTCTAGGGATCATTTTGTTACACAATTGGAAAGTTCCCAAATCTATTTCAAGAACGTGGGGGGGGGGGGGGGGGGGTGACTATGGGCTTCAGGTAGCAAGCTTAGGCAGGTTCACTTGGCATGTTTGCTGCCTTGGCCAGGCTTTGTTGGGTTTTGGGCAGGTTTCCTAGGCAGCTCTCCTATGATGGAGAGAGATAGGGGATGTTCACAAAATGGGGGGTTACTACACGAGTAGTAAAAAAAGACTCAGAAATAGTGTGGAAGGAAAAGATTGAAAGCATTCCAATGTCAGGTAGGGAGAGGGAACCTAGGAATTAAAGGAGATGAAAGTAAATGATAAACTTGAATTAGAGGTTAATCTTGAAAAGAGAGAACCATTAAAGGTAGAGCCTTTACAAAAGAGAAAGTTGACCTTTGTTGAGCTGGTGACTAAGACAGAGTCTGGATAGCTGAATGAAATATCTGCAGTTTGGAGGCCAATGAGGAATAGATTAGAGGAATCCAGTAGGACAATGACCAAGATTAGGCTTAGTAATTTAGTTATGAAAATGGGGCAGGGGGAGAGAAAGGGATTCCCAGGAGAAGGGACATGACTTGATAACAGGCTGGGCATGGGGTTCAGAAAGTAAAGTTTAAAAAATGACCTCATGATGTTGCACTTAGAAGAAATATGTTTGCTGTTTTTTTAATGTGCTCTACAACCTCTGAGCTTGTTTTTTGTTTTGTTGGTGCTATTGTTGCGTACTTAATCTTTCTGGGTTCCTTGTTGATGTATATTCCAGCACATCTTAAGTTTTGAATTTCAATATTCACAGACATGGCACCTCAGCCTGACTTGGGAAACTCTTACTCTGACCCTAAGAAGCATCTCAAAGAGGCTACCACCCAACAATCTACTCTATCTGGTAAAGATAAAGGCACCCCCAGCAGTAAGTAACTGTTCTCCTTTTAGTCTTGAGGTAACATAACCCTGCCATCTTCCATTCCTCCCCAGGAGAAATAGGCCCTATCCCTGACAGTTTTGCTTTTTTTTTTTCCCTTTCTTTGATAGATAATGCCCATTCTCCTGTAAGCAATATAGAACTTCTGCCATCTTGCTCTGGTGTTGAAGTGTTTGAAGAGATTGTGCTTGAAGATCCAGTGGTAGAAGAAGACCCATGGGACCTGCCTAACTTCAGGGACTCAGGAATCAAGTGGTCAGGTAATGCTATCTCCATTTTTGTTGTTAAGTCCTTCTTTGGAGTTTTCTTGGCAAAGATACTGGAATGTTTTGCTATTTCCTTTTATAGTATGTCCCTATTTTACAGATACTGAGAAGGAACTGAGACAAATAGGGGTTAAGTGACTTGCCTACAGTCATACAGCTAGTAACAATCTGAGACCTTATTTGAACTCAGGAAAATGAGATAGGAACCATTGCTGGGCTCTGGGGAGGGGAATGGGATAGATTTAACAACAACTAAGGGCTAATTCTCTTAGGGCTGGCCACAACATGAGTACAATTTGGGGGCCAAAAGATTCTTTCAAAAGCAAAACTGTCATTTTTATTGTAAAGCCATTCAGTACTCAAGAGTAATCCTCAATGTCCTTCTGAAGAGCACTAAGTGCTTTGGCTGGTCATTATCTCAAGACCCCTCTGCATGGACTTGCCTGCTACTATTATCTGCACCACTTAGCAAGCCAGTGGTTCAGCTAAGATTGCAGCCTTGATTTGCTTATGGCTTCCCCTGCCTCCCCTCCAGACCACAATGTCTTTGGTGCCAAAAAGCTTCTCCACAAATGTGGCTTTAAAAAAAAAAAAAGAGGTGGGCAAGATTGGGAACCACTTCAAGTAAATGGCATGTTTATTAAAATGCACTTTCTAATGCATCACCAAAGCTGACAGTCCCAGCCTGCCTTCTCCTGGCTAGAAAGAGATGAAAGATTTTTGTACAAAATGCTAGATCTTCTCTGTGTATGGACATGCACGTGGGCATGCTATACCTACAAACATGCAATAAATAAGACAATATCTGTAAAAGTGCTTAGCTCAGGGCTGCACATAGTAGGTGTTTAACAAATGCTTGTTCACTTCCCCTTTGTTTTTGCAGAGAGAGACACCAAAGGGAAGATAATTGCTATTTTCCAAGGGTTTGGAAAAATGATTCTCCTCCTGGGATTTCTTTACTTCTTTGTCTGCTCCTTGGACATTCTCAGCCGTGCTTTCCAGCTGGTTGGAGGTATGAAAAGAGCATCAGAAAGGGTCAAAGGTTTGTGGGTGGGGGTTTTTTTTCTTTTGAATTGGTTTTGGTTCAATTCATCAATTAAAAAGTAATCTCCCTTCTTTTTAACTGTTCTGACTGAGGTGGCTCAGTCTATTCCAGACATATGTTGACACATGGATACTTCCTGATTCATACTTTCCCTCCTTCTCTCTTCTCCATTCTTAGCCCACTTAGACTCTCACCTTTGGAAGTGGCATAGTTAAGGCATTAGGTTTCCAAAATCTTTATGAAAAGACTTGATCAAGAAGTTTTGTGGTGAGGGTAATCTTCTTCATCCCTCTTGCTGTCATAACCTTTAGTTTCAGAGACTAGAATCTGTGTAAGATGCATATATGTATGTGATTGTGCTATGTTGGCAGCAGGAGTGATGTCTGTGGGAAAAGTGAAACAAGTCAGATTTACACCAAGAAAGTGAAGAGAAGAATTTGGTCATTTTCATAGCCCTGTCTTGGGTTTCCTCATCCCACTATTCTCTATTCTCTTCACAAATTCTTCTGTCTCAAAACAATATGTGCTTGAATGTTTGACTGCAAACATTGTGTGTGTGTGTGTGTGTGTGTGTGTGTGTAATATCTAGCCAGGCCTAGCATGTTTTCCACATTGTTGACTTTAATGGGATGCTTTTGACTCCAACCATCTGGACAATTGACTGGCCTTCATGCTTCCAGTCTGCAGACTAATAATGACCATTATTATCACTAAGCTCAGGGTCAGGAATGGGGGCATACAAGGAAATGGGGGACCCATGTCTAACCTCAAGAAGTTGATAGTTTTGTTGGAATGATACAACATGCACATGAAAAGGATTTCAAGTTTTATAAGCACCCTACCAGTGGATATACCTTAAATAAGCCAAAATGGGGAAAATGAGCATTTATATATCTCATTTACTATGTTTCCAGCACTGTGCTAAGCAAATTTAGCCCTCATTGTTTCCTGTCAGTGATTCCTCACTCCTCACTCCCACATAATGGTCCCTAGCCTTTGGTCTGGGGCCCAGCAGTCCCAAACAATGACCATATATTTGTTTTTTAAAATTTTAATTACCTTTGCAGGAAAAATGGCTGGACAGATTTTCAATGATGGTTCAGTCTTGAACAACCCTGTGGCCGGCTTGATGATTGGTGTGTTGGTGACCGTCATGGTGCAGAGTTCCAGCACGTCCACATCCATTGTCGTCAGCTTGGTGTCCTCTTCATGTGAGTCCAAGCACGTGTGTGTACACACACACACTCACACACACACACACACACACACACACACCCTGTGCAATTTTGTTGTTTAGGGCAAATAGAATCTGCTGAAAGAATTTCTTTCCAAATTTTAGACTTTTAGCAGTGACCACACTCCCCAACATTGCTGCCAGTGGTCTAGTTTTCTTGCTATTAGAAAAGCCCCAGTTGCCCTACCCCAGTTACAGTTCTGGGCACTTGGTCTCAGCTGTACTGAGTTGTTCTTCACTACACAGGACATCTTCAGGCAAAGGCTAGATGAGTGACTGACTGGGGAGCTTGTAGAAAGGATTCCTGTTCTTGGTGGTCATGGTTGGACTCAATAGCCTTCTCAATTTTTTTTTTTAAGCTGATTCCTTAACTTGCGTAAGATTTTTTTTTCACAATGTTGCTTCCTCCTTTATTTTTTTTCCTTTGACAGTGTTGACAGTAAAGGCAGCAATACCCATTGTCATGGGAGCCAATATTGGGACATCAGTCACCAACACAATGGTAGCCCTCATGCAGGCTAGAGACAGGAATGAATTTCAAAGGTAAGAAGTTTTATCTCACTTGTGTGCTAGTCATTGCAGTAACTAACTACACTTAACAAAGAGAGTTTTATTCAGCTCCAGGTTTTTATTCAGCTCCAGATACTTTGGCTCTTCCAATGGATCTTGTGAAAATGCAGAATAAGTATGTACCCAGACTAATTCAGATAACTCAGAGGAGTCATAAATCATCTTAAGTTGATAGTGATTTCACTTATGGTACAATGTATCCCCTTACTGCATTAGGAAGACCTTAGTTCAAATTTGACCTCAGACACTTAGTAACCAGCTGTTTCCCTTACTCCACTGGGGGAAGGAAATGGCAAACCATTCCAGTATCTTTGCTAAGAAAGACCCATGGACAACACTAGTATGCTATGATCATGAAGAGTTGGACATGACTGAATGACTGAACGCCGCTCCTTTTTACATTTTATTCTTCTAGACTTATAAAAGCAAAATGCATTTTCTAGGAATATGGTTTAGGAATTGGGTTGGGGTGGTTGTGCTGAATAACAGACAAAGGGAATGGTTGTCTCCCTGGTGAAGGGAATATCACTAGCGTTTTGTTTTCTGAACTGGTTTTCAGGTTCTACTGACTTCTGTAAGGAGATAAGGGCAAACTAGAATAAGAGAACTTGTAAGACGTGATGAACTGGGTCGGAAGGTGGGAATCAAAGGAGACTTTTGAGGAGAGGCAGGATGAAAAAGAAAGAAGTAAACAGAACAAAAATAGGAAGGAGAGAAATACAGTTAGTAATCATAACTGCATGTGAGTGGGATGAACTCATCTATGAAATGGAAGTCGATAGCACAATGGATTAGAAACGAGAATCCAACGATGTTACTAGTTTGAAACAAGAAACTGAGACACAGACAGAATTAAACTAAAAGGCTGGAGCAGAATCTGATATGCTTCTGCTGGAGTATAAAAGGCAGAGGTAGCAATCATGATCTCAGACAAAGCAAAAATAGACCTAATTAAAAGGGATAAGTAGGGAAACTAGCTTTTGATGTAAATTTACCATAGATAATGAAGTAATGTCAATTTTTTATAGCAAGATTCTCTGATAATAAGTCTTTATCTCAAGTATATAGGAAATTGAGGCAAAATTTGAAAGATAAGAGCCATTCTCTGGTTGCTAAATGATTAAAGGATATGAACAGGCAGTTTTCAAAAGAAGAAATCAAAGTTATCTATACTCATGAAAAAGTTCTAAACTGCTATTGATTAGAGAAAGACAAATTCAAACATACCACTCTAAGGACCACTTCCTACCTATAAAACATTACAAATGTTTGTAGAGAAGAGGGAAAATTGATGCACTCACTGAACTGTGGGGGACCAATTTAGAGCTATGCTCAAAGGGCTGTAGAACTGCATATAATATAACTACTCATGACTATCCCAAAAGAGACTTTTTTAAAAAGGGAAAAGGACCTATATGTACAAAAACATTTGAGGTGAAAATCTTTTTGTGGAGTCAAAGAACTGGAAATTGGGAAGGGGCAGAAGAAGTTGTAACGGAAAATTGTTGTGCTATAAGAAAGAACAAGACCAGGGATAGTTTCAGAAAAACAAAACATGGAAAGACATATGAACTGCTACCTACGTGAAGTGAGAACTGGGAGATCATTGTGTATAGCAGCAGCAATTCTGTAATGATAATCAACTGAAAAACTTGGCAACTGTGATCAATACAGTGATCCAAGACTCAAGGACTCAATGCTGAAAAATGTTATCCACTTTCAGAGAAAAAACTGAATTCTGAGTGCAAATCAAAAAGTTTTTTTTTTCCTCTTTCTTTTTTATTTTGCAATATGGTGGGGAAACTAACAATGTAGAAACCTGGAAATCCCCCCAGTGTTGATGCTGATGGGCCCACTCCAGCAGTGAGTTGGGTCACTGCAAGTATGAAGTGACTTGCTCATGGTCCTATGATCAGAAGGAGACTTGAAAGCAGGTCTTCCTCAGTTTCAAGCTAGTCTTCTTCACAATGTTCACACCATGTTTTCTCTTTCTGCACTCAGTAAGCAACTTAGTGAGGGTGACAGGACAATACTGTAACATCAAATGCTTTGGCTTTTCTCCTTCTTGTAGGGCATTTGCAGGAGCTACTGTCCATGATTTTTTTAACTGGTTGTCAGTGCTGGTGCTGCTGCCTGTGGAGGTGATCACAGGCTACCTCTACCACCTCACCAAGGTCATAGTGGAATCCTTTCATATCCAGAGTGGAGAAGATGCCCCTGAACTCCTGAGAGTCATCACAGATCCCTTCACAAAACTCATCATCCAGGTGGGCATCAGAACTCACTCTGGTGTTTACATTTAAGGTGAAATAGCACCAGTGGTGAACTTGGTTCCCTTGGGAGGGAGTTAAAAATCTCCTCCCCCAGCCTGGAGTACTAATTGGATGTTTCTTCTCCTCACTGTGACTCCCTCATTTCATTGCCTGGGTGAGTGAAGCTAAGGAGCAAGCATCATGCTGGCAGAGATCCATTCATTCTTCACCACCACAGTGGCCAAAACAAGACTCAAGCATTCTGCCATTGTGCGCCAGATGACTCTTTTTTGGATGTTGTTGACAGCATTGTATTTATTATACCCTTTAGATCAGTGTGATCACCTATCTCTAGCAAAAACATTTTAATGCTGCATATACTTTGCCTTTCATCTGGCCAAAGAGGAGCTCTTTCCCAAGGGATGCCTCCTAACCAATCAGCATTTACTGATCCCTTAGTATGGACCAGCCACTGGGGGATACAGTGACAAAAGAGAGAGACCCTCATTGGCTTCAAGGAGCTGGTGGTCTACTGGGCCCCTGAAACAGGGCAAAAGGGTTTATCTGGGCTGATCCTCCTCAGACTAAGATGAGACAAGGTCACATATGGAAGTGTAGCCCTGGAAATGAGGCCCATCTGTGTCTCCCTTTTGCACACATCCTGGTTTTCTCTTCTGTATGCTGCAGCCCCTAGGAGAATAACCAATTAACTTTTACTCACAAATCATAGCTGAAGAACAGGCTAACTCTTCCTCATGTCTGTTGCTTTCCCCAGCTGGATAAAAAAGTCATAAATGAAATAGCTACAGGAAATGAGGCAGCAAAAAACAAGAGCCTGATAAAGACCTGGTGTAAAACTTTTAGAAATGTGGTAAGTATCAGAAAATGATTCAGAGGCCATGGCTGGGGGACTGAGAATTCTCTGTGCCTCCTGTGGTATTGAGGGGCTGCAAGTGCTGGTGGTTTTCTATGAATTTAGTGCCCTAGACCCCAGCTCTGGACTCTAGTCACTCTGTCCTAGTTATACCTAAGACGATGGGGCAGAATTAGAAGGCTCCGAGGTAGAGATAAAGCAATTGACTGCCCAGATCCCCATTCTGGGGTCACAGTGCTCAGTCTGAGTGCCTCAGCTCATCTGGCCTTCAGAAGTAATCCTGATGGTCTGTAGGCTCAGCCAGTGCTCCATAGACCCAGCACAAAGGATGGACGTCTTCTCTGGGCATTATGGGGAAGGTGAGGGAGAGAAGAGGGGGAAAGTGGCCGGTGGGATTTATGTCTTCAGTGCTACAAATTGTATCTTCAGAAAAATACCATTCTTAGTAACAGTCTTTTTTTCTGTATTTTGTCATCTAGACTTTAAGCAACGTTACTGTTCCCTCACCAGAAAATTGTACCTCTCCCAGTCTCTGCTGGACTGATGGGAACATGACCTGGACCCTCATGAACACAACATTTAGACAAAACATTGCAAAATGTGAGTAGGAAATCTTCTGCAAAGTCTGCTGTGTGAAAGAAGAATTTCTAGCCCTATTCTCAACATGCTTCTATCAATTCTAACAGTGTCCACCTCATAATGGTGTAGTGGATAGAGCTCTGAATCCAATATTCTATAGTGGCTTTAGGGAATAACTACCTACCTTTACCTACCTAAATAACTAAAGTTTACTGCCAGTAGACAATTTAGGAATTGAAGCTCAAACATGAATTCTAACAAGGTCAAGTCAGGTAGATCTGATGCAAATCCAACCTCAGACTTTTCCTGAGTAACCCTGAACAAGTCACTCACCTGCTGCCTCGGGGTGATGATAATAGCAACTACCTCCCAAGGTTGTTGTGAGGATCAAATGATATATATGTAAAACACTTTACAAACCTTCCAGCACCATATAAATGTGAGCTGTTATTGTTGTTGTTGTTATATTTGTATAGCAATTTACAAAGCACTTCATTATATTTTCTGTACAGTTAATTAAGCAAGTAAGTAATACAAACTCAGGCTAATCCATTCCTGGAAAGGGGAAAATGCTGTCTTTGGTGCAAAGATCATAGAATGTTAGAGCAGGAAGGAGCCCTTGAGGTCATTTAGTCCAACCCTCCCATTTTTACAGAGCAGGAGACCCGACACCAGATAGGTTCCTACCTGCCCATTGTCACAGATCATAGCAGAGGGCAGAATCAGGATTCAAACCCAGGACTTCTAACTTCAAACCCAGTGCTCTTCCCAGTTGTTTTCTGGGTGTACAGGGACTTAGCTGTCAATAAACCTTCCCACACTCATGTTTCAGGGCTTTTTAGGGATCAAAAGTGGCTTCTTATGAAAAGGTTGGGGACGTTTACTCTATAGCAGGTCCTGGGACTAAATGTTATTTGGACTTAACTTACATATCTTTTGAGATTTGTTTTTGAATATATGAACCTTGGCTTAATTTGGCTCACTTTATACAAGGCATGGTGCTCTATCTGGGTTACGTGATGAGGAGGAAGAGAAAGATGATGCTAAGTGTCTCCTCTCCTTCCTCCAGGCAAACATGCATTTGTGGATGTCAGTCTCTCAGATCTGGGCATTGGCCTCATCCTTCTAGCCCTCTCCCTGCTGGTCCTGTGCACTTGTTTGATCTTGATCGTCAAAGTCCTGAACTCTGTGCTCAAGGGACAAGTTGCTGCTGTGATTAAGAAGACCATCAACACAGGTAGGCATTTCACTGTCCCTGGGCCTTTCTGTGGGCAGAGTCCTTGTGAAGAAAGATACTTGCTAGTTCTGCTCTCATTGTGCTCTCTGAGTCCCCACCTGACCCATCTGTCTGGAGATAAGAGCTCCACATGACCCTGGTCTCCACTGGTGTTCTTTCCTTCCAGTGCAGTGGTCCCAGGAATCCAGGTTGTCTCTTTTCTTTTGAATTTGCATCATCCAGCCAGAATGGAGAGCCCCCAGAGCTCTGGGTGACTCTTTTAAGATTACACATTACTGAGAATCTGCCAGTTTTCAGTGGGAGAGGGAGTTTTCCCACTGAGAGCTCCCTATATTAAAGAAATCACGAGATAGGTCCCTTTCCTCATCTGCTAGTAAACTCTATAGAGCTCTGGAGATCCCTTACAGACATCAACACTTTCAGTCTTCACACCAGTCCTGAGAGTCAGCCACACAGGCATTATTATTCCCATTTGAAAGATAGTAAATGATTTGTCCAGTGTTGCAATACCCAAGGTGGGGTTTGAACTAGGGATTTCTGATACCCAAGTCCATCCTTTTTGGTGAGACACTTATTAGCTATGTAATCTTGAACAAGTTGATGGTTATTGACTTGGCCCCTATATCGGCCTTGTGGTACTATAGGAAAAAGTATTAGTTTTGGAGCCAGAGGCCCTGGCTTCAATTGCTGCCTCTTCTATGTGCTTTTGGGCAAGTAAGTGGAGATCTCTGGTCCTCCAGTTCTCCCTTTGTCAATGAAAGAGGATGGACAAAATGATATAAAGTGATATATACATAAAATGTATATTATATATATTACATATGATACAAAGTCTCTTCCGTTTCTAAATTTTAAGATCACATGATCTTCTAATTAAAAAAAGAGAAAATGTTAACAGTTATACATGTAACCATTCCTGATAAGGGCATTGTAAGTAAGAAGCTCCAGAAATTTGACTGTCATCGTTAGTTAATTAGGGAAGATAGTCCCAAGCTGCTACACATCCCTGTTGCCTCATGCAACAAAAGCATGGATCATCACAAAAGCAGAAATGTTGGAGGAAAAGGAAGGAAGATCATGGCAGTGTAATGGACAGAGCATGGTTATGGTGGCCACCATAAAATAATGAGTTATTACTATTAAAAGTTATAAAAATAATAAACCTTATTATTAAGGAAGAAGAAGGTATGGGTGAGCATACCGGATGGCGTAGTGGTTAGAATGCTGGGCCTGGAGCTGAGAATATAAATTGGAATCCTATCCCAAACATTTACACTTACTATCTGTGTGGCCCAAGGCAAGTCACTTTACCTCTTTTTACCTCAGTTTCTTTAACTGTTAAAAATCAGGATAGCATCTACCTCCCAGGTTTGTAAGGATCAGAGGAAATGTTTGTAAAGTATATAGAGCAGAGCTTGGCACATAGTAGGAGCTTGGTAAATGTTTAAATCCTTTCTTCCTATCTCTCTCACAACCCAAGCAGAGAATTAAGAGCCCCAGAAAACAGTCCATTAGCCCTGATCTCACCTATTTCCCACCTGGGTTGCCATGAATTAGGATACTGGTGAAATTTGGGAGGAGTTACTTCAACTTCCCCACCACCCCACCTCACTAACAAAAGAAAGTTGAGCTTCAGACCCGGGTCACTTTGGGTCGATCAGAGACGTAGCTGTGGAAACAACAGAGGAAAGAGATAAATATTTTTATAATGCCTACTGTGTGCTAGGCACTATGCTTAGTGCTTTTTACAAATATTTTCTGACTTCTGCAAAGGAGAACATGAAATTAGTTTTTAGGATGTTAGGATGAGCTCCTGAGATTCCCCCTCCCCTCCCCCAGGAACCTCTTGCTGATTGTTTTAATTGTCTTTTGACCTCTGTCTGCTAGAAGCTTTGGAATGTGTCTGTAGTAAAAGGACTGTTTCTGGATTGCCCTTTAGAGGGATCTATTGCATCAGATATGAAATAACCGACCAGGACAATTGGTGAAATGGTGCTTTTTTTTCCTTCTCCTGTTTCCTAGATTTCCCCTACCCTATTGCCTGGCTGTCAGGCTACTTTGCCATCCTTGTTGGAACTGGGATTACATTTCTTGTGCAGAGTAGCTCTGTGTTCACCTCTACAATCACTCCTTTGGTTGGTAAGTCCTCCTTTCCTCCCCCTTTCCCTCTTCACATGCTCATGGCTCCATTTTTACATGTGGTCCTGCCATACTCAATCATTCCTGCTCAGGACTGAATCCAGTGTCTCTCTTTTTCCCCTTAGGCATCGATGTGATCAGCCTTGAGAGAGCTTACCCTTTAACCTTGGGCTCCAACATCGGTACCACCACCACTGCCATCCTGGCTGCATTAGCTAGCCCTGGAGATAATCTACAACATTCACTCCAGGTCAGGTTTGCACAATTGTGACTCATTACTTCTTTCCATTAACCTCCCTATTCTTGGCTTACTACTATATCCTTCAGATGAACCCCCTGCTTTATCAGACATCACAGAGGACACTTATTTCTCTTGATCTTACCTGCCTGGGGGTAAGGTAACAATGGGGACCTGTTGGTCTAGAAAACTGTCCCTGGTTATTATTCCCAGAAGCTAAACTTCCTAAATAATGACCAGATATCTCCAGCTTGTGTCAATAATATTAAAAAATTAGGGTGGTGAGTAGTTACTGCCCATCCCTTACCTTTCTCCCCTGTCCCTCACAAAAAAAAGATTGAAAAACATATGGGTAACTTCCTCCTTTTTGCCCTCATCAGTCAGAAAAGGTGGTATGGCAGGTAGAACTTCTGACTTGGGTGTCTGAAGACCTGAGTCTGAATCCCAACTGTGTTGCTCAATGACTGGTATAGATCCATGTTTTGTGTTTAGAGGAGGGAGAGGTGGACTGTTGGTTTGAGGGGGGGAAGAGAAGCCCTTCCTTGAAGGATACTGAGGCAGAGAGCAGGAGGAAAAGCATTCTGAGAGGGAGAGGGATGTGAACAAGCATCTCTGAGGAACCAGTCTCACTGTAATAGATGATAATAGGGCTTTCATAGACACCATCTCCTTTAAGCAGCAGGAGATAATGCTGAAAAAGACCATGAGGATCAAGTTCTAGAGGGCCTTAAAAGCTGAACCAAGGATTTTGCTTGTTGTCCTTCAAACACTGGAAAGGCAACAGGTATTGGATTTAAGGGTAGGATGTCATCAGAGATTTGTTTTAGAAAATGTGTGTGTGTAGGATGTATCAGAGCCAAGAGACCAGGCAGGAGGAGGCTTTTGGAATAGGCCTAGGGTCATAGGTTTAGAGATGGAAAGGCTTCAGAAATCATCCAGTACAACCTCTCCCCTTA
>NW_027185698.1:16276884-16315268 GCF_028583685.1 Petaurus breviceps papuanus | reverse complement strand
AAGGACAGGATGGTGGTGCCCTTAACATTCTCCAGTGTGAATGTTGCCTCACTAGGCACCTGCCTCCTCCTCTTCCTGCCCTCCTCTTTCTGGCAAGGGAGGTCAATGGCACCTGCTGGTGTGTAGGCAGGCCAGGCAATGCCTGAGCATTGTGACAAAGGTGGCAAGGGGGCAGGGGGTGCAGGTCGAGGAGTAGAGCTTGATTCAAAGCATGATAAGACAATGAAATTAATTTTGTAAAACAATGAATTCCAAAACTGTTTTTGAAAACAATTACAATAAAAGTCTCACTGGTTCTGGAATGTAATAAATTTTTTTTATTAATTTCACTGCTTTTTAACTCACTGGTACTTAATTCCATTTGGAGCAATGTTTTTAATTAAGTAAATTGTTTTTGAAATCAGTGTTTTGGAACTCGGCAAAAGTGGCTTAAAATATAGGCTTTGCTTTGTTTGTAAGCTAGGACTCAAGCTCTCTATTGCATTCGGTTCCTTCCTGCATGGCCATTTGCAAAGAGGCCCATTTTCACAGGACTTAAGAGCTGGAAGGCCCTGTGTTTGAGATCATCTAGTCATCCTTGTGTGGACAAGAAGAGTGTTTTGCTGAAGGTTAAGGTCATGCAGGTAGGAAGTGGAATAACCAGAATCCAGAGGAGCAGAATGCCAGCTTCCTGGGGGCAGCTACTTTTCTTTTCTGTGTCCCCAGCACCGAGCATAGTGCTCTGCAGATAGGAGGCAGGCTGATTTAAATTGTAGCTGGGTCTCAGACTCCCCTGTGCATTGTACTTTCATGACCCCATGATGAGTACTCTTATTTGTAGGATGCATTAAAGGTTCCAAAGCACTTTACATAATGAGCCCACCTGCCGTTCACAAGAACCCAGTGAATGAAGGGCTCTGTCTTCACAGAAGAGCAAAGTGAGGCCAAGGCAAGCTTCCACCCAAGTTGTCCTGACTTCAGGCCCAGTGCTCTCTGGGTCACATCTGACTTGACATTCAGCCACCCCCTGCTGCTCTGTATTCTTGCAGAACCGAACAGACTGGCCTACATGACTCTGCTGTCCCTCCATGAGCCCACAATGAAAATATTTGTGATGATGGTTTCTGTGACACTATTGAGCTTTCTCTTCTCATTACGACTTGCCTCTGATTTCTCTTCCCTCTCCCTCATGGATTCCATGTGTGTGCTAAAAGAGTTTTCATCTTGTCTAATCCTTTTCATTTCAGATTGCCCTGTGCCATTTCTTCTTCAACATATCCGGGGTCATTCTGTGGTACCCACTGCCATTCATGCGCCTGCCGATCCGTCTTGCCAGGGGCCTAGGAAACATCACGGCCACCTACCGTTGGTTTGCCATCTTCTACCTGATTATCTGCTTTTTCCTATTGCCACTGGCCGTGTTTGGCCTCTCCCTGGCAGGTTGGCCTGTGATGGTGGGTGTGGGGGCACCCATCCTATTGGTGCTGCTTGTGGTGCTGGTGATGCGGGTCGTCCAAGCCCGCTGCCCTCAAATCCTCCCTGAGAAGCTTCAGAACTGGGACTTCTTGCCCCTGTGGATGCGCTCTCTTCAGCCCTGGGACAGGCTGGTTTCTCTCCTCACCAACAACTGTTTTCAGCTGTGCAGATGTCTCTGGAGCTGCCCCTACAAGTTTAGGGAAGAGGATGAACATCAGGGGAAAAAGTCAGGAAAATCCCCATCATGGTCTTTGAGTAATAAATAACAAGTCCTAAGCCTGGGACCCAGGCACAGGAGGAAGGCCAAGTGGGGTGAGGGAGCCCATGCATTGTATCTGCTCAAATGTCTTCAGTTTGCCTTTAATGAGACCTCCTACTAAAAAAGAACAATGTTCACGTGCTTTTTACCAGCTTCTTACATCTCTCTAACAAACCCTCTCCCATACTCCCCTCTCATTACGTCTAACTGGGTTCTACCAACAAGCTCCCATCTCCAAGAGTATGTAGAAAAGGAGAATTAGAGGTTGAGGGAGACTAACCAATTCCCTAAATCCCACGTCACTCCATTTGGAGTCATGGAGTCTTACCCTGACCTTCCCTTCCACTATCTATATAATTCTTCCTAGAGATACCAATATATTTATGTAGTCAATGAATTGTACAACCTTTTAGTAAGTTACATAGTAAATAACCTCTGATTTTAGCTTTGTATTTGGAAACAAAAGTGTTTAACTACAAATATCTTTACCTAAATCTATAACCAACACAAACAAGAACGTTTGTCCTATCTTTTCAACTTGTCCATACCACACTATAAATACAGAAATTAAGTACTTCATTGGTTCCCTTTGACTTTGTGTGCCTTTTGCCAGTTGGATTATTTATGTAATCTGTATACATGTGTACTTTTACATATTTTTGTAAAAGAGAGATAATAAAAGATATGCAACCCAAAAGGATACAGTTTTGAAGGTTCTGGAATGGATTATTTTCAATTTATTCTAATATTTCCTTCTTATCCTTAAAAATTCTTCAAATGTTTCTTATTCATATGAGCCTCTCTGGCCATCACCCCCTCCCCAATTAGCAAAAATAAGCGTCAGATCAGGTGTCCTGCCTGGAGTTTGATCAAGAATCTGAGAGCTTAGACCTGAGGCTCATTAACCTGCAAGATCCTTTAAGCTGCTTCTTGTTCCCTCATTTTCACTTGTGTCTCACTATTTGTGACCTCATTTGGGCTTTTCTTGGCAAAAATAATGGAATTTGAAGTTTGTTTGCCATTTTCTTTTCCAGCTTGTTTTTAGAGATGAGGAAAGTAAGATAAAGAGGCTTAAGTGACTTGCCCAGGAAAGCAAAGCTAGTAAGTGTCTGAGGCTGCATTTGAACTCATGAAATGGCTCCTCCTGACTCAAGGGATTAGCCCTCTATCCAGTGTGCCCCCGAACTGGCTGGGAGAGAATAAGAAGCATATCATTTTTTCTTCCAGTTCCTGAGTCTGGAAGCCTGGATTAATCCACATAATTGTAGAAGGTACACATTTCCTGGACCTTCCTTTCTAATTGAACATTTCCAGGTTAAAGAGTCAGGCCAGAGAGCTGACATTAGTCCATGCCAGAAAGCATGGAGATGTCACCTAATTAGTCAGTACCCTGAGAAGCATCATATGACCAATTTCAAAATGGAGGTAGGATCTGACAGATAATGGGTCAGAAGATGCAAATGAAAACCTAGCCCTTTGGAAGCTCTCCTAATTGGTTTGCATGAGGCAGGCAGCTCTTTTGCAACCCCCTCTAATTAATAGAGTGGAGTGCGTTCTTAAGTATCAACTTTGCCATCAGAAGATAATAGTTTGTGAATAAGTCACACATCAGTTTAGCTTGGGTGGCTGGCTCTTGTTCAGCATTAGAGACATATATTATGCTGTCAGGACATAAATTATGCTTTCTCATTTGGCTGAGGTTAATCAAAAATGCCCAGAGGGTCTCTAGTACCAGTTCTGTTTGTGCTGAGATTAGAGGATTCTTTCTCCTCCCTAGGACAAAAAGAGGCACAGTGGGTAGTGTTGGACCTGGAGTCAGGAAGACTCATCTTGTTCAGTTCAAATCTGCTCTAAGACATTTACTAGCTGTGGGAAGCTGGGCAAGACACTTAATCCTGTTTGCCTCAGTTTCCTCATCTGTAAAATGAGCTGGAGAAAGAAATGGCAAACCATTCCAGCATCTCTGCCAAGAAAACCCCAAATGGGGTCATAGACTGAACTGAAAACAAGTGAACAACCTCATCCCTTGGCAGGAGCACCATTCCTCCATGACTGGGGCGATAGAAAGAATGCTGGCTGAACCTGAAGAAAGGAAATAATACACCTAGTACTCACCCCCCAGGGTTACCAAGAAAGGAATGAGAAGGGACTTTCCAAGGCCTTTAAAATGTGATGTAAATATCAACTCTGATAAATGCTGTGTATTTAAGGTTCTCTCCCAGAGGTTTAGTGAGATGGGGCACATAAGAGTTGTAAGTTGTGGTTGTTGTTTATCAGGTGACATAATTTTGAAGCCCTTCAGACAGTGCCTGGCACATAGTAAATGCTATATAAATGTTAGTTATTATCATTCATCTTCACACAAAGAAAAAGAAGGAAATGAGCATTTATTACCGTACCTAATATATGTCAGGCACTTACAAGTATCTCATTTGGATCATCACAGCAATCTTGGCAGGTAGGTGCTATTATTATCCTAATTTTACAGCTGGGGAAACTGAGGCAGAGATCGGTTAAGTGACTTTCCCTGGTTTAAGTAGCTGTAATGGGAATGCAAATTTGGAAGATCTTCCCTGCCCCTAGGCTAAAGTGCACCTGAAGCCTGGGGTGGGAGGCTTGTTTTTCAGTAGATACTTCTTGATTGGCCAGTGAGTCAATAAGGTTGTTACATTCTCTGAGCCAAGAGAAGGCTATATAAGCCCTGATGTGTAGCTTTGTTTTGGGGGGCTCACTTTGAAAAGTGTTCTGTGATTTGATCTGTATTCTGGGAAGCCGTTGTCCAGGGCCCCCCCGGCTTTGTAAAACCCAGATGCTGATTTGGTATGGATGTAATGGTTGGACAGTTTGGAAATCTGTCTACTTGATCTGTTTCTGTCTTGATAATCCTGCCGACTATGCCATAATGTAATGTAATGCCAAGGAAAGGCAACTTCCCAAGGTTCAAAATACCAGCATAGGTGCTCTCCATTTTATTCAGTGACCAACCAAGAACAGAGAAGATCAAAATATGACATCATTCAAAATACAGCATTTACTAAGTGTGATTAAATAATCTCCAAGTACTACCCCACCCCAGGACCTTCCAATCATTCAATCAATTACAAAGTCCCAGTTCTAAATACTACTCCACCCCTAGGCTGTACCTTCATTTAGTCCACCACAAAGCCCCTCTTCTCAAATGGAGATTAGTTTCCAAACATAAGTACATTCATTTGTTCAACCATAGAACACAAAAAGGTCAAAAGTTCCCCCGCTCTGGATCACAATTGAATCTACCCAATGGAAGTCTTTTCTTCATCTTGACACGAGGCAAGTTCTCAGCAATCTTAGTTCCTGAGGAGACAAGGCTTAGCAAGGCCACAAGATACATTGCCAGTCCCTTCATTAATTCATCCTCTGTAGAACAGTCCTAGAACCCCTGAAAACATTAGTAAAACCCTCTCCCAGGATTTCTGTAAACATACAACAAGAAAATCCTTCTTCAGGGCTTCTGAACCAACAGAAAGGTTCCCAGACCCTTTGCAACAACAGCACTGTCCTTCACCAGTGGACAGTATTCATTCTCTGTCTGCAGGACAGTCTTAGGGCTTCTTAACCAAAAGCCAGGTTCCAGGACTTCTTCAACAACAGGACTGTCTCACCAGTGGACAAATCTGGCAAAACAACATCAAAACAGACAGACAAAGTACCAGCAAAACAGCCATGTCTCCTCAGTCCTTGGTAGCTCCGGGGGGCAGGTCTCAAAAGTCCAGGGCAATTCAAAGTGACCCCCAGCAATTCTCTTAGTCTCTCTCTCCCTCCACGAGGGTGCTGCTTCCAAAAAGTTCTTCTGCCTCTCTCTTGTCACTCCAAATCTACATCACCAGCTCCTCCCAGTTCAGGACTTTCTTTTCACATCAACAAGTCCATCCCACAGGTGGGATTAACAAGCTCTGGGTTTTAACACAATCAATTTGAAAAACCAAGCCAAGACAGGGGAATCTTTAAATGCCATTACTATCACAGTAGCTTGTTAAGTGTCTGAGACTGGATTTGAACTCAAGTCTTCCTGACTCCAGGTCCAAGCATTGGTATCCTCCCTCTGCCTCTTTTTGGTTCAAGAAACAATTTTTGTGTACTTAAAAAGTTTTTTTTAAATTAAAAAGCATTAACTTTGTGCCCTTAATATCTGCCTCCTTTCCATTGTCCTTAGTTAAAAAGACAAAAAACAAGCTTTGGAAAGGATATAAATAGTCAAGCCAAAGAAATCTCATTGACCTTGTCTAAAACATTCATGTCCCTTCTGCATCTTGAGTTTATCAGTTCTTTCAGAAAATGGGTGCCATGCTTCACCATCAGTCCTGCATTCATCTTGCTCAACAAACATCTAATTACTTAATGAGTATATTGTCCTATATTTACTACATGACAAGGATATTTATTACAAGAGCCTTTGGACCAGGCTAGACATTTTTCCCCCATTGGACCAGTGATTTCATTAGCATTTCTAGGGAGCACTAAGGGAGGATTGAAAAAAAAAGACCAAACTTTTTATCTCTAGATTTCTGCTTTTTATTAATCTTTTAGGTCTTGAGATTTAGGTCAGAAGTAGGGACTCTGAGACCCAAATGATGACTCTCTGCTCTCCATTAGACAGACTGTGCCCACACCACAGTACCTAAAAAGATTTCAAAGTGTTACCTGCTGGAAAAGGAGCCTAAAAGTGCTTGTGGGGAAGGGTGACTGGCTGCCTGTTACCCTGGAAGGAGGGTTTTCTCATGAGTGGAAGAGTGAAGGGTTACATAGCTGTCACTTTCCAACAGCTACAGGACAATGATGTTGTCCAAGTAGTCAGGCTTGTGGGGAGGCTGTAGGGATGAAAAAATTAATCAACCTAAGAGACTTACCTTAGCCTCAGAAAATTTGGGTGATGACAACAAGGGGAGTCAAACCTCCTAGGGCCAGTATGCATAGGGGAGCCATCATGGAAAATTTGACCCAGTGTGCACTGGCCTAAAGAGGTGAGGTGGTGTCCACCATTGCTGTCCCTTTGTAGTCGCCATAAATGTAGGGATAAAAATTATTGAACCTACAGTAGGAAAGACTGAGGCAGAGCTCTGAGCCAATGACTCTTTTTTAATGGGTCCATGGTCCACTCTAATGAAGTGAACCTCAGATCTTTTCACGATCTGAGATGCCCCCTCCTTCCATGGCCCTGTTTTTATAGGGTGAGATAGCTAGACATTTAAGAACAGCTATACCAAATGTAGAATAATTCCATTGGTTGACATATGATGTTTTTGCTAAGATAAGCAAAAATAACCTGTCAGCAGGGTCCTAAGTTGGGTGAAGTAGGAAATATCTGGAATGACTAGGTGGTTACAAGATATATGGGCTTCTCCTTAGGTTATGCATAGCAGGAGCTATACATACCCTCCAAGAGCATATTGGGGGGATTTTTCATACCATACCACTACCCATGCTCAGTTTGGTCATGGAATTTGAGCAAAATAGGATGGATATCTCTGTTGAGGTTTAGGGGTTCTGGGACCCCGAAATGGCAACACATGGGTCCTGCCTGAGTGAATTTGACCAAGCTTTCTTTCAACCAAAGAAAAACAAGGTTTAATAAGGATCTGCCATATATGACCAGACTCTTAAGGAAACTGAACATTTGTATGGCTAATATAAGCAGGCCAGATTGAATCTAAGCCCTTTCATGGGAAAAAGATGGATCACATACAGAAAGACTGTAGGGAGGGATCTGGGGTGATTGGAGGAGGGGGGGTCTAAAGAGTATCTTTTTTTTTCTTTTTGCTTTTTTGGAGGGGGAAAGGCAGGGCAATTGGGGTTAAGTGACTTGCCCAAGGTCACATGGCTAGTAAGTGTTAAGTGTCTGAGGCCAAATTTGAACTCAGGTCCTTTTGACTCCAGGGCTGGTGCTCTATTTGCCACCTAGCCACCTCCTGTAAGGAGTATCTTGATGGGAGGGACCAGTAGTCTAGGGTGACTGGAGGTCGGAGGCCAGGAACCTAGAGAACGGAGGTCAAGATAGGATCAAGAGTGGAAAATAGTCAGAGGCAGTCCAGAGGTAACATGAAGGCCTGGGCTAGGGTAAGGTTAACAGAGAATTGGATTTAGCAATAATGAAAGGCCAGTTGAGGGAATTATAGGCTCAGGGAACACCAGATCATGTGGGAAGATTCAAGGGGGTTTCCAGAGCCCGTACCCTGTCATCTCTATTAGCATTCTTACGGTTGTGCAACTGAGTTCCACAGCTGATAAACAAGGAACGAACATTACATTAGAGTTTGAGGCATATTATAGGGCCCTTGTATGAGAATCTATAATCCTATGTGATTTATGCAAAGTATGGATTGATACATTGCTTATTCTTACCCAAATATGTAAAAGAAGCATGGCAAAATACAGCATC
This sequence comes from Petaurus breviceps papuanus, assembly GCF_028583685.1. Taxonomy (NCBI): domain Eukaryota; kingdom Metazoa; phylum Chordata; class Mammalia; order Diprotodontia; family Petauridae; genus Petaurus; species Petaurus breviceps. The sequence continues at coordinate 16,307,139 of NW_027185698.1, read as the reverse complement.
TCATGGGTTGATAGACTAGGACAGAATCTTGGCTCTTGAGGGCCAGAAATGACGTATTAGCTTGGGGTGAAGGGTCACAGACTGAGTGAAGCAAGTGGTCATAAGATGCTTGTATTGGACAAGAGAACATAGTCCGGAGGTACAAAAAATAAGTTTGGCAGAGGGGGGACTTTCTATGTAGTCAAGTCATCTATGTCACATTGGGCTTTGTTACCATGACCAGGAAAAACAAGGGTGGAGGGCCTCTAGTTAGCTTCTTATGACTGAGCAAGGGAACTTGGAATCTGTAGAGCAGGACTCTGGAAGCAAATATACAGAACTTATAATCACTACCTTTATCTTGTCAAATTAATACTGACTGAAATTAGGTAGGGGTCCTCAATGAATCCAATTTCTCAGTTTTTGTAGGGGAATATACATATTTTAAGAGTTGATGAACTTAATGTTAGGAGATTACAGCATCTTCTGGGAGTTTGTCCTAGTTTTAGAAGGTGAAGACAGTAGGGTAATTTATGCCAATGCAGAGAAAGTAATCCAAATTTTTGAGCAGTGTTGATGGCAAGGATGGCCAGAGGGAGTAGAAAGTTAGGAGCAGGAAGAGGGCTGGCTTTGGAGGCAGAGGACCTGCTACTTCCCACCTGGGAGACATTGGGACTCTCCCTTGTACAACCTCATTTCCCTCATTTGTAAAATGATAATATTGATCTAGGTGACCTTTAAGGTTTGCATCTTCGGATCCTGTGGGTTCTTTCTTTAACACTACTTCTGGAGTGGAAATCTGCGTTCAAATCAACCAGTCCTGGTTGAAGGACCTCTCACCTCTCTGAGCTTTAGCTTCCTTCTCTGTAAAATGGGGATAAAAGTGATGAAAGTATTTTGCAAACTCCGTAAGTTCTATAAAGGTCATAAACTTAAGAGCTGGAAAGGTTTTGAAGAGGTCATTGTCTTGTCCAGACATTTCATTTTATAGACGTGGAAACTGCCAGAGAGGTTTGGCAACTTGCTACACAGGTAGAGTCTAAGTTTCAACTGAGGTAGTCTGAACTTTCAGTTCTTTCAGTTGTTGAAGCTGCTCTTTCTCCTACACAGAGAAACTCCTTCATTGCTGCTGGGACAAGTGTGATGGAGCTCTGCTCTCGGATCTACAAAAACTGTAGAATTGGAGAGAAAGAACCTGCTATTTCTCTATTTCATAATAAAAAAATAACAGTAAGGACTGTTATAAAAATGCTATAAATGTTAACTTATTCCTCTACTTGCTTTTCCTCATGCCCTAGGTAGGATAAGATTCATTTCCCTCCTTCACAAACAACGAAAGCTGGCTAAGAAGTAAAGAGGATTGAATCTGGGGCCTAGGCTTTTTGACAACTATCTAGAATTATTTGGGCAGGAAAACAAAAAGAATAGTTAGAATTCAAATCATCATGAAACTTAGTCTTGCTCATCTCCTTTCCTGACAAACCCATTCTGACTTAGAGCTGGGAAAGATCTCAGAGATCAAGTTGAACACCCTCATTTTACAGCTAACAAACGTGAGACTCAGGAGTGGTAAGGGATTCTCCCAAGACAGGACAGATGATCAGTATAAGAGGGAGGATTTGAATTCGGGTCTCCTGTCTCCAGAAGTCCTGGTCTTTTCATTGTGCTAACAATGTTTCCTTTTTCCTTTCTTTCTTGTCCTCTATTCACTGCTTAGTGGAAGAAATTGTAAGTTACAGAGTGAACTAAAGGGAATGGGCTAAAGAAAAGTCGGGGTTACTCTCTACCTGACTTGGGACTGATCTGGCCATTTTAGAAAGGAAGGTAGGTCTGTGCCTGGGAAGATAAAGGAGAGTATGAGAAATCCTGGGGCAGGGGCACACTTCAGGAGAATCAGGATTTATCAAAGGGCAGATCTCAGCACTGAAAACACCCATCAATGTTTACCCTACTCTTCTGGCACTTTTGGATTAAGCCAGAGTCTAGTCCAGATCATTCAGCATTCCACCCTCTAGTTGAGGCAGTTTGCAGGTCTCTGAATCAATCATTTATCAAAGATCCACCTACTATGCGCCTGGGGTTTTAGAGATACAAAATGCTAAGTACCAAGAAGACAGAGCCTTTAGAGAAAGAACCATTACTGAGGGAAAAGTTGACTACCTATTCTCTACTTAACGTAGAAGGTCCTTAGTTAGCCTTAAAAAAAGATTGGAAATGAGATAGCACATGTTACCTCTTTCCTAGAATTTCAAGCAATATAAGTGAGTTGGCCATAGTAACTTGTTGCTGTTTGTCTTTCATTCTCAAAGAGGACCATGACATCAGGGAGATGATGCCATTACATGCAAATGAATTGGATTTTATAAGTGAGGGAGGGCTGTGCAAAGTCACCAGTCTCACTTTCTCCTCAGGAGCCATCTGGGTCCAGCGGCCAGATATGGATCAGGACAGCTGGAGATGGCCCTGGATGCAGTGGGATACCTTGGCCTTTTTAAGTTAAGGCCTTTAACAGGTCTCAGTTTGATTGAGGTTCATTCAGTGATTAAGGTTAGGTAAAAAATGAGGCAGAGAATGGCCTCTTTTACCCAATCCAAAAAAAAAAAAACAACCCAAAACTGGGAGGGGAAGATCCTCAGGGTTTCTGACCAAAACAGAAACAATTGCTATTTACATTCACTCTGAGCCAATCAGGGGCCCAAAACATGATCAAGTGGGGCTTGACCTGGGACCTATTGTTGGCCAAGGCTGGTCTTTAAGAGAAAAAAGCAAAAAAAAAAATTTTTTTACATTCCCTTTGGGCAGAGCACCAGCAGGTAAGATGATACCCTATGTGGAAAGAAAAGGAAGGAAGGAAGAAGGCCAGAAACAGAGTCCAGAAACCCTGAGGGTCTTCCTCTCCCAGATCTTTTTGTTTCCTTCTTTTAAAGAGGTCATTCTTTGTCTCATTTTTTTTTTTAAGCCTTAATCATTGAATGGGCACTGCTTCAGTCAAACTGACATCTATTAAAGACCTTACCTTAAAAAGGCCAAGATCCTCCACTGCATCCTAGACCTTCTCTAGTTGTCCTGATGCATATCTGGCCACTGGACCCAGATGGCTCCTGAGGAGAAAGTGAGGTTGGTGAGTTTGCACAGTCCTCCCTCACTTAAATCCAATTCACTTGTATGTCATGGCATCAACTCCCTGATGTCATGCTTCTCATTGAGAATGAAGGACAAATGGCAGCAGCAGCAGCAATTGTCCAGTCGATAAGAGCCAGAGTGATTTGGGTTTAAGGCATCATCCTTAAGAAAGAAATCTAGCTTGTAAACCCCAAGATATCTTGCAAGGTTTCAGTCTTCAAAATTTACATTTCTTTGGGCAGAGAATCTACAGGTAAGGAAGGGTATGATACCTTATGTGGACAGAGGGGAGAGGAGGGGAGGGAAGGGAAGGAAATAGAAGGGAGGAGAGGGAAAAAGGAAGGGGAAAGGGAAGGGGAAGGAAGGAGCTGTATTGTCCAAATGGCAGTTAGAGTTGGGTCCACAGTAACTTTGTACCACTAACACCAAAACACTTCCTCCTCTCCCATTCAACCACACCTAATGGCTATATCTCTGAACTCTTTAACTGTCCCTGAAGGGAAGACAATTCTGCTCAGAAGCATTATTGTAGAGTTAAGAGATTCCCTCATCCTTGTACCCCTTGAACTCATCCTCTTTCTGTTAGATGGCACCCCTAAGCAACCTGGGCTACCCTGAGACTAGTTCAACAACTCCTAGGTAACTGGTAAATTTATTTTAATTTACCTGTTGGAGCCATGTGGAAGCAGGATATATTTAGTAACTGAAGGTTCCAAAGCAGTTGGATTCCACAAAAGTCTGTTGGGTTAGGTGAATGAGTTTCTGGCTGGCTGCCTGGAAAAGGATTGGTTTGTTGCCGACATTCTTCATTTACCTTTTGTTCTGAAGATGCCAGGTGCCCTACTTATCACTTGTTTGCTTTTTATAAATTGCATATCACAAGTAATTGATAACTTTGAAGTAGAGGTTAGTCTTGAAAAGGAATGGAGAACCATCAGAGGAAGAGCCATCACTGAGGAAAAAGCTGACATTTGCTGAGCTAGTGATTAAGATAGATGGTTTGGATAGTGGAATGAGACATCTACAATTTAGAAACCAAAGAGGAAGATATGAAAGAAACCCAATAGGACAATGACCCAGACCAGGAGTAGTGTGATTTAAATTATGAAATGGAAGTTGTGGGAGGGTGGGAAAAAGAGTGAATCCAGAAAGGGGCATGACTAGATAACAGGCTGCATGTGTGGTAGAGAAAGTAAAGTAAAAGTTTTAAAAATTACCCTATGATGTCACACATAAAATATAGGAATATATCTATATATATTTTTAAATTAGCTTCTAAAACTAACGATTTTTTAAAGTTTTTGCTGGTGCAATTATTGTGTACCTGAGCTTCCTGGGTTCCATGTTAGTGTAAAATTCAATTGATGTGCATTTTTTTTTGCAGTTATTTATCCATTTCACTTAGATCATCAGTTTTAATAGCATATAATTAGGCAAAATAGCTATTAATTATTGCTGGTATATTTACCTTTTTTGTTTCTTATTTAAGTAACCTGCTTTTCTTTTTTTTCTTTTTTCCTTTTTGCTTTTTGGAAGGCAATTGGGGTTAAGTGACTTGCCCAAGGTCACATGGCTAGTTTTTGTGTTAAGTGTCTGAGGTTGGATTTGAACTCAGGTCCTCCTGACTCCAGAGCCTGTGCTCTATTCACTGTGCCACCTAGCTGCCCCCAAACTTTTAAAAATTTTTTTGCTTTTTTTTTTGGAGGGGGGAAGGCAGGGCAATTGGGGTTAAGTGACTTGCCCAAAGTCACCTGGCTAGTGTTAAGTGTCCGAGGTCAGATTTGAACTCAGATCCTCCTGATTCCAGGGCCAGTGCTCTATTCACTGAGACACCTAGCTGCCTCCCTTCTCTCCCCTCCCCCCCATTTTCTTTTTTTGCTTAACTTAGTCAACGGCTTATCTATTTTAATGTTTTCCTATAAAATCACTCCCTAGTTTTCTTTTTTCATTGTTGGTTGTTGTTGCTTTTTAAACTTTCAGTTTTATTAATCTCTCCTTTGATTTTCAGGATTTACATTTTGTTGCTTAACTGAGGATTTAAAATTTGTTCCTTTTTTTTTTGGTTTGTTTTAGCTACATGCTGAATTCATTGATCTGCTCTTTCTTTTCTTTTTTTTGATGTATGCATTTAGAGATATAACTTTCCCCCTAAGTACTACTTTGGTTGCATCTCAGAAGTTTTGTAATGTTCTTTCATTGTTGTAATTCTCTTTAATGAAATTATTATTTCTATGGTTTGTTCTTTGATTCATTCTTAGCATTAAATTATTTATTTTCCAATTAGCTTTCAATGGCCCTTTATTAAATGTAATTTTTTACTGTATTGTGGTCTGAAAAGGGTGTGTTTAATGTTTCTGCTTTTCTGCATTTCGTTGTGAGGGTGTTATGCCTTACTATATGGTTAGTTTTGTCTAGGTTTCATGTATGGCTGAGAAAAAGGCATACTCCTTTCTATTTCCATTCAGTTTTCTCAGGAGTTCTATCATACCTAACTTTCCTAGGATTCTGCTCATTTTCTTGACTTCTTTCTTATTTAATTTTATGGTTAGATTTATCTAGCTCTGAGATAGGAGAGTTGAGGTTCCCCACTAGTATAGTTTTACTATTTATTTCCTCCTGTAAATTCATTTAACTTTTCCTTTAAGAATTTGGATGTTATGTCATTCAGTGCATAAATGTTTGGTATTTATATTTACTTCTATGATTCCTTTTTAGCAAAATGTCTATGGTTCCATGCTTATCCTTTTTATTTTTTTTTTTAAAGGAATCAGGGTTAAGTGACTTGCTCAAGGTTACACGGCCGGTTATTTCTGGGTGTGGTGCTGAGTATCTGAGCCCAGATTTGATCCAGGTCATCCCAACACTGGAGCCGGTGCTCTTACTCGCTAAGCCACCTTGCCTCCCCAATGCTTATCCTTTTAAAAATAAGTCTGTTTTTGCTTTTTCTGAGATCATGACTGCTACCCCTAGCTTTTATTTATTTCAGCTGAAGCACAATAGATTCTGCTGTAAACCCTTATTTTAACTTCATGTGTGTCTCTCTGTTTTGAGTGTTTCTTGTAAACAACATATTGAGTTCTGATTTCTAGTTCATTCTGCTCTCCACCTCCGTTTTATGGATGAGTTCATTCCATTCACATTCATAGTTGTGATTCCTAACTGTGCATTTCCCTCTATCCTATATTCTTCTGTTTATCCTCTCTTATTATCCTGCCTCCTCTTTTAAAATCTGTTGTTTTTTTTTTTCAAAATATGGGCTAGATTTTTTTCTTAAGGACTTTGCCTTAAGCCCAAATCACTCTGGCTCTCATTGATTGGTCAACAGTAGGTCCCAGGCCAAGTCCTGCTTGGTCATTGGGCTCTGATTGGCTCAGAGTGAATGCATATAGCAATTGTCAGCTGTCTTGGCCAGAAATACTGGGGGTCTTCCCCTCTCAGATTGAATTTTTTTTTACTAGGTAAAAGAGGTCATTCTCTGCCTCATTTCTTACCTAGCCTTAATCACTGAATGGGCATTGCCTCAAACTGAGACCTGTTAAAGACCTTAACTTAAAAAGGTCAAGGTATCCCACTGCATCCAGGGCCATCTCCAGTCATCCTGATTCATATCTGGCCACTGACCCCAGATGGCTCTTGAGGAGAAAGTGAGACTGGTGACTTTGCACAGCCCTCCCTCACTTATAAACTCCAATTCACTTGACATCATGGCATCACCTCCCTGATGTCATGGTCCTCTTCCAGAAGGAAGGACAAACAACATCTCTCCTTTATCCCCTTTCCCTCCTACTTCCTTGTTGGGTAAGATAGATGCCTGTTATCAAGAGAAAGAAAGGGAGACAGAGAGACAGGGACAGAGACAGAAACAGACAGAGACAGAGAGACAGAGTTGGTGTGTGTTTCCCCTTTTTTGAAACAATTTATAAGTGAGTGAGATTCAAGCATTGCATGTGCCCCTCCAACTATTTTCCCCTTCGTTGTAAAAACTCTTCTTTGTGTGCCTCTGTGAAGGGAGATAATTTTACCCATTCTTGTTCTCCCTTCCCCCCTCTCTCAGTGCATCCCTCTTTCTTGCCTATCAATTTTTTATGTCATTCCAACATAATAGACTCACCTATTCACCCTCTTTCTATGTAGAATCCTTCTAACTGCCCTAACAATGATAAAGTTTTTAGAAGATATGTGTCATCTTCCCATGTAGAAATGTACACAGTTTAACCCTATTGAATTCCTTATGGTTTTTTCTTTCATGTTTACCATTTTATGCTTTCTCCTGAGTCTTGTAATTTGAAAGTCAAATTTTTTACTCAACTCTGGTTTTTTTTTTCATCAGGAATGTTTGAAAGTCCTTTATGTCATCAAATATCCATTTTTCCTCTAGAAGATTATACTCAGTATTGCTGGGTAGGTTATTCTTGGTTGTAATCCCAAGCTTTTTTGCCTCCCAGAATATCATATTCTAAGCCCCATATTCCTTTAATGTAGTAGCAGCTAAGTCTTGTGTGATCATAAGTATGGCTCATGGTGTTTGAATGGTTTCTTTCTGGGTGCTTGCAGTATTTTCTCCTTGACCTGGGAGCTCTGGAATTTGGCTGTAATATTCTTAGAAGCTTTCATTTTGGAACGTCTTTCAAGTGGATTCTTTTTCGGTCTGTCTGTGCTCTTTTTGCACTTTATTTTTTAACATCCATTTCTTTAAAAAAAAATTGAGTTCCAAATTCTTTCCCTCTCTCTCTTCTTTACTCCTTGAGAAGGCAAGCAATTTGATATAGACGATATATGTACAGTCACACAAAATGTATTTCCAAATTAGCCATACTGCAAAAGAAAACAGATCAAAAAACCCCAAACCAAAGAAAAATTAAGAAAGTTTAAAATAAAAGTATCCTTTGATCTTTATTCAGACTCTGTCAGTTCTTTCTCTGTATACAGAAAGCATTTTTCATCTTAAGTCCTTCAGATTTGTCTTGGATCATTGTATTGAAGGGAATAGCTAAGTCATTCATGACTGATCACCATACAATATTGCTGTTACTGTGTACAATGTTCTCCTGATTCTGGTCACTTCACTTTGCATAAGTTCATATAAGTTTTCCAAGGCTTTTCTGAAAGCATCATACTGGTCATTTCTTATTATGCAATTGTATTCTATCACATTCATATATGCACAGCTAGTTCAACCATTACCAATTGATGAGAATTTCCTTGATTTCCAATTCTTTACCACCACAAAAAGAGCTACTTTAACATTTTTGTACATATAGGTCCTTTTCCTTTGATCACTTTGGGATACCAATCTAGTAGTATTACAGACCTACTAATGTGACAGACCTCATAGTGTTACTGACCTAAGGTGTTATTTTCTTCAGTATTTTTTGTGCCTCTTTTTAGCAAGTTATTAATTTCCTTTTGCTTTCATTTCTTTATCTAATTTTTTCTTCTACCTTATGTGATTTTACAAATCATTTTTTACCTCTTCTAAAAATTCTTGTTGAGCTGTTGCCCAATTCACTTTTTTTTTCCTCTTTGAGGCTTTACTTGTAGCTGCTATGACTTTATTGTCTTCTTCTGAGTTTGGGTCTCAATCTTCCCTGTGACCTTAGTAGGTTTTTATAGTAAAGTTCTTTTTTTGTCATTTGCTCATTTTTCTACATTATTTCTTGATTTGGAACTTCATGTTAAATGTTGGGTTCTGTTCCTGTGAGGGGAGGAGGAGTTCTGTCTCAAGCTTCAGTGCTTCCAAAGGGGTGTGATCTAGGCATAGATGTGATCATTGCTCTCTTGGTCTGTACTTTGGTCCTGTAATGGTAATGGTAATTTGAAGATCTTCCCTGCACCTTGGTGAGCCTGGGGAATTTGAAGACCTTCCCTGCTTTGAGGATATACCCTGCTTCTCATGGGCTGAATGTGATCACTTGGAAGCTGTGGTAGGAAAAGTTTTCTGAGGAGGGGGGTGTGATGTGGACCAGAGCCCACAGGAAGCTGGGAGTCAGAGCAGTTAGAGATAGAGGGAGGAGAGGATGCACCCAAGGAAAACAGTTAGTCTTGTGAGTAAATGTTGGTTGTTAGTCACCTGCTGTGACAGCTAGACTTGTGTTGGTTTGTGGGAAGGCTAAAGGATGGCGTGACTCTCTGCTATGTTGTGGTGTATTAACTTTTATGTTGCTATGATGGATTTGGTTTCCTGGTTTGGGGATTTGGTTTTCTGGTGTCTGAATAAATGTTTTGCTTCTGTCTTATATATGAAGAGTCTATTATATTTTGTGATTGAGCTCTATGCTGGCATATTTACACTTGCTGTCAGCACTGTGAATATTGTGTTGGTGCTACAGGTGCTTACCCAGGAGGGGCCCCTGATTCCTTGGGATTGCAGTCAGTACTGTTCTTCATTTTACTTTACATTATTTTGGGAAACTTTTCCTTTTTAGATATTATGTGTGTGTGAGAGAGAGAATTATAGGCTTGGGTATTTCACTTCTTTGTAGGAGGAAACAACATCATTTCTAGGTAATACGATATAATGGAAAATGTCCTAAATATGTATTTTAAAAATCAGGTTTTGAGTCTTGACTTTGATACTTGCTAACTGTGTGAACTTGGACAGGTTATTTCATCTCTCTGAATCTCAATTTCTTCTTTAAAAGAAAAATAAGATATTTCACATTTAGAAATATTAGCATATTCCCTACCTTGTAAGGTTGTTGTGAAGAAAGCATTGTGCAAATTGTTCATGTGGAACAGGGGTTAATTGGTCTTGTTGGTAAAATTACATGAAGGTAGATATTGGCTCAGAATAGGGAGGAAGCAACAAATTAAATCCAAGAATTGTCTATAAGTGGAATGAGTTCCCATTAGTGCTAGTGTATAATCAGACCGTGAATGACTGGAGATGTGGGCAAGGAAGTCTTGAGAAGAATAGGAAGGGAATAGTGGATGATATGAGGTTCCTTTCAACAACAAAAAAAAACACCAAACCCTCAAGCCTGTGATTAGGGCCATCTTCCTGCCGCCACTGGAAGGGTTGTGGACTTTCTTAGCTAAAGCCTTGTGAACATATCTTTCTTATTGTGATACTATATATCTCAGTGTGTATTGTTGTTGGACTTCTTGAATTCAATTTTTCTCGCAGTCCAGGGCTCTGGCTTAATACTGCCCATATTTTTCCACTTTCTTCTTTTTCATTTTTCATCCTGTCTCTGGTTTCCCATTCTTCCTTGGACAACAGCCTACAGAAACCATTGGATTCTCCCAGCCTCCTTTATCTAAAATCCCATGTAACTCTGTTTCTACATTAACATTCATACATTTATTTAACATTAACATTTTTACATTAACATACATACTGTTCTATAGTAAAATTAACTAGTATATGATGGATAAGACTTGGCCCCTGTCTATGTGAACTCCTTCTAACTGCCCTAATAGTGATAATTTTTTCAGAATTCCAAGTATTTTCTTCCTGTGTGGGGATGTAAATTGTTTAATGTTATTAAATCCCTTGTTTTTTCTCTTTTCTGTTGACCTTTTTATGCTTCTCTTGAGACTTGTTTTTAAAAATCACTTTCTTTTGTGCAGGGGGGGGGGGCAGTTCTGGTGTTTTCATCAAGAATGCTTGAAAGTGCTCCATTTCATTGAATACCCATTTTTCCCCCTGAAGGATTATGCTCAATTGTGCTGGGTAGGTGATTCTTGGTTGTAATCCTAGCTCCATTGCCTTCTAGAATATCATATTCCAAGCTCTCCAATCTTTTCTTGTAGAAGGTGCTAGATCTTGTGTTACCTTGACTATGGCCCCACAATACTTGAATTGTTTCTTTCTGGTTGCTTGCAATATTTTCTCCTTGTTCTGAGAGCTCTGGAATTTGGCTATAATATTCCTGGGAGTTTTCATTTTGAGATCTATTTCACAAGGTGATAGGTAGTTTCTTTTCATTTCTGTTTTACCCTGTGGTTCCAGAATATCAGGGCAATTTTCCTTGATAATTTCTTGAAAGAGGATGTGTAGGTTCTTTTTTTTTTAATCATAGCTTTCAGGCAGTCCAATAATTTTTTAAATTATCGCTCCTGGATCTATTTTCTGGGTCAATTGTTTTTCTAATGAGATTTCACATTTTCTTCCATTTTTCATTCTTTTGACTTTGTTTTATTGTTTCTTGCTCCTTCTTAGAATCATTAGCTTCCACTTGCCAATTTTAATTTTTTCAGAATTATTTTTTTCCAGTGAGATGTTGTATCTCTTTTTCAGTTTGGTTTATTTTGCCTTTAAGGAATTATTTTCTATGGTGAATTTTTGTGCTTCTTAACATTAGGCTTCCTTAATAGAAATAGAGTATCTGGATCATGTTAGGTGATCATTCCGTTATATTCTTTATTAGTCAGAGCATATCTGAAGTAGTATGTTCAGTCCAGGGTGCTGCAGTTAAGGAAAGGAACTTGGATTGGAAAGAATCAGATAAGAGTGCATCTAGGAGAGGGCAAGCAGGCTGCTTGAATTATAGTGAAGGAGCTAGGAATGCTTAGATGGAAACAAAAAGACCTATCTTTTATATATATATATTCATATATCAAATATATGAAGGGTTATATAATGGTAAGGGAGTTTGAAGACCATCCCTACCCTTTAATGGACCTTAAGTGGAACCCAAAAGGAGGAGCTTGATTGGGGGGAGACTTGTTTTTCAGGAAGGCCCACACCTTTTGTTACTTTGTAATTAGGCAGTGGATCATGAAGGTTATGATGTCCTCTGACCCTGAAGGAGGGTATATATACTCTGAGGTGAGGTTTTGCTTTGGGCCTCACTTATGGGAAGAGTTGTATGATTTGGCCAGATGAGACTCTGTGCAGCCATTGAAACCCCTGGCTTTGAAAACCCAGATGCTGGTGCTTCTCTAGGGAGGAAGTATCAAATTAAATCCAAGAATTGTCCATAAGTGGAATGAGCTCCCATTAGTGCAAGAACATAATCAGATCATGAATGACTAGAAATGTGGGACAAGGAAGGGAGTCTTGGAAAGAATTTGAAGGGAAAAGTAGATAATATGAGGTTCCTTTCAACAATTATTATATTATGATTTATTCAGAAAATATTTTTAGAAGCCTATTATGTGCAAGACACAGGTATGGACTTTGGGATACACAAAAATGGTTAATAACCTGGGCCCTGCATAAGATAGAGTTGTCTGTCATCCCACTGGTTGTCATTGCTTCTGGCTCTGGTCATCCATACCTCCTTGACTTAGTTTTGGGAGACACAAGTGGGCCTGAGCCAGTGCTGGGTCTTATTTTGTCCTTTGCTGTCTGCCAGCTATGCTGCTGGGCACTGCTGATGGCTTAGAGATGAACCTCATTATCACTGTCATCCACATCAAATACAATTGATTAAATGTATCCATGCTTATGATTGTGTGCTCAGGATGAAACAGATATGAATCTTGTCCTGGGGGAGGTTGGCAGCTCCACAGGGTCAGTAGGAAGAGGCAAGACAATGGGCAAATGCATAACATGGAAATACCAGATGAGGCAGCCCTTTGGTAAATAGTGTAAAGTCAAAGAGCTCCCTCCTGCATTCCAGGATGGGCTCATGAAAGTTCTGGGCACCATAATTTCTGAAATTGGGAGGAAGATGCATAAAGGCCTTCACTCCTCCATTCTATGTATACCACAAAGTGGCATATACACTATGTGATGCAGTAGTTTGAATGCTGGACCTGGAGTCCTTAACACCTGAGTTTGAATAGCCCTCAGATACTTCCAAGTTCTGTTACCCTAGGCAGGTCACCTGAGCTCTCTGCCTCAGTTGCTTAGCTATAAAATTGATAATAATACTTTGTGAGGATAAATGAGGATTAAAGTACTCTGTACATGTTAGCCTTTACCATTACTCCTTCCTTCTTTCCATCCATAGCATTTTCTGCCTCTCATAGTCTTGCATAGTATTTCCTATTTGGGCATATTTTACATTCCTATTAGTTTGCAACCTGTGAGGGCAAGAAACATATCTCAGTTATCTTTAAATACGTTCAGCTTCTGAAACAATGCCTTCTACATAACTGATTTTTCTTTAAAAAAAAGGTTATTGAAAAAATGAATGAATGATTATCTCACTTAGCTGCTAAAGGGGACTAGCTGGGCCTTTGGAAGACAAGTTTTGCTTTTGGACAATGAAGGAAGGTAGAAAAGTGGAAACTGGGAGAAGGAATACTGGGTGAAAGGGGCAATCCAGCATAGAGCCTAGGGGTCCATGAGAGAAGGGGCAGGTGTTCTGAGATGGGAACCATTGCTGGGCTCTGGGGAGAGTGTGGAGTGGGGCAGGACTAGCAGCACCTGAGGGCTAATCCTCCTGGGGCTGGCCAACATCATTAATAATATTTGGGGGCCAAAGATTATTTACAAAAGCAAAGCTGTCATTTTTTATTGTGAAACCCAATACTCAGGAGTAATCCCCAATGTCCTTCTGAAGAGCACTAAGTGCTTTGGCTGGTCATTATCTCAGGACCCCTCTGCATGGACCTGCCTGCTATTTATCTCCACCACTTAGTAAGTCAATGGTTCAGCTAAGAATACAGCCTTGATTTGCTTATGGCTTCCCCTGCCTCCCCTCCAGACCACAATGTCTTTGGTGCCAAAAAGCTTCTTCACAAATGTGGCTTTTTTTTAAGGGGAAGGGATAGCTTGGAGACCACTTCAAGTAAATAGCATGCTTCTTAAAATGCACTTTTGTTTGAGATGTTTTTAATTATTAGTTTTCACCATTTACTTTATAAGATTTTGAGTTCTAGATTTCTCTCCTCCTTAAGAAGGTATGCAATCTGGTATAGGCTATACATGTACAATCATATTAAGCATATTTCCACATTAGTCATGTTTTAAAGAAGAATCACAACCTAAGGGAAAACCCATGAGAAAGAAAAAAAAAGATGGAGAAAATAGTATGCTTTAATCTGCATTCAGACTCCTTAGCTCTTTCTCTGGATGTGGATAACATTTTCCATCTTTTAGTCTTTTGGAATTGTCTTAGATTGCTGAGAAGAGCTGAATCTATCAAAATTGGTCATGGTACAATGTTCCTCGTTGTGTGTACAATGTTCTCCTGGTTGTGCTCAGTTCACACAAATCTTTACAGGTTTTTCTGAAATCTGCCTGCTCATATTTCTTATGGAATAATAGCATTCCATTACATTCATATGCCATAACTTGTTCAGCCATTCCCCAATTTCCAATTCTTTGCTGCTGTAAATATTTTTGTACATGTGGATTCTTTTCCCATTTTTATGATCTCTTTGGGATATAGACCTGGAAGTGGTTTTGCTGGATTGAAGGGTATGCACAGTTTTATAGCCCTTTGGGCATAGTTCCTACTTCACAAGGTAGGAACTTGTAATATTTGGGGGCCAAAAGATTCTTTACAAAAGCAAAACTGTCATTTTTATTGTGAAGTCCAATACTCAAGAGTAATCCCTAATGTCCTTCTAAAAAGCACTAAGTGCTTTGGCTGGTTATTATCTCAGGACCACTCTGCATGGACCAATTGATGGGCATAGTTCCAACTTGCTCTCCAGAATGGCTGGATCAGTTGACAACTCCACCAACAATGCATTAGTGTCCCAATTTCCCCACATCTTCTCCATCATTTATCATTTTCCTGCTTTTTCATGTTAGCCAACTGATAGGTGTGATGTGGTACCTCAGAGTTGTTTTAATTTGCATTTCTCTAATCAATAGTGATTTAGAGCATAAAATGCACTTCCTACTATATCACCAAAACTGACAACGCCAACTTACCTTCTCCTGGCAAGAAAGAGATGGGAGATGGCACAGAATACTAAGCTCTTCCATGTGTGTGCACATGTGCATAGGCATATTATACACACATGCATGCAACAGATAAAGTAATATTTGTATAGCACTTAGCATAGGGTCTGACACATAGTACATGTTTTGTTTTTCAACTTGTATTTTTTTTAATTAATTTGTTTGTTTCCTTTTAGTTTACAGGATTCAATTCTGCAATTCCTTGAGTTTCACATTTTGTCCCCCTCCCTCCCCTCCCCGCCATGGTGGCATATAGTCAAGTATAGGATCTGTAAATATTTTCACATTATACATTAGTCAGGTTATAAAGACAGATTGTATCAGCTGGAATGAAAAATGGTAAAGAGGACATAAAACCAAATAAGAGAAGGAAAAAGATCAGGTATTTTGCTTCCACCTTGATATAAACTCAGTTCTTTCTAGTTCTTTCTCTGGATGCACATATTTCTCTCCATCATGAGTTTTTTGGGATTGACTTATATCACTGCATTGCTGAGAGGAGTCCAGTTTATTAAAGCTGGTCATCACACATACGTTGTGTCTGTAATTGTGTACAAATTTCTCCTGGTTCTACTCTTCTCACTCAGCATCAGTTTGTATAAGCCTCTCCAGGTAAATATGAAGACTGTCTGCTCCTCATTTCTTATAGCACAATAGTATTCCATAACATGCATATACCACACATGTTCAGCCATTCCCCAATTGGTGGGCACCCCCTTAATTTCCAATTCTTTGCCACCACAAAAAGAGCTGCTATAAACATTTTTGTACATATGGGTCTTTCTCCCACTTCTATGATCTCTTTGGGATATAACCCTAGGAGTGGTATTGCTGGATCAAAGGGTATGAAAGTATTTATACCCCTTTGGGCATAATTCCAGATTGCTCTCTAGAAAGGCTGGATCAGTTCACAACTCCACCAGCAATGCATTAGTATTTCCAATTTGCCCACATCCTCTCCAGCATTTATCGTTTTCCTGTTTTGTCATCTTAGCCAATCTGACTGGTGAGATGTGGTACCTCAGAGTTGTTTTGATTTGCATTTCTCTAATCAATAGTGAATTAGAGCATTTCTTCATATGCTTATAGATATCTTTAATTTCTTTCTCTGAAAACTGCCTGTTCATATCCTCTGACCATTTATCAATTGGGGAATGATTTGTATTCTTATAAATATGACTCAATTCTCTGTATATTTTAGAAATGAGTCCTTTGTCAGAGACATAGGTTGTAAAGATTCTTTCCCAATTTCCCACCTCCCTCTTAATCTTGGTTACATTGGCTTTGTTTGTACAGAAGCTTTTCAATTTCATGTAGTCAAAATTATCCATTTTACATTTTATAATTTCTCTAATTCTTGTTTAGTCATAAAGTCTTTCCCTCTCCATAAGTCTGATAGGTAAATATTCCTTGTTTTAGGAGACTGCTTACAGTATCAACCTTTATACCTAGATCATGCACCCAATAGACTTGATTTTGGTATATGGTGTTAGATAATGGTCTATGCCCAGGTTCTGCCATACTATATTCCAGTTTTCCCAGTAGTTCATAGTACATGTTTTAATAAATGCTTTCTCCCTTTTTTTACAGAGACAAAAACCATATCGATAATGTATACTATCTGTTGTGTGTTGGTAAAAATTTTTCTTCTCTTGGGACTTCTCTTCTTATTGATCTGCTCCCTGGACATTCTCAGCAGTGCTTTCCAGCTGGTTGGAGGTATGAAAAGCAATATCATAAATGGTCAAAGGTTTGTGGATCGATTTTTTTTAACTTTCTAATTGATTTTGGTTCAGCCTATAGCCAATCAACAAGCAATCTCAACCCAAATGGGGAAAGGGAACAAACATTTACATATAATTTATCATGTGCTCAGCACTTAACAAATATTATCTTCAAATATCATCTTCACAACAGCCTTGTGAAGGTTCATTTTACAGTCAAGGAAACTGAGTTTGAGAATGGTTAAGTAACTTATCCGGGGTCACACAATTAGTAAGTGTCTGAGGCTGGATTTGAACTCACATCTTCTGGATTCAAGGTCTAGTGCTTTATGCACTGCATAATATATATTATATAATATTAATATA
The DNA here is from genome assembly GCF_028583685.1 of Petaurus breviceps papuanus. NCBI lineage: Eukaryota > Metazoa > Chordata > Mammalia > Diprotodontia > Petauridae > Petaurus > Petaurus breviceps. Next base: position 16,290,138 of record NW_027185698.1, on the reverse strand, counting down.
TATTACACATAGTATATATTAATATAATATATATAATATATTTATAATCAGCTGTCTCAGAACCCCCCAGTGCATTAGAGGTGCTTGGTAAGGGACAGAGTTGGGTGGAAAAGTTCTGAAGGAAGAGAGTGCTCCTCCCCTCCAATGAAAGGAATGCTTGGGGAGGGAGTGGAGGAAAGGGGAGGCACCCTTCTAGGTCAGAATAATTCTTCCAAGGCACAGGAACACGTAACTATGTGTGAGGGACAGCAAGTGGATTTGTTCTGATACAACAGAGATGCTAAATTGGAGTGAGAGAAGGTGGTGCAATTGAGGGCAAAAACTGATATGAATTGGCCTTTCTATGGCCCTTTAAAATTTTCCCAGAAAAGTGAAAAGTGATTTTGCCTGTGCTCACACAGTGAACCAGGAGCAGGATCTGACTCATGGCTTCCTAAAGCCAAATTCAGCCCTCACTGCCCTCTGCCACACTGCCTGCCTAGGCAGTGGGCGACCCCCCCCCCCCCCCCCCCCCCGCCCTCCATACTGGGCCCTAGCCTTTGGTCTGGGGCCCAGCAGTCCCAACCACCATATAAATTATTATCATTTATATATGTTTCATTGCCTTTGTAGGAAAAGCAGCTGGTATGCTTTTCTATGATGGTTCGATAATTTACAATCCTGTGGCCAGCTTGATGATTGGTGTGCTGGTGACTGCCATGGTACAGAGTTCCAGCACATCTACATCCATTGTCATCAGCATGGTTTCCTCTTCATGTGAGTCAGCCCCCCTCCCCATCCTGAACCTTGTTGGTTAGGCAAGCCTAGATCCATTCAAAGAATTTCATTCCAACTTATAGAATCATGTAATTAGTCACAATGTGCCCTGGCACATTTTTATCTTCCTGCTTTTTCATCCTTCCATCAGGCTAAGTCTCTGTCTCTGATGTCCATCTGTGTGTCCTGTGTTCTGTACCTATTCTCGAGATAGAGTTGGAAAATTAGGCTCCAGCTGGGGAGAATTGGGTTGCATATTCTTGGCTGAAATCTTAAATGCGCATTGCTGGAAATGTAGAGCACTAATCATAGAACAGATCTGCTTTGGGAGAAGGTTGCTCAGTGTAGAGGACTCCTTTCTCTTCTTTTTTTTCCTGTCTGATATTTAATCCAGCTGAGTCTGAGTCAGTGTCTTAGATTTAGTTACAGTTTCAGTGGATTTCTTTTTCTACCAGAGATAATTCAGACCATATCCTTTTGAATCACTAATTTGTTTTTCAAAATGGACTGGAGTTAGACGAGATCTCTCCAGATCCCAGGACTACATCCTCCGCAGCCCTGTCCCCCATACAGAATGGATACATGTCAATTTTCCCTCCAGTGCAAGGGACAGATGTGGGGTCAGGAGGTAAGCTTCCCTGGAGTATGGCTATGCAGGAGAGAAGGGGATGAAAAACTCCCCTGGAAGACAGAAGATTCTAGGTTGCGGAGGTGGGAAGAGGCAATCTTGGGACAGAGCTGTTGCTCCAGCCACCACTGGAACAGTGACCCTCCCCCCCAACATTGCTGCCATTGATCTAGTTTTCTTGCTATAGGAAAAGCCACAGTTGCCTTCCACCAGTTACAGTTCTAGGCATTTGGTCTCAGCTGTACTCCCTACATAGGAGATCTTCAGGGAAAGTTTGGACAAGTGACTGGTTGAGACCTGTAGAACAAAAATTCTTATTCTTGGTCATGGTTGGACTAGATAGCTTTCCCTAATTTTTTTAAAAGCTGATTCCTTAACTTGTTTAAGCTTTTTTTTTTCCTATGAATTTCCACATTTTTCTTCCTCATTTACCTTTATCCTTTGACAGTGTTGACAGTAAAGGCAGCAATTCCCATTATCATGGGAGCCAATATTGGGACTTCACTCACCAATACAATAGTGGCCCTCATGCAGGCTGGAGACAGGGAGGAATTTCGAAGGTAGGAAGTTTTGTCTCGTTTTGCTAATCATGTTCTCTCCATCACTGCAGTAACGATCTTGATAAACAGAATAGAGAATCTATATTTACCTCCACAGATACCTCTCTGGCTCTTCCAGTGGACCTAGTTATAGTGCAGATTGTGGGATAAAAAAAAAATACAATGAGCAGTTTAAATAACTCAGTTTAATTACAAATAATTATAGGTTGACAACGATTTTTTTTTTGGTACAATGCATTACCTTTTACATTTTGTTCTTCTAGACTTTTAAAAAGCAAAACATATTCTAGGAATGTGGTCTGGAAATAGGTAACAGGTCATTGGGGGTGGTGGTGGTACTTTTACTCAATAATAAACAAAGGGATTCTTTGTCTCCCTAGTGAAGGGAATATCACCAGCATTTTGTTTTCTGAACTGGTTTTCAGGTTTTACTGACTCCTGTAAGGGGATCAGAGCAAGTCAGGCTATGAGAAGAAGTGATGAGCACATCATTTTTGCCTTTCTTGTTGAGTATAATCAGGGGACTGTACTTAGAACCAGAACTAGATAGGGAAACTCAGATGGGAATTTGTGTTGAGAAATGGCTCTCTTCCTTGACAGTAAATTTCATACCTTGGCTCTTCGTCAGTAGAAGCCTGTTAGTAGAAGAGTCTAATTGGGTATATACACATCTTGGGTCAATCTGTGCCATTGGGCCACCCCTGTGTTATATTTACCATCCACTGTCTCATGTTGATCCAGTTCTTCTGCCTCTGATTCACAAATATTACAGTACCCAGTGGTGTTCCTGCAGGGTAAGTGTCCAGCAAATATTTGGTGTTTGAACATAATGATTGCTGCTCTGTCTATCCCAATAGATCTACACTGGGCACAGGAGAGAGCTTTTTAATTGGAATCAAAAGCATTTCCATGCCATCCGCCTTTTGAGGAGGTCACTTCCATACAGCACTCATGTTTCACAGTTTAACAATCATGGAATGAAGGGTAGAGTCAAGATGATGGAATGGAGGATCACAATTGCCAAATTTCCCCCAAATTCTTTCTACAAAACAACCATAGAAAACACCAAGTCAAATTCTGAGTAGAAAAGCCAACAAAATCATAGTTATTGTTCTAGCCTAGGATAGCTTAAAAAAGAGAATCAGAGGTCTATGATGCTGTGGTGAGAACTGGTTGAGAGAATGAAGCAGCACTAACTGTAGGTTTTAGAGGTTGTGGCAACAATGGGAAAAGGGAATGAGCACCTTGATCAGAAAGAGGATCCAGGGGACCCCTATGCTAGCACTAGGCACAGGATCCAGCTCCATCTGGCAGCTTTGTCTCCCATTACCCTGTTTCAGGTTGCAACTCAAGGACAGAGATGAATGGGCACAGTCACCATACCTGGGTAAGGATCAGAATGCAGACCAGGAGAGAAGCAACCAGATCTCTCCCCATCACACCACCTTGAAAGCACTAAAAAAACCTACAAACCCCAGATAGAACTTCAGAAATTCATGGCATCCCTCCCCTCACAGAGGTCAGTAGAGTCCAACTCTAAAGTCCAAGGTCAAGAAATAGACTGGAAAAATAAGCAAACAACAACAAAAAAAGAATATGATCATGAAAAGCTTCTATTGTGACAGGTAACTCAAGACAAAAACTCAAAAGAAGACGTTGACTTGAAAACATCTTTAAGCAATGCACATTAAACACAAATCCAACAAGAATTTATAGAAGCATTAAAGCAATTTTAATTATTTCAAAAATCAAGTAAGAATGGCAGAGTAAAAACTGGGAAATGAAATGAAGAGCAATGCAAAAAAAATTATCAAAAGAGAATTAATAGTAAAAAAAAAAAGAGAGAGACAATTAATAGCCTGGTAAAAGAGGTACAAAACCTCACTGAAGAAAGTAACTTTTTTAAAACTAGAATTGGTGAAATAGAAGCTAATGATTGTATCAGACATCAAGAAACAATAAAACAAGATCAAAATAATGTAACAATAGAAGACAATGTGAAATATCTCATAGGAAAAACACTTGTCCTACAAAATTGGTCAAGGAACAATAATTTAAACATTATTGGCCTACTTGAAAGCCATGATAAAAAAGGGTCTGGATATCATATTTCAAGAAATCATAAAAGAAAACAGCCTAGATAGAATCAGGGGGTAAAACTGAAATTGAAAGAATATATCAGTCACCTCCTGAAAGACATTCCTCAAAACTCCCAGAAATATTGTAGCCAAATTTCAGAGCTCCCAGATTGATGAAATCTACAAGTAGCCAAAAAGAAAGAATTCAAATACCATGGAGCTATAGTCAGGATCACACAAGATTTTTGCAGCTTCCATATAAAAGGAGTGGAAGCCTATGAATATGATATTCCAGAAAGCATATTTCTTCTTTGATACACATATATACCTATGCAGTTGGGTATAGAAATGCATCTCACCCAATAGGAAAGCAGGGGAAAGGATTAAGAGAAAGGGGAGGGGTGATAATAAGAGAGGAGGGTAGATTAAGTGAGGGAGTAATCAGAAGTAATAATCAATCTTGATGAGGAGACAGTAAAAAAAAAGAAAAAGGATAAATAGAAAAGATGGGATGGAGGTTAATACACAGGTAGAAATCATAACTAGAAATGTGAATGGGATGAATTCACCCATAAAACAGAAGAAGATAGCAGAATGGATTAGAAACCAGAATACAGGAGAAGATTCTAGGAAGATGGTGGAGCAGATCAGCAAATTCCAAAATTTCAATATTTCCCCACATTATAAAAATAGCACCCCATGGTAAATGCAGAGTGGTAAAAATAAGCAAGAGTTGAGGCACAAAGCAAAAGTTGAGGAGTAATAGCGGTTCTTCTGGGACAATGAGTGAAGATGTGAAGAAAAACCTCAGTACTGAAGTTTGTTCCTTCTGAAGAATAAATACCTCCAGGCTACTTCTGTTGAAACAGCAAGTGGTGAACCCTGGGGCAAACTTGGCCCCAGCCACAATAATTGTCATGTCTTGGAGGGTGTGGGAAGTTGGGTGTGTGAGTCAGGAGAAGATTGAGGGAACCTTTTCTGATAAGGGACACCAGACCCAGCTGTGCTGCTGAGACACAGCCCTGGGTGAAAAGGACATGCTCAGTAAGTGCAGTAGACGCAGTAAGTGCACCAGTACATGCTCAGTAAGTGCAGAAGCAGTGGGGCAGTGATGTCACTGGCTGTGGACACTTAAAGCAGGACAGAGTTCTTGGTTTTAGTTTCAGGACAGAGGGGAGAATTGAAAGAGAATTTGAGGCCAGAGGCACCATCTCCCACACCCCAGGACTAGAAGTGACTACAATAATAAGCTGCTTCAAGTTAAAACAACAACAACAAGCAGGCGCAAGGAGAAAGAACCCAACTCTAGAAAATTACCATGGGAATAGACAAGACCAGGGTTTGTCTTCACAAGAGGATACTGAAGCAAAAAAAAAAAAGCCTCTTCTATCTCAAAGAGTAATGTCAAATGGTTACCTGCACAAAAAGAATTCATAGAACTTAAAAAAAAACTAAAAATCAAATGGGGGAGATCAAGGGAAATTAAAAAAAAATAACAATTCAAGAAAAACAAGATTATGGAAAAAAAGCCAATCAATTGGAAATGGAGATCCAGAATCTTAAGGAATAAAATGACTCCTTGAAAATTAGAATTGGACAAGGGGAAGTCAGCAAGTTATAAGAGAACAAGAAATAATAAAACAATGAAAAAATAGAAGAGAATATGAAAAACCTCATAAGAAAAATAACTGATCTATAGAACAGATCAAGAAGAGAAAAACATAAGAATTGGACTACCTGAAAGCTATGATCAAAAAAAGAAGAAAGGAATTAAAGAATAAGAGGGGAAAGTAGAAATAGAAACAATCCAGGAAGAGATCCTATAAGGAAAACCTATAGGAGTAGTCAAATTCCAAAACCCTGAACTCAAGGAGAAAATATTACAAGCAACAGGAAAAGAAATAATTAGAATATGCCAAAGCCATAATTAGAATCACATAAGACCTAGCAGCTTTGACAGTTAAAGACTTCAGGTCTTGGAAGAACGAAAGAAGTAGGGTTGCAGCTGGAAATATCACACCCAACAGAGTTGAGCATAATCCTGAATGAAAACAAAAAATGAAAATTTAATGAATTGCCAGACTTTCAGGATTTCATTGCAAAAAATACCTGAACTCAATAGAAAATTTGATATACAAGATTCAAGAGAAATATAAGGTACATATCAAAGACTAATCACAAAGGACTCAATAAGGATAGACTGTTTACTCTTATATGATGAAATGTAAAATGTATGTCTAAGATTATTAATAATTGGGTAATATGAAAGAAAGATTGGGATAGACCTGAGTATGATGTGATTCTAAAAAGTAAAACCATTTAGGAAAAGGTAAAAAGAACAATTATCTTATACAAATGAGGTGCAAAAGGAAGAACTGATACGGAAGAATGGGATAGGGGAAGACAGCTGGTAGCTCTGGAATCCTACTCTCATTGGGAATGGGTTAAAGAGGAGACAATGCATATGAGCTTAGAAGAGTACAAAAGTCTTCTAAATTCAGAAAGAAATAAAAGGCTAAGAGGATAGAGAAGGGGGAAAGGATAAAGGAGGGATTTTTAGAGGGAACCCTACTCACATCAGATCTGAGTTAAGGAGAGAACAATATATGCATTTACAAGGAAACAAGAGTCATCTAAATTTATAAAGAAATAAGAGGGTAAGGGAATAAGATGGGGGGGATAGAAGGGTGTCTTGATGAACAGGAATGGGATAAAGGGGGAATGACATATATTTCGAAGGCCATATAAATCTTCTAAATTCAGATGGAAACGAGGGAGGGTAGGGGGAAAAGTGTAAGGGAGAGATCTTAGGGGGGAAGGAGGGGAATGATCTAGGTTAAGTAATAGGAGGGCAAGATAGAAGTAAAGTAGAAGACTCAGGGGGAATAGGAAATAAGAGATACACAGAAACATAAAGATCAGGAGTAAAATTTATTGGAAAAAACAGGCAGTAATCATGATCTCAGACACAGTTAAAGCTAAACTAGATATATTCAAAAGAGAAAAATGGAGAAAGTACACTATATGTCAGTCATATTAATATTATTTTGCAAGAAGTTGTCAATCTCACTCTCTCTCCAGAGTCATCATTGTCCAGTGGCAGGACAGAATCAAGATGACTGATCATGGTTTAAGATATAGTGGATGATCTTGATGTCTTTTATGTCTAACCAAACTCTAAGCACTCCACAATACTTGCTTCAACTGCCTTCATGATCATTGGAACAAATTGTTCTCATCTGCCCATTTCACTAGGAGAAGTCTTCACATGCTTGGGGGGTAGACAACCCTCTAACTCACCAATTGGACTACCTGAAAGCTATGATCAATGATGATAGATATGATCATTGAGACCCTCTTGGTAACTCTCAACCTGGTTTTGCCTGTCTGCCAAAATGGTTTACTGGGATGTGGCCACTGTACATGTTACAGTTTCTTGGAGTCACAAGTGAGAGTTAGCTGAAACAGGTGGAAACCAAGGGTAAAAACAGCCCTGGAAAGGACTTGGCAACCTTTACACCAGAGGTACTAATCTTCCATGAACACAACCTATCAAAAGGAATGAACAACATACTCATGACAATTCAATTGCCACTTTCAGTAAAATGTCACACCACCATCATCAGTGCCTAAGCTCGCACCATGACAAACCCTGATAAGGTCATTTTTATGAAGACTTGGCAACTCTTATCATCAATGTGCCAAAAAAAAAATACAAGCTTATAATTCTGGGTGACTTTAATGACAGAGTAGGCTCAAACATACCAGACTTGGCAGGGAGTCCTAGGGAGGAATGGTGTTGGAAACAGCAACAGCAATGATCACTTAATACTTAAGACTTGTGCATCTCATGACTTTCTCATCACCAACATTTTCTGTTTACTTAAATGCAATATAACTTCATGGATGCATCCTCTGAGCAAGCATTGGCATTTAATAACCCATGTGATTATAAGGAGAAGAGACAGACAGGATGTAAGAGTGACAAAGGCAATATGTGGCTCCAAGTGCTGGACTGATCATAGACTTATCCTCTCCAAACTAAATATTCACATTCAACAAAACCAATGTCCCCAAGGCAAAATGACTACCAGAATAATTCATGTCAACAGATCAGAGCTCTTTTCTGAGCAGGGTCAGTTTGTTGTACTTGAAGGGAAAGTTGAATGAACACATAATTGTCAATAGTGGAACAGAAAAGAAGTGGGCAGTTTTCAGAGATTTGGTGTATAGCACTGAATTTACTCATCTGGGTCAGAACACTCACAAACACCAAGATTGGTTTGACGAAAATGATGGGGAAATTCAGAAGCTGCTAGATGAAATATAAGAACTCCACAGGATTTACCAGGATGCATCTCTAAGAAGACATATTTAATTCCATCAAAAGTAAATTACAGGGTGGCCAGGTAGCACAGCGAGTAAGAGCACTGGCTCCAGTGTCAGGAAGACCTGGGGATCGAATCCAGGCTCAGACTCTTAGCACCCACCCAGAAACACCTGGCCGTGTAACCTTGAGCAAGTAACTTAACCCCAATTGCTTAGGGGTGGCCAGGTGACTCAGCGAGTAAGAGCACCAGCTCCAGTGTCGGGATGACCTGGGGATCAAATCTGGGCTCAGATACTCAGCACCACACCCAGAAATAACTGGCCATGTAACCTTGAGCAAGTTACTTAACCCCTTTAAAAAAAAAAGTCAATTACAAGCAAAGCTTAGAGAGATAGATGCAAGATTCTTGACCTAGCAAGAAGGCAGATAAAATTCAGTTTTATGCAGATAGTAACAATCCAAAATGTTTTTATGATACCCTGAAAGCTATTTATGGACCAAAGAACTATGGTACATCTCAGCTATTCAGTGCTGATGGAGCCATATTGATTAGTGAGAAGGACATGATGCTCGAGAGATGGGCTGAACACTTCTAACAGTGTTCTCAACAGACCATCATCAATCAATGCTTAGGCCATAGACCATTTACCTCAGGCTAAAGTCAATCTCTCCCTAGCTGAAGTTTCAGCTGAAGAAGAGGTTTCGAATTCCATTATGTTACTTTTATGTGGCAAAGCACCAGGTGCTGATTCTATTCCAGTTGATATTTGCAAGGTAGAGGGTCCATTGATCATACAGAAGGTGACTGAAATTTTCCAGGTTATATGGCAAGAGGAGGTTATCCCCCAGGAGTTCAAGGATGCCTCATCTCTCTAAAGGTAAAGGAAATATTTTTTTTCTGTGACAACCATGGCTGGGAGAAAGGGGGTCTCTATCTTAGTTATTGCTGGCAAGATTCTTGCCAAAGTCCTTAATAGGCTGGTCCTTCATCTGGAAGATGGTCAAATACCTGAGAGCACTGTGACTTCAGAAAGAGCCAAGGAACGGTCGATATGGTGTTTGCTACCCAACAACTCCAGGAGAAATGCCAGGAGCAGAACAGAGGTCTGTACATAACATTGATAGATCTGACCAAGGCCTTTGATACTGTCAGTCATGAGGGCTTTTGGAAAATTATGTCAAAATTTGGTTGCCTGGAGAAGTTCATCAGCATTGTACATCAATTTCACGAAGACATACTTGCCTGGGTTCTGGATAATGGACAGTGCTCTCATGCTTTCCCAGAGCCAACGGAGTGAAATAAGGCTGTGTGTTTCCTCCCATGCTTTTTCTTTTTAGGAGGGAAGGCAGGGCAATTGAGGTTAAGTGACTTCCCCAAGGTCACACAACTAGTAAGTGTCAAGTGTCATAGGCTGGACTGGAACTCAGGTCCTTCTGACTCCAGGGCCAGTGCTCTATTCACTGTGCCACCTAGCTGCCCCATTTGCATGCTTTTTTTTGGAGGTCAATTGGGGTTAAATGACTTGCCCAAAGTCATGGGGCTATTTTTTTGTGTTAAGTGTCTGAGGCCAGATCCAAACCCATGTCCTCCTGACTCCAGGGCCAGTGCTCTATTCACTGCACCACCTAGCTGCCCCTGCATGCTTTTTTAAAGCATGATATATTCAACCATGTTGTCAAATGCTTTTAGTGAGGATGAACATGACATCAAGGTCAGCTAATGCACTGATGGTAAAGTCTTCAACTTGAAAAGGCTACAAGCCACAACCAAAGTGGAGAGAGTGTTGGTGCATGACTTTCTGTTTGCAGATGATTTTGCACTCAATGCAGCCTCTGAAGCTGAGATACAACAAAGTACAGAAACTTAACTCTTGCATAGTGATGTCATTTTGCTCCTCTTTGAGAACAAAGGACAACCACCATTATTCAATATCATTTTAGACTGTTTAAAATAACTGACAGTTTAAGGTGGTGGAATGTTGTTGTGGTGTAGGAAATGATGAGTTGGTGGACTTAAAAATATGGAAAGACTTGGACTTATAAAGGAAGATGTTATCCACCCTCAGAGAAACAGAGGACAAAAAAGTATAGTATGGTCTTACATAGATGCATTTGAATATAAATTATATATGAGGATGATTATAGATATCTAAGTACATATATGTATGAATATAAATTATATATGAGGATAATTATAGATATCTAAGTACATATATGTATTATATATGTGTATATGTATATGTGTGTATATATGTGCGTGTGTATACATACTTAATTGTAGTCTTCTTGGGGGAGGGGGAGGGGGAAAGAGGGTGGGGGGAGAACAAAGTAAAAAGTGCAAGGAAGCAAAGAAAAGATGGACAGCTCTGAATACAATGTATTACATAGCCTTTTTTTTAAGTTCTCAAAAATGTATTTATTTATTTGCTTTTAGTTTACAACATTCAATTTCACAAGCTTTTGAATTCCAAATTTCTTCCCCTCCCTTTCCTTCCCACTCCCCCCCATGGTGGCATTATATAGCTTTTCTTGAAATGGAAATTTATTGCTGTATATTTTGAATCCTCTCTTACATTCTGCTGTGCACATGGCAATACTTATTTTTCTTTTCTTATTTTGTATTTAAGTTTTAGTATTTAATTTATATTTTTTTCTTTTTTATTGTGTATTTAAATTTTAAATAAATTATTTTTAAAAGACAGAATCCAATAATATGTTGTTTACAAGAGACACATTTGGGACAGAAAGACATATGTAGAGTTAAAATAAGGGACTAGAGCAGAATCTATTATGCTTCAGCTAAATAAAAATGCAGGGGTAGCAATCATGATCTCAAACAAAGCAAAAGCAAAAACAGACCTAATTAAAAGATATGATCAGGGAAACTACATTTTGCTAAAAGGCACCATAGACAATGAATATATATGGCCCAAATGGTATAGCATCCAAATTCTTGAAGGAAAAATTAAAGGAACTATAGGAGGAATTAGTAAAACTATACTGGTGGAGAACCTAAATTTACCCCCTCTCTAGATAAATGCAACCATAAAATATATAAGAAAGATGTTAAGGAGATGAATAGAATTTTAGAAAAGTTAGGCATGATAGATTTCTGGAGAATACTGAATGGGAATAGAAAGGAGTATACTTTGTATCTCAGTTGTATTTGGCACTTTCACAAAAATTAACCATGTATTAGGGCATAAAAACCTCACAAGCTACTGCAGAATTGCAGAAATATTAAATGCACCCTTTCAGACCATAATGCAATAAAAATATATTAAACAAAAAGCCTCTGAAGCATGTATTAAATAATCTAATCCTAAAAAAAATGAGAAATAAGCTAGAAAAGTGAGCAAGTAACCAAAAACAAAACAAAAAAAAGATCCTGACCATAGAAAGTTACTATGGTAACAGGGAAGATCAAAATACAAACTCAAAAGACAACAACAAAGTCAAAACTGCTATACCAAAATCTTTGAATAGTTTTAGGTCCAATGAGTAATGCAAGAAAATTTTTTTAAAAAGAGTAAATAGCTTGGTAAAGAAGGCACAAAAATACTGAAGGAAATAACATCTTTAAAAACCAGAATAAACCAAATGGTTAAAAAAAAAAAAAAAAGGACGGGTGGCTAGGTAGCACAGCGAGTAAGGGCACTGGCTCCAGTGTCAGGATGACCTGGGAATCAAATCTGAGCTCAGATACTTAGCACCACACCCAGAAATAACTGGCCATGTAACCTTGAGTAAGTTACTTAACCCCGATTGCTTAAAAAAAAAAAAAAGAAGGGGAGTCAAAAATCCAGTGAAGAGAAGAATGCCTTAAAAAGCAGAACTGGTCAAATGGAAAAGGAAGTATAAAAGTTCAATGAAAAAAATAATTCCTTCAAAACTAGAATTATGCAAGTGGAAGCTAATGACGCCAGAGACAGCAATAAACAATTAAACAAAAAAGAAGAAAATGTGAGATATCTCATTGGAAAAACAACTGACATGCAAAATAGTTCAAGGAGAGAAACTAAGAATTATTTTACTACCTGAAAGTCATGATTCAAAAAGGGACCTGGACATCATATTTCAAGAAATTATCAAGGAAAACTCCCCATTTTAACCAGATGGTAAAATAGAAATCAAAAGAATCCACCAATCACCTCTAGAAAGTGATCCCAAAATGAAAACTACTAAGAATACTATAGCCAAATTCCAAGCTCTCAGGTCAAGGGGAAAATATTACAGTCAGCCAGAAATAAACAATTCAAATATCATGGAGTCCTAGTCATGATAACACAAGATTTAGCAGCTTCTACATTAAAGGACTGGAGAGTTTGGAATATGTTGTTTACAAGAGACACATGTGGGATAGAAAGACATATGTAGAGTTAAAATAAGGGACTAGAGCAGAATCTATTATGCTTCAGTTAAATAAAAATGCAGGGGTAGCAATCATGATCTCAAAGCAAAAACAGAACTAATTAAAACATATAATCAGGGAAACTACATTTTGCTAAAAAGGCAAATGAAGGGCAAAAGAGGTTGGCTTACAACCAAGAAATCACCTACCCAGTAAAACTGAGTATCAATCATTCACAGGGAAAGCTGGATGTTCAATAAAATAAAGGACTTTTAAACATTCCTGATGAAAAGACCAGAGCTAGGGAGACTAGGTGGTGCAGTGAATAGAGCACCAGCCCTAGAGTCAGGAGGACCTGAGTTCAAATCCCGGCCTTAGATACTTAACACTTACTAGCCGTGTGACCTTGGGCAAGTCATTTAACTCCAATTTCCCTGCCTTCCCCACTCCAAGAAAGAAAGAGAGGTGAGAAGGAGAGAAAAAGAGAGAAAAAGTGAGAAAGAAAGAAAGAGAGAGAGAGAGAGAGAGAGAGAGAGAGAGAGAGAGAGAGA
>NW_027185698.1:16255028-16276484 GCF_028583685.1 Petaurus breviceps papuanus | reverse complement strand
GGAAGGAAGGAAGGAAGGAAGGAAGGAAGGAAGGAAGGAAGGAAGGACGAATGGACCAGAGCCAAATAGAAAATTCAGGATTCAAATACAAGTCTCAAGAGAAGCATAAAAAGATAAACAGGAAAAAGAAATCGTAAGGGATTCAGTAAAGTTAAACTACTTACATTCTTACATGGGAAGACAATACTTGGAACTTCTAAGAACTTTCTCATTATTAGGGCATTGAGAAAGAGTTTACATGGACAGAAGGCATAAATGTGAGTTTAATATGATGGGATGATTATCTAAAAAAACAAAATTAAGGGCTGAGAAAGAGGAATTCTCTGGGAAAAGGGGAAAGGAAGTGGTAAAATGGGGGTAAATTATCTCATATAAAAGAGGTGTGAAAGAAATTTTACATCAGAGGGGGAATGTTTGAACCTTATTCTCATTGGAATCAGCTCAAAGAGGGAATAACATATGCTTACTCAGCTGGGTATAGAAATCTATCTTGCTCTATAGGAAAGTAGTAGGTGAAGGACATAAGAGAAGTTGGGGGTGCTGATAGAAAGGAGGGTAGATTGGGGGATGTGGTAGTTGGAAGCAAAACACTTTTGAAGATGGACAGGGTGAAAGAAGACAGAGTAGGATAAATGGGGAGAAATAGGTGGAGGGAAATACACAGTAATCAAAACTGAATTTTTTTTACAGCAAGTTTCTAAGATAAAGGCCTCATTATTTAAATATACAGAGAACTGAGTCATATTTATAAAAATTAGAACCATACTCCAATTGATAAATGGTCAAAGGATATGAACAGGCAGTTTTCAGATAAATTAAAACTATCTATAGTCATATTAAGAAATTATCTAAATCACTATTGATTAGAGAAATACAAATTAAAATAACTCTGAGGTACCACCCCACACCTATCATATTGGCTAATATGGCAGAAAAGGAAAATGACAAATGTGGGAGGGGTGTGGGAAAATTGTGGCACTAATGCACTATTGGTAGAGTTGTGAAATGTCCAACCATTCTGGAAAGCAATTTGGAATTCTGCTCAGAGGTCTACAAAACTGTTCCTACCCTTTGACCCAGCAATACCACTACTAGGCTTGTGTCCCAAAGAGATTTTTAAAAGGGTGGGGTGGTGGTGGAATGGAACCTGTTTGTATAAAAATAGTTAGAGCAGTTCTTTTTGTGGTAGCAAAGAATTGGAAATTGAGGGAATGCCCATCAATTGGGGAATGGCTAAACAAGTTGTGGTATAAGAATGTAATGTACTATAAGAGATGATGAGCAGGTGGACCTCAGAAAAACCTAGAAAGAGTTAGATGGACTGATGCAGAGTGAAGTGAGCAGAACCAGGTGAACATTGTGCACAATAACAGCAATAATGCATAATGATCAACAGAGAATGACTTGCCTATTCTCAATAATACAATGATCCAAGACAATTCTGAGGACTTGAAATTCTGAGACTATGAAAACTGCTACCATCTCCAGAGAGAGAACTGATGAAATCTGAATCCAGATTGAAGCATCCTTTTTTTAAAACATTTTTCATTTTTCTTTATTATTTTTGGTGTGTTTTCTTCTACAAAATTACTAATATGGAAATATATTTTTACATGATTGCACATGTATAACCTATATTAGATTGCTTACTGTCTCAGGTAGGGAGGCATGAAGGGGGATAGGGATAGAATTTCAAATTCAAAACTTTAAAAAATTGAATGCCAAAAATTGTTTTTACGTGTGATTGGGGGGGAAAATAAAATGTAATTTTTTATTTTATAAAACCTATAAAAAAATAAAGAGATCAACTGAAGAGACTAGACCAGAAACAATAGAACTCAATTACCCAGTGCTTGATAAGGTGAAGAATATATAGAGGAAAATTCCCTATTTGATTAAAAAAAAATCTATTGAGAAAAGTAGAAAGCTATCTGGCAAAAATTTGGCTTAGGCCAACATCTTATTCCTCTTGTGAAGTGTGAACTCCTTAACACCCACATTCTCAATGGATACATGACCTTAACATTAAAGATCAAATTACAAAAAAATTAAAAGAGAAATAGTTCGAGGGTGGAGTCAAGATGGCAGAGTAGAAACAGGATGTCCATGCGGCTCTGGCTCCCACCACCTCCAATTCATGTAAAAGGGAACTCTAAACAAACTTTGTTCCTACAGAACCCACAAAATGACACAGAGAAGCTAACCTCCCACTGAGGACAGCCTAGCAGGCTGGCAGGAATTGGCCAGCGCATCGCTCTGGGAGCTGAACCCAGCCCCACTCTGAGGTTTTAGCCCCAGGGCGGGCCTGACCAGCCACAGGCCGGAAGGACTCCAGATCACCATCAGCTGTGGTGATCCAGAATTATCAACACATAGATGCTGAGGACAAAGTGAGAGGGCAGTGCAGTATGGAATTTGGGACCCAGTAGTTGGGAGTACCTCGGCTTTTGGCCCCGGGTGAGAAGCCGCTGATCCTGGCCTGCAGAATGCAGGGGGACCAAGTGACCAGTCTGAGGGGTAAACACTCTTCCTTTAACCTGCTTGGATCTGGATTGTGGTCTAGGGTGGAGGTCCTGGGGTGTGTGACCAGCTTGCCAGAGCATGTGAAGGCTTCAGAGAGGGCGCCCAACTAATACCTCAGGCAGCTGAGAAAACCCCAGCATTTGGAATGAAACTCCCCTATCTGGTGCCAGAGTCCTACTGTGGCAAAAAGCCCAGGTGTTAAGAGACTGAGTGGCGACATGACCAGGCAAAGGAAGCAAACCAAGCAGAGTAATCCAACATTAGACTCCAATTTTGAGGACAAAAAGGATCAAAGCATGGAACAGGAGGAAAACAGTGAAGTCAGAACTCCTGCACCAAAAGCTTCCAAGAAAAATACAAGCTGGTTACAGGCCGTAGGGGACCTTAAGAAGCAGATAAGAGAAGTGGAGGAAAAATTGGAAAGAGAAATGAGAATGATGCAAGAAAATTATGAAATGAGAGTCAATAGCCTGACTGAGGAAAATAACACCTTAAAAAACAGACTAACTCAAATGGCAAAAGAGGCTCAAAAGGGCAATGAGAAGAAGAATGCCTTAAAAAGCAGAATTTGCCAGATGGAAAAAGAATCTCAAAAGCTCACTGAGCAGAATCATTCCTTTAGAATTAGATTGGAGCAAATGGAAGCTAATGACTTTATGAGAAATCAAGATGCTATTAGACAAATCCAAACAAATGAAAGAATAGAAGGCAATGTGAAATATCTCATTGGAAAAACCACTGACCTGAAAAATAGATCCAGGAGAGATAATTTTAAAATTATTGGTCTAACTGAAAGCCATGATCAAAGAAAGAACCTAGAAATCATCCTCCAAGAAATTCTCAAGGAAAACTGCCCTGATGTTTTAGAACCAGAGGGCAAAATAGAGGTTGAAAGAATCCACCTATCACCCCCTGAAAAAGATCCCAAAAAGAAAACTCCTAGGAATATTATAGCCAGGTTCTGAAATTCCCATATCAAGGAGAGAATATTACAAGCACCCAGGAAGAAACAATTTGAATATTGTGGAAACACAATCAGGATAACACAGCATCAGGGAGCTTCTACACTGAGGGATCGAAGGGCTTGGAATGTGATATTCTGGAGGTCAAAGGCGCTGGGATTAAAACCAAGAATCACCTACTCAGCAAAACGGAGTATCATGTTTCAGGGGAAAATATGGTCATTCAGTGGAATAGAAGACTTTCAAGCATTCTTGATGAAAAAACCAGAGTTGAATAGAAAATTTGATATTCATATACAAGAAGCAAGAGAAGCATGAGAAGCTAAACAGGGAAAAGAAATCATAAGGAACTTATCAAAGTTGAACTATTAACATTCCTACATGGAAAAACGATAATTGTAATTGATGAAACTTTTCTCAGTATGAAAATAGTTGAAGGGAATATCTATATGTCTATATCGGAGGGTATATGGGCATATGGATACATATGTGAATGTGTTTATATATGTTTACAGGTATACATAGAGGGCACAGGACCAATGTAATAGGAAGGGATGATACTTAAAAGGTGAAATCAAGAGGTGAGAGGGGAATATAATGAGAGGAGATGGGGAGAGACAGAATGGGGTAATCTATCTCATATAGAAGAGGCAAAGGAAAATGGTTACAATGGAGGGGAAGAATAGGAAGGAACCCTATTCTCATTGAATTTGGCTCAGAGAGGGAATGACATTCACACTAAATAGGGTATTTAACCCTACAGGAGAGTAGGGGGTAAGGGGATGAGAGTGGGGATAATGGAAAGGAGGGCAGGCTGGGAGGGAGTGAAGTTGGAAGCACTCACTTTTGAAAAGGGACAGGATCAAAGTAGAGAATAGAACAAGTGGGAGGTGGGATAGGAAGGAGGGAAATAGAGTCAGTCTTTTACAATATATCTACTATGTTAATGTTTTGCATTAGCTACACATATACAACCTATACTGAACTGCTTATCTTCCCAGTAAGGGTGGGTGACAAGGGAGGAAGGGAATGAATCTGGAATTCAAAGTTTTAAAATCAAATGTTATACATACATACATACATACATACATACATATATATGTGTATATATACTATTGTTAATGCTATTTTACTTGTAATTGGGAAATAAGTTATAAAAGCACTGGGGCATAGAGATCCACTTGCCCTACTGGAAAAGTCAAAGGGGGTATGGGAGAAGATATGGGAGAGAGCAGATTAGAGGACGGGATATCCTGTGGTACTGCTATTTTGGGGTGGTGGATAGGGGGAAAATGGGGAGAAAATTTGTAACTCAAAATCTGGCAGAAATGAATGACGTAAATCAGAAGTTAATAAAGCATTTGAAAAATGAAGAAAAAATAGTTCATGTGCCTCTCACACCTATGTGTAAGAGATGCATTCTTAACCAAAGAAGAGTTAGAGGCAATTACAAAAAATAAAATAGATAATTATGGAACTATTTGAAACTTTAAAAAAATTTTACACACAACATTAATGCTTTTAGAAAAAGGGAAATGGGGGGCGGCCAGGTAGCACAGCAAGTAAGAGCACCGGCTCCAGTGTTGAGAAGACCTGGAGATCGAATCCCGGGCTCAGACACTTAGCACCCACCCAGAAACACTGGCCGTGTAACCTTGAGCAAGTTACTTAACCCCAATTGCTTAGGGGCAGCCAGGTGGCTCAGCGAGTAAGAGCATTGGCTCTAGTGTCGGGATGACCTGGATCAAATCCGGGCTCAGATACTCAGCACCACACCCAGAAATAACTGGCCATGTAACCTTGAGCAAGTTACTTAACCCTGATTGCTTTAAAAAAAAAAAAAAAGAAAAAGGGAAGTGGATTAATGAGGAGGAAATCTTTGTATCAGATTCCAGTGATAAGAGTTTGGTATTCAAGATATATAAAAAGTTTTGTAAAATTGGCAAAAATGACCAGCATGTCACAGCTTCTACCAAGATAAGGTCAGAATAGGTATTTGACTTAGACATAAAGAGTGGTATCATAAAAAGATAGGGGAACACATAAAAAAAATAACCTTTCAGATCTATACTCAAGTGAAGAATTTATGACCAAAAAAGAGATAAAGAGTATCATGGAATATATAATGGATACTTTTTTGTTACATAAAGTTAAAAACATTTTTGTATAAACAATACCAATGCAGACAAAATTAGATGAAAATTAGGAGAAAAAAATTGACAGGGAGTTTCTCTGATAAATATATAAGGAACTGAGTCAATTTTATAACAAATAAGAGCCATTCCCCATTTGATAAATGGTCATAAGATATGAACGTGCAGATTTCAGAACAAGAAATCAAAGCTATCAATAGTTTTTTTTTGAAAAATGCTTTAAGTCACTATTCATTAGAGAAATGCAAATTAAAATAAGAGTCACCCATATGATAGAAAAGGAAAATGGCAAAGGCTGGAAGGGATGGGGAAAAGCAGGGATACTAATGTACTGTTGGTGGAGTTGTGAACTGCTCCAACCATTCTGAAGAACAATTTGGAAGTATGCTCAAAGGACTATAAATACTATGCACACTCTTTGACCTAACAATACCACTACTAGGTCTGTATCCCAATGAGATTAAAGAAGAGGAAAAGTACCTATACGTACAAAACTATAGCAGCTCTTTTTGTGGTGGCAAAGAATTTGAAATTGAGGGGATACCCATCAGTTGGGGAATGGCTGAATAAATCGTAGTATATCATAATAATGGGATACTATTGTGCTATAAGAAATGACAAACAGGGTGGTTTCAGAAAAACATGAGAAAACCTATATGAATTGATGCGGAGTGAAATGAGCAGAACCAAGAGATCATTTTACATAGTAACAGCAATATTTCAGTGATAGCAACTGTGAAAGACTTAGGTACTCTAATCTATACAATGATCCAAGACAATTCCAAAGGAACAATGATAAAATATGCTATCCACTTCCAGAGAGAGAACCAATACTCTGAGAGCAGATTCAAGTATGTTTTTTTCCACTTGCATTTCTTTAAGAAAAATTTTGACACGAGTAATATAGAAACATATTTTGCCTGATTTCACATGTATAACTGATATATTATTTGCCTTCTCAATATATAAGGAAGGGGCTGATGGAAGGGGAGAATTTGGAACTCAAAATTTTCAAAGATGAATGTTAAAAATAAATAAACTAAAATTAAAAAACAAATTAGCAAAAATGACAAATATGGCAAGCATGTTGGAGAGGTTGTGGAAAGATAGGCACATTTAATACATTGTTGGTGGAGCAGTGAAATGATACAACTATTTTGGAGAATAATTCAGAATTATGCAAATAAAATGACTAAAATGTTCATACCCTTTGAACCAGAGAGTCTATTACTGGGCTTATGCTCCAAGGGAGTCATGATAAAATCTCCATATATTCCAAAATATTATAGCAGCGCTTTTTGTGTTAGCTAAGAATCAGAAACAAAGTAGTTGCCTATCAGTTGGGAAAGACTAAAAAAACTGCCTGCATGAATCTAATGGAATACTACTGTGCTATGAGAAATGATGCATTTGATGGAGAAAGCACAGAAAGATATATGTACAGATACAGAGTAAAGTAAGCATAGCCAAAAAATTAATATACATAATAACTACAACAATAAACAGAATACTACATAAAAAAGTGGATATAGCAAAGTTATAAAGATCAAATAGTACTAAAATGAAGGAGATATAAGAAGACATCCCCTACCTAGCTATTGGTAGAGGTGGGAGGGTCTACAGGTATTACAAACTGCACATGTTTTGGGACTTTCTTAACATATTGAGCAGTTAGGCTTATTTTTCCCACTCTAAATATTTTATTTATCATATTGGATAACTCTTGGGGTGGGGGCTACGTGGGATACTATGGTGGTGTAAGAAACAGAAAAAAATAGAAAGATTAGTTAAAGCAATTATTAGGCACTATTTTGCCTAATTGTATGTCAATAAAACTGATAAGCTAAATTAAATGGATGAATCTTTGTAAAAATATAAACTACCCAAATTAACAGAAGAGGAAATAGGATACTTAAATAACTTTAAGAAAAAGAAATTACATAAACTTCCTAAGGGGGGAAAAAACCCTGCAAGGACCAGATGGATTTAGAAGTGAATTTTACCAAATACTTAAAGAACAATTAATTCCCATACTATATAAATGATTTGAAAAAATAAGCAAAGGAGTCCTATCAAATTCCTTCCATTACACAAATACCTAAAGCAGGGAAAGCCAAAGCAGAGAAAGAAAACTATAGAGCAATTTTCCTAGTGAATATTATTGCAAAGACTTTAAATAAAATGCTATGAAGGAGACCACAGCAATATATCACAAAAATTATACACTATGTTTTCTTTTGTTTGCTTTTTGGAGGGCAATTAGGGTTAAGTAACTTGCCCGGGGTCACATGGCTAGTTGTGTGTGTGTGTTAAGTGTCCAGGGCTGGATCCAAACTCAGGTCCTCCTGACTCCGGGGCCAGTGCTCTACTCACTGCGCCACCTAACCGCCCCCCATACATTATGTTCATGTGGGATTTCTACCAGGAATGCAGGACTGGTTCAATATTAGGAAAACTATCAGCATAATTGACTGTATCAATAGCAAAACCAACAGAAATCATATGATTATCTCAATAGATACAAAAAAATTTCTTGAAAAAATACAATGCTCCTTCCTATTAAAAATTGAATAAATGGAGCTTAAAATAAGTAGTGACTGTAAAAGAAAGAACAAGCATTATCTACAATGGATATAAATTAGAAACCAGAATAAAGCAAGGATGTCCTTTCACCATTATTATTCAACAAGAGAAGAAAAAGAAATAGAAGGAATAAGCACAGGCAACAAAGAAACAAAATGATGACTTTTTGCAGATGATATGATGGTATACTTAGAGAATTTTATAAAATCAACTAAAAAATTAGTCCAAACAGTGGTGGACTTGGTGAAGTTGCAGGATATAAAATATACCCACATAATGAACATTTCTATATATTACCAACAAAACCCATCAGGAAGAGAGAGGGAAATTCCACTTAAAATAACTGCAGACAGCATAACATACTGCCAAGACACACTCAGAAACTATATGAACACAATTACATAACACACTTAACACAAATTAAGACAAATCTAAAAAATTGAAGAAATATTAATTGCTCATGGGTAGCCTGAGCCAATAAAATAAAAATGACAATACTAAATTGCTTATTAATTTCCATACCAATCAAACTACCACAGAATTATTTTATGCAAGCTAGAAAATGTAATATCAAAGTTCATCTTGAGGAACAAAAGGTAAACAATATAGTAGGGATCAATTTTTAAAAAGGCAGCCTAGCACTAATGATATATCAAACTATACAATAAGTGGCAATCATCAAAACAATCTAATACTGGATAAGAAATAGAGTGGTTGATCAATGGAGTAGATTAAGGTCACAAAATATAGAGGTAAATAACCAGAATAACCTAGTGTTTGATAAGCCCAAAGATCCCGACTTTTGGGGCAATAACTCATTATCTGACAAAATATTCTGGGAAAACTGCAAAGTAGTCTGGTAGAAAGTAGGTGTAGACCAACATCTCACACCATATAAAAAGGTAAGCTCAAAACAGGTGCATGATTTAGACATAAAGGATGATATCCTAAGCAAATTAGGAGAGCATATAAAAAAAATTGTCTGGTAGATCTATGCATAAGGAACACTTCAGGACCAAAAAGGAGATAATTTTGATTATATCAAATTAAAAATTTTTTTTGCACAAACAAAACCAAAGCAGACAAAATTGGGAGAAAAGCAGAAATCTGAGGGATGGGGGCAGAGATAGAATTGACAATTTTCTCTTAGAAAGGTCTCATTTTTCAAATATGTAGAGGACTGAGCCAAATTTATAAAAATAAGAGCCATTCCCCAATTGATAAATGGTCATAAGATATGAACAGGCAGATTTCACAACAAGAAATCAAAGCTATCCATAGTCATATGAAAAAAAAAATGCTCCAAATCACTATTTGTGAAAGAAGGGTAAATTAAAACAACTCTCAAATGTTACCTCAAAACCATGAGAGAAAGGAAAATGACAAATGCTGGAGGGGATATGAAAAAGCAGGAACACTAATGTTCTGTTGGTAGAAATGTGATTTGGTTCAATCATTCTGGAGAACAACATGGAACTATGCCTAAAGGACTATGAAAGCTGTGTATACCCTTTGACCCAGCAATACTGACTGCTTCTACACTTCTATATCCCAAAGAGATCACAGAAAAAAGAAAAAAAAAAGACCCCTATGTACAAAAATATTTATAGCAATTCTTTCTGTGTTGGCAAGGAATTGGAAACTAAGGGGATGTGCATCAGTTGGGGAATGGCTAAAGAAGTTATGGCATATGATTATGATGGAATACTATTGGAATATAAGAAATGAGGGAGGAGATAGTTTCAGAAAAATCTGGGAAGACATATGAATTGATGTAAAGTGAAGTTGAGTATAACCAGGAGAACAAATGTTATCTCATTGGATCCTCACAACAATCCTGTGAGAAATGTGTGATTATTCGCCTTCTTTCACAGCTGAGGAAACTGAGGCAGATAGAGGTTAAGTGACTTACCCATGGTCACACAGTCAGGAAGTATCTAAGGCTGTGTTTAAACTTAGATCCTCCTGACTCTAGGCCCAGCACTCTCTCCAATGTTTTACCTCTATACATAACAGCTATATGATATATAATAATATTATATGTGACATTACATAATAATAGCTAGCATTTATGATTTAGATTCAAAGGTTTAGCTTTAATATTTACAAAGTACTTTATAAATATTGTCTCTTTTTATTCTTACAACTATGGGACATGGGGTCCCCATTTTACAGATGAGGGAGCTAAGGCAGGCAGAAGTTAAGTGACTTGCCCAGGGTGACATGGTTAGTTGAATTGGAACTCCAGTCTTCTTGATTCCATGTTACAGTACTCTATCCACCTTGCCACCATGGCAAGTCAACTAAGGTGCATTGGGAAGGACACGGATTTTACTAATTATTACTTTTGTGACCATGGGTGTTGTTGCTGATGTGAGGAAACTTCTAATGTGGCAACCCTCCCCCCCACACTTCCCCACTCCTGGTGATGATCCTAACTGGCAAGTCTGGCAGTGGCTTGGGTCATTGTTAAGTGACTCACTCATGGTTTTATAACTAAGGTGGCACTTGAATTCTGGGCTTTCTGACTTTCCAGCCAGCCTTTCTCATTTTGCACACAGTAAGTAATAATGCTATGCCTTTAATTAACTGCCTTGTCACTTTCTCTTTCTTTGGCTTTTCTCCTTTTTTTAGGGCATTTGCAGGAGCTACTGTCCATGATTTTTTTAACTGGTTGTCAACGCTGGTGTTGCTGCCTGTGGAGGTGATCACAGGCTACCTCTACCACCTCACCAGTGCCATAACAAACTCCTTTAATATCAAGAAGGGAGATGACACCCCTGAAATCTTGAAAGTTGTTACACATCCCCTCACAAAGATTATCATTCAGGTGGGCATCAAGACATACTCTGATTTTAATTCTGTCCTTTTTTTGGGGGGGGGTAGGAGGGGAAGGCAGGGCAATTGACTTCCCCAAGGTCACACAGCTAGTAAGTGTCAAGTGTCTGAGGCTGGATTTGAACTCAGGTCCTCCTGACTTTAGGGATGGTGCTCTATTCACTGTGCCACCTAGTGGCCCCCAAGTCTGAGTCATTAAGAAGGTAGATAAAATAGCACTTGTAATGAACCTGGTTTCCTTGGAAGGTGAGTTAAAGATCTCCTCCCTCAATCTGGTAATGCTAGGTGGATGTTTTTCATACTTGTGTCTTTCTCATTTCATTGCCTAAAGTGAGTGGCACTAAGAAGCAAGCATTGGGCTGCTTTGAGCACCATGTTGGTAGAATTTTGTTCTTTACCACCACTCTGACCAAAAGAGAGACTCAACTGTTCCACCATTTTGTGCCTCATGACATTTTTTTTGTGATATTGATCTGATAGCATTGCCCTTCAGATCAGGTCAAAGAGGAAGCTCTTTCCCAAGGGGTGCCTCATTCCAATAGCAGTCAACTAATAAGCATTCATTAAACCCCATACCATATACCAGGCACAGACAAAAAAAGATCCTCACTGGCCTCAAGGAGCTGGTGGTCTACTGGGGCCCTTGGAACAGGGCAAAAGGGTTTATCTGGGCTGATCCTCCTCAGACTAAGATGAGACAAGGTCACATATGGAAGTGTAGTCCTGGAAATGAGGCCCATCTGTGTCTCCCTGGTTTTCTCTTCTGTATGCTGGAGCCCCTAGGAGAATAACCAATTAACTTTTAATCACAAATCATAGCTGAAGAACAGGCTAACTCTTCCTCATGTCTGTTGCTTTCCCCAGCTGGATAAAAAAGTCATAGTTGACATAGCTACAGGAAACGAGGCAGCAAAAAACAAGAGCCTGATAAAGACCTGGTGTAAAACTTTTAGAAATGTGGTAAGTATCAGAAAATGATTCAGAGGCCATGGCTGGGGGACTGAGAATTCTCTGTGCCTCCTGTGGTATTGAGGAGCTGCAAGTGCTGTTGGTTTTCTATGAATTTAGTGCCCTAGACCCCAGCTCTGGGCTCTAGTCACTCTGTCCTAGTTATTCCTAAGACGATGGGGCAGAATTAGACTGCTCCGAGGTAGGGATAAAGCAATTGACTGCCCAGGTCCGCATTCTGGGGTCACAGTGCTCAATCTGAGTGTAGCTCATCTGCCTTCAGAAGTAATCCTGATGGTCTGTAGGCTCAGCCAGTGCTCCATAGACCCAGCACAAAGGATGAACGTCTTCTCTGGGCATTATGGGGAAGGTGAGGGAGAGAAGAGGGGGAAAGTGGGGATCCAGTGGTCAGTGGGGCTCACATCTTCAGTACTATAAACTGCATCTTCATGTAATACCATTCTTAGCAACAGGTTCTTTTTTGTTGTTGTTTTCTTCCCTGTATGGTGTCGTCTAGACTTTAAGCAATGTTACTGTACCCTCCCGAGAAAATTGTGTCTCTCCCAGTCTTTGCTGGACTAAAGGGAACGTGACCTGGACCCTCATGCATACAGTATATAACAAGAACCTTGAAAAGTGTGAGTAGAAACTCAACTTTATTGAATTTTAAATTACACTCAATTTGTGCTTGGGAGACAAGTATAGGACAAAAGAAGTCTTAGGTAAATAAGACCTATAAAATACAGTTCTATGAGACCTGGGAAGATGTGACAGTCTCACAGAGGGCTCACACTCTGTACTTACTCCTCTTTCTCTGCCATCAACTGATAGCAACATAGTTCTTGATGAGAGAATTGACTGCCAAGCCAATATGGCAGCTTTGTAAAAGGAGTATTGAAGGCACTATCCTTGAAAAAGAGAAAGTGACTAGGCCTACCACAGGGATCAACCAAGCTCTTCTTTGCCTGGTGCAAATGAGTGGTTTCTGCACTGGTGATACAGGAGACAGGGCTAAGAACTCAATAAATCCTCAGCAAATTAGTCTGGCCTTCTGTGTAACGTTGGTCCAGACCTGCCTCTGAGTCATTTAAAAGCATTGACCCAGAGTCTGAAACAATCCAGACAGCTTTTAGGAATAAAGGATGCCAGGGGCAGCTAGGTGGTGCAGTGAATAGAGAACCAGCCCTAGAGTCAGGAGGACCTGAGTTCAAATCAAGCCTCAGACACTTAACACTTACTAGCCATGTGACCTTGGGCAAGTCACTTAATCCCCATTGCCCTGCCCTCCCACTCCAAAAAGCCAAAAAAAAAAAAAAAAGGAATAGAGGATGGTGGAGGCAGGAAAAAAACAACATTCACATGGAATTCTTATATACACTATAGTAATTTAGGCAAAGGCCCCCAAGGACCAGGCTGTATTTGTTCATATGGGCCCCAAATATTTTGTAGGACATTGTCAATAATCCTGACATTCAAAGGGCCTTGAGAATTCACCTACCCAATACCATAGCCGTTTGTATGGGAGTATTAACTTGCCTGCCCAAAGTGAAATACTACTATCCCCATTTAATAAAAAATAAGTGACATCCATAAGGTCATAACTGGTTAAAGGCAGAGTTGATCCTAGGGCATTCTCTGCAGTGCACCCCACTGACTCTCAGGTACCATTCCTAGTTTGAATATTGTACACAAAGCTGCGTGTTGTTACTGCTATTATTACTATTTGACACTTATTGGCTTTTCTTCTCCCTAGTGCTTTAGCTCGTCCCTGCAGGATTGATTTTAAGACTGGATAGGGGTTACTCTGGGGAGTCACATTAACTCTCTGATGTTGCTAGGATAAAATCTATATAATTTCCTGTATTTCTTCTTTAGTCAGTTGGCTTATCACATTTTGGGACACTTCACTGCCCTGAGACTGGGGAGATTTAGTAAAGACTGACCGGGTCTTGGTCCTCAGAGTACAAAAGATTCCTTCCTGAGAGGCAGGACTGGTAGGCACACAGTGACAGAAATTTTAAAAAAGATCTAGATTTGAATTCTATATTCAACACTACAGTGGAAAGAGCCTGCATTTTAAAGTCAGAAGGCTTGAATTCGATTTCCAACTCTGGTGCCCAATACTCATATGACTGTGGCCAAGTCGTTTAATGTCTCCCTGGACATTGATTTTCTCATCTGTAAAATGAGTGGGTTGGACTAGATGACCTCTTCCTGCAATAACATTCTGGTTCTATAGAGCCCAAGGGTTAAAAAAAAGTCTATAGTAACTACCTACTTCCACCTACCTAAATGTCTAGTTTAGGGAGCAATTTAGGAATTGAGGGTCAATTTAAACAATGTTCTCCACATAATGGTGCAATGGATGGTGCTCTGGAGTCAGTCAAGAAGACCTGTTGAAAATTCAGCCTCAGAGACTTGTCTGGGTGACCCTTAACAAGTCACCTAACTGCTTTCTGTCTCAGTTTCCTCATCTGTAAAATGGGGATAATAATAGCATCTACCTCCCAGGGTTATTGTGAGGATCAAATGATATTACATTTGTAAAGCACTTTGCAAATCTTTTTTACAAATACTATTTTTTTCCTATTATATGTAAAGATAATTTTTTACATTTGTTTTTAAAAAATTTTGAATTCTAAATTTTCTCCCTCTCTCCCTCACCTCCCCACTCCCTAAGACACTAAGCCATTTGATATAGGTTATATATGGGCACTCATGTAAAGCATAATTCCCTATTAGTCATGTTGTAAAAGAAAACACAGAACAAAAGAAGAAAAAAAACATTAAAAAATAAAGTAAAAAATACTTTGATTTGCAGTTAGACTCCATCTGTTCTTTCTCTGGGTATATAGATAGCATTTTTCATCATGAATCCTTTGGAATTGTCTATGATTATTGTATTGCTAAAAAAAGCTAAGTTAGTCATAGTTGATCATCACACAATGTTACTGTTACTGTGTACAATGTTCTCCTGATTCTGCTTAGTTCATTTTGCTTCAGTTCCTGTAGGTCTTTTCAGGTTTTTCTGAAATCTGCCTGTTCATCATTTATTATAGCACAATAGTATTCCATTACCTTCATATGCCACAATCTGTTTAGCCATTCTGCAATTGATGGGCATCCCCTCAATGTCCAATTCTTTGCCACTGAAAAAAGAGCTGCTATAAATATTTTTGAACATGTAAGTCCTTTTCCCTTTTCCTTTTTCATCACGACTTTCAGGGAGTTCAATAATTTTTAAATGAGCTCTCCTAGATCTATTTTTGAGGTCATTTGTTTTTCCAATGAGATATTTCACATTTTCTTCTATTTTTTCATTCTATTGATTTTGTTTGATTAATTCAAGAATGTCTCATCCAATCTTTAGCTTCCACTTGTCCAAATCTAATTTTTTAGGAGTTACTTTAGTCAATTAGCATTTGTGCCTACTTTTCCACTTGGCCAATTATACTTTTTAAGGAGTTGTTTTCTTCATTAAATTTTTGTACATC
This sequence comes from Petaurus breviceps papuanus, assembly GCF_028583685.1. Classification (NCBI taxonomy): domain Eukaryota; kingdom Metazoa; phylum Chordata; class Mammalia; order Diprotodontia; family Petauridae; genus Petaurus; species Petaurus breviceps. Next base: position 16,260,983 of record NW_027185698.1, on the reverse strand, counting down.
TTTTTTTTTTTTCCATTTTTGTTCTTCCTTTATCAAACTGTTGACTCTTTTTTCATGGCTTTCTTTTATCACTCATTTTTTTTAACCAAATTTCTCTTCTACCTCTCTTCTTTGATTTTTAAAATCCTTTTTGAGCATTTCCAGGAGTTCTTTTTGGTCCTAAGACAAATTCACATTTTTCTTTGAGGTTTTGCTTGTAGGTGTTTTGACACTGTTACGCTTTTCAGAGTTTGTGTTTTGATTTGCCCTGTCACTATAATTACTTTCTATGGTCAGCTTCATTATTTTGGCTTTTACTCACTTTTCCCCAGTCTATTTCATTGCTTTTAAAGTTGGGCTCTGCTCCTGGGGTGAATGGGTCACTGTCCCAAGCTTCTTATGCTGGATCTGCTTGCCTCATGCTGCACAGGGGCTACAGAGGGCCTCACCACTCTCTTGATGATGTGCCAGGACTGTAAGGGTCACTCACCTGGTGCTGTGCCAGGGTCCATAATGGGCCTACTGTTATACCAGGGCCACAGGGGAGAGGGGGTGGGGCTCTGGCCTCTGCTGGGGCGAAGCACCTCCTTCAGGTTTCCCTGAGTGAAACAGACCTTTCCTGCTGACCTTCTAAGTCATCTTGGGCTAGAAAATTGTTTCATCCCATCTTTTTGTTGGTTCTACCATTACAGAATTCATTTTGAGATATTATTTTATAACTGTTTGGAGGAGAATTTGGGAAAGTTCAGGCAATTTTCTGTCATTTTGCTATCTTGACTCCCAGAAAAGTCAATCGTTCTTCTGTACTTTGAAGATCTTAAAGCACCATATTGGTATTAGCTATTATTGTGTCAATGTGACCCTGAAGCTAACTTAACCTGTTTTCTTGAGTTGCTACATTTTCCAGAAACACTGGACCTGGAGTATAAAGAAGGCCCGGAACAAGCCAATGATCAACACTCCCCCTGCCCCTCAACACACACACAAAATGTACTGACATAATTTGAACTCTCAACCTTAACAGAACTCTCAGTATGCCCTTGAAGCTGAGTCAGCTACAAGACAGGTGTCAGACACTCTGTACTGACTGATAAACTGTGTGCAGCTAGAACCTTTTCAATAACCAAGGACATCCTACCTCCATGGTCCAGTGGGGGCTGGGGGCTGGTGCCCCTACTTCTCTCTCTTGTTCCTCCTCCTTTTACTGGCCACTTTCTTATCCTATGTTACCTTCCATTTGGGAGACAATTGCCCTTCTCTCCTCCCATGTGAGCTCCCCTTTTTGCTGTAATTCTTAAATACCCAAGGCTTTGCCTGTATTATTGCATTCCTTTGTGCATAGTATAGAGGATACCTGACATGCGTGTCTTCTCCTATCTCTTTCAATAAGTTACTGCTCAAGTCTTTTGGAGTGGTGAATAAAAGTTAACAATTGTTAGTAGTATTATATAGCATGTTCAAAATACAAAGCACTTTATTATATTTCTTATACCATGAAACTGAAGTAGCAAGTAAGTAATACAAACTCAGGCAAATCCATTCTTGGGAAGGGGGAAATGCCAACTTTGGTGCAAAGATCATAGAAGGTTAGAGCAGGAAGGAGTCCTTAAGGTCATTTAGTCCAACCCTCCCATTTTACAGAGCAGGAGATCCAACACCAGATAGGTGGAGGAACCTGCCCATTGTCACAGATCATAGCAGAGGGCAGAATCAAGATTCAAACCCAGGACTAGTATCTTCATATTAAGTGTTCTTTCTACTATGTTATATTGAGTGTGCAGGGACTTAACTGTCAGTTAACCCCCACACCCTCACATTTCAAGGCTTTTTAGGACTAAAAATGGGCTTTTTATAAAAAAAAACTTGGGGAATCTTAGTCTAAATCAAAGTCCTAGAGTTAAATGTTATTTGGATTTAATTTAATTTAATTCCTTTTGCAAGATTTCTCCTGAATCTATAATCTTTTTCTGAATTAGAATCACTTTATAAAAGTCATGCTGGTCTATATAACTCCATGTACCCAGATGAGGTGATGAGGATGAAGAAAAAGATGATTGGGCTACAGAATGAAATTCTTGGAAAGAGAAACACAGCTAACGAGAAAGTTAACTCCAAAGAAATCTTCTGGTTTGCTAGACTTTATTAGCTGTGAATCCTCTTGGTAACTGGTTCCTCTGCTTCCTCCAGGCAAACACTTTTTTGTGGATGTCAAACTCTCAGATTGGAGCATTGGCCTCATCCTTCTACCCTTCTCCCTGCTGGCCCTATGCATTTGTTTGATCTTGATTGTCAAGGTCCTGCACACTATGCTCAAGGGACAAGTTGCTGCTGTGATTAAGAAGACCATCAACACAGGTAGGCATTTTACCCTCCCTGAGACTTTCTGTGGATGGAGTCCTTGTGAAGAAAGACACATGCTAGCTCTTTTTCCATTGTGCTCCCTGAGGTTCACATCTGACCAGTCTATCTGGAAGGAAGGACTTTAGATGACCCAGGCCTCCACTTAGATTTTCTTCCTCTAATCAACAATCCTGGAAATGGACATCATCTCCTTTAGTTTGAATTTGTATTCTTGTCCTGGGAATGTTCCTGAGCCCAATAGAAGGCTCCTTGCTCTGATGGTGTATCCTGAATAAGAAAGATCTGGCCCTGGTGGGTCTGGTTTGGCTATCCATAGAGAGCTAGGAAAATCTGTTAGCCTCTCCCATATTTCCCACACAGAGATTCTTCATGAGACCTTAGTGGGACCTTTCCCTTTGGGAGACTAAGAATAGTAACAACCATGATAAGAAGGAAGGCGGTGTGATAAAGTGAAAAGAGCAGGAGCCTAGGTAGGAGCCAGGAAAATCTGAGTTGAAATCTCACTTTTGACATTTATGGTTGTGTGATCAAGTCACTTAACCTCTTAAGCGTTCTAGGCAAGCCTTTAGGATGACGTTACAGAGAATCCATCAGTCTGCATTGATAGACTCCCCCCCCCCCCACCTGAGAGCTCCATATAGTAAAGAAATCACAGGATAGGTCCCTTTCCCCACCCCCTAGTAAACTATAGAGCTCTAAAGTTTGCAGATCCCTTACAGACATCAGTGCATTCAGTCTTCACACCAGTCCTGTGAGGCAGCCACACAGGCATTGTTATCCCCTTTTGAAAGATGTTAAATGATTTGTCCAGCACTACATTACCCAAGGTAGGATTTGACCTAGGGCTTTCTGATGCCCAAGTCCATACTTTTTTGTTCAGACACTTTATTAGCTATGTAATCTTGAACAAGTTGATGTTCATTGACTTGGCCCCTACATGGGCCTTGTGGTACTGTAGAAAAAAATAGAGCATTAGATTTGGAGTCAAAGGCCCTAGGTTCAAATGCTGCCTCTGCCGTGTGCCTTTGGGCAAGTAAATGGAGGTCTCTGGTCCTCCAGTTCTCCCTCTGTAAATGAAGGGTGATGGACAAGATAACCTAAAGTCTCTTCCATCTGGAAGTCTGAAGATCCTAGGATCATCTGATTTAAAAAAAAAGGAATCTGGGGGTGGCTAGGTGGCACAGTGAGTAGAGCACTGGCCCTGAAGTCAGGAGGATCTGAGTTCAAATCCGGCCTCAGACACTGAACACTTACTAGCCATGTGACCTTGGGCAAGTCACTTAACCCCAATTGCCCTCCAAAAAGCAAAAAAAAAAAAAAAGGAATCTGGTTTTTTTTAAAGTTACACATGTACTGTTCCTGTTAAGGGCATTGTAAATAATAGGGAGCTCTAGAAAATTGATTGTCATCATGAGCTGACTAGGAAAGATAGTCCCAAGCTGCTGTATATCCCTGCTGCCTTGTATCCAAACACAAAAGCAGGAACGTTGGAGGAAAAAGAAGGAAAATCATAGCAATGTAGTGGGCGGAGCACAGCTATGGTGGCCACCATAAAATAATAAAAAAGTTTATTATTAGGGAAGAAGAGGATACATAGGCTGAGCATACAAGATAGCACAGTGGTATGAATGCTAGACTGGGAGTCAGGAGTTCAAATCCTGCCTCAGAAACTTACCATCTGTGTGGCCCTGGGTAAGTCACTTAACCTCTCTCTCAGTTTACTCATAACTCCCAACACTGTTGTAAGGATCAAATGAGATGATGTCTGCAAAGTGTGTGGCACCGTGTCTGGCATGAGGTGGGCACTTAATAAATGTTTAATTCTCTCTCCTCCCTGCCCCACCCCCCACCAAGCGGATAATTAACAACCTCTGGCAAATCCTATTGATTGATTGATTTTTGGCCATTTCCCATATGTAAGTCTTGGGGAAGCCTGGGATGTTTTCCAATAAACCCTTTTTGACATCACCTTCATTTCATCATCCCCTGCCCCTTATCTCACCCCTTCCCTAGCTGAGTTGTTGTGAATTGGGATAGGGATGGAACTTGGAGAGAGTGAGTTTCTCCAATCCCTGATCCCACCTGGACTGTTTTAAGCAAGTAAATTGAAATGCAGATCTGGGGCAGTTTGAGTTAATCTAGGACCCAGTTGTGGGAAAATGGGGGATGGGCAAGGGGCTAAGTATTTATATGTGCTAGGCACTGTACTAAGTGCTTCTTACAAACATTATGTCATTTGTGCAAAGAAAAGTAAAATAAAAGTAGTTTTTAGAACATTGGCTGAGAACCCCTGAGGACCCTGTGCCCCTCCCTCTGGAACCTCTTGTTGACTGTTTTTAATTGCCTTAGGAACAGTTTTTACTAGAATTTTTGGAATGCATTTTTAGTAAAAGCACTGTTTCTGGGTGGACCTTGGAGTGATATATAGCATCAGATATTAAACTGTCCTATTGACCAAGACAATTGTAGAAATTGGGCCTCTTTCTTCTCCTGTTTCCTAGATTTCCCCTACCCTTTTGCCTGGCTGTCAGGCTACTTCGCCATCCTTATTGGAGCTGGAATGACCTTTCTTGTGCAGAGTAGCTCTGTGTTCACCTCTGCAATCACTCCTTTGGTTGGTAAGTCCTCCTTTCCTCCCCCTTTCCCTCTTCACATGCTCATGGCTCCATTTTTACATGTGGTCCTGCTATGCTCAATCATTCCTGCCCAGGACTGAATCCAGTGTCTCTCTTTTTCCCCTTAGGCATCGGTATGATCAGCCTTGAGAGAGCTTACCCTTTAACCTTGGGCTCCAACATCGGTACCACCACCACTGCCATCCTGGCTGCATTAGCTAGCTCTGGAAGTACTTTACAAAGTTCAATCCAGGTCAGGATGCACAGTTGGGACCCATTACTTCTTTCCATTAACCTCTCTATTCTTAGCTTACTACTAAACCCTTCAAATGAACCCCCTGGTTTCTTTTTCATCATATGCTTATTATCATAAGGGGATGTTTGTTACTGTTGAGTTCTCACCTGCCTCAGAATGGGGACCAGTGGACTAGAAAACTGTCCCTAGCTATTATTCCCAGAAGCTGAACTTCCTAAATAATGACCAGATATCTCCAGCCTGTGTCTATAATAATAAAAAATTAGGATGGTGAGCAGTTACTGCCCATCCCCTACCTTCTCTCCTGTCCCTCACAAAAAAAGATTGAAAAAGATATGGGTAACTTCCTCCTTTTTGCCCTCATCAGTCAGAAAAGGTGGTATGGCAGGTAGAACTTCTGACTTAGGTGTCTGAAGACCTGAGTCTGAATCCATAGACACCATCTCCTTTAAGCAGCAGGAAATAATGCTGAAAAAGACAATGAGGATCAAGTTCTAGAGGGCCTTGAGAGCTGAACCAAGGATTTTGCTTGTTGTCCTTCAAACACTGGGAACTCAACAGGTATTGGATTTCAGGGTAGGATGTCATCAGAGATTTGATTTAGAAAATGTGTGTGTGGGGGATGTATCAGAGCCAAGAAACCAGGCAGGAGGTGGCTTTTGGAATAGGCCTAGGGTCATAGGTTTAGAGATGGAAGGGCTTCAGAAATCATCCAGTACAACCTCTCCCCTTACTTTATAGATA
>NW_027185698.1:16194418-16245028 GCF_028583685.1 Petaurus breviceps papuanus | reverse complement strand
GAGGAGGGGAGGAGGAGGAGAAGGGGGAGGAGGAGGGGGAGGTGGGGAAGGAGGGGGGGAAGGGGAGGAGGGGAGGAGGAGGAGAAGAAGGGGAAGAGGGGGAGGAGGAGGGGAAGGGGGAGGTAGGGGAGGAGGAGGAAGACAAACATTTACATAGCACTTAGTATGCACCAAGTACACTTTAGTTATCTCATTTGATCCTCACAACAATCCTGGAAGGTAAGTGCTATTATTGTCCTCATTTTACAGTTAAGAAAACTGACTTCTTCAGGGCCACACAGCTGGTAGGTATGTAAGGCCAGATTTGGACTTGGTTCTTTCTGATTTCAGCCCCAGGGCTCTATCCATCATGGCCATCACCTGCCTCTGAGGGAGACAATGCTAATGACTAGGTGGGAGGGAAGCAGTTGGACTGAGTCGTGAAAGTATTGGAGTAGGAGCTAACACCTGAGTTTTGCTTTGAAGGCTGTCAGAGATTCTATAAGAGGGAATTCTATAAGAGAGTGCATTATAGACCTCAAAGACCACTGAGGCCAAGACAGAGGATTATCAAGTGTCCGTAATAGTCAATAATTAACAGGTCAGCTTGACTGGACCAGATAGTGAGGGGAGGGGTGTATTATGAAATGACTAGATAGGAAAAATAAATTATTGGAAGGCTTTAAAAATTGGGAATTTGTAATCAATATTGAGGTAATAGGGAACCATTGAAGATTTTTGAGTGGGGAGGGGATGTCACATCAGATACTTTTAAAAAAAATTAGTTGTCTTTTGTTTTATACCGCCTACGTTTCCCATGGTATCCCTCATCCTTTCTCAACCAAAGAGCCAATTCTTTGTTACCTTGTTATAACAAAGGGAAAAAAGGGGAAGCAAAAAACCCAGCTGAACAAAACTAATGAACATTTTTTTAAAAGGGCTATTAGTTATTATACTCAGTGTTGTATATACATAGCCCCTCACCTCTACAAAGACTTGGGAAAAGTGCCCTCCCATGTGTATTCTTTGGGGCCAAGCTTGATTACAAATATTCTGCAACTTTCCATTTTGATTGTTTTGTTGCTGTTCTTGCCATGTATGTTGCGGTAATTATTGTATACCATGTTTCCTCATTCTACTTCACCTTGCAGTTCATTCAGGTTTTCCCCAGCCTTCTCTGTATTCATCATAGTCATTGTTCTCATAGCACCATCTTATTCCATAAATGCTTTTTTGTGGTCAAGAAATAATAAGCACAATATGATCAGCATTCCCTGGACCTTCTAGTTCTCCCTCATTCATGGATTTTGCCTGTGGTCAACAATGCTCCACGAGTCTTTGTTCAGCTGGGTTTCTGCCTCTACTCTGCCATCTTGGCTCCTTCCTGTGAGTCGCCATTTATAATAAAAATATATAAGGTGGTATATAAATGTAAGCTATTTCCACTCTACCATGTCATCTCTCACAATGTCCCAAAAGTCTTAGGGCAGTTTTAAGCTTTAATATCTTAAAGCTAATGGGGGCCATTAAAGTAAAAACTTCACTAGAATTTTGGGACACCCTGTAATCTGTAACCAAGGAAGATCAGTTCCATTGGCTTTTGCCCGTGTTTTTACAATAGTGGTGAGCTTTGGGATTCCAAAGTCTTTTTTTTTTTTTTTAGCAATCGGGGTTAAGTAACTTGCTGAAGGTTACAGCCAGTTATTTCTGGGTGTGGTGCCAAGTATCTGAGCCTGGATTCGATCTCCAGGTCGTCCTGACACTGGAGCCGGGGCTCTTACTTGCTGTGCTACCTGGCTGCCCCTCCAAAGTCTTTTTAAGATGAGCAGAAGCTCTGTTTTTAATCCTTATAGGCACCCAGTCCACCATTAACATCAGTGGTAGGACCATTATTATCAAATCCTATGGGTGGCAAATTATTATTATGGGACTTACAGCAAAGTCTGGTATTGGGACAATTTATAACTAGATAGTTGTGGAAGTTTGAAAAAGTCTCTTCGCTTTCTTAAGCCTCATTTATAAGATGGTTATACTTGAAGAGTTCCTTTCATGTGCTTCCCAATCCTGTCAATTTCTCTGAGATGGAAAATTTTGGAGTGGGTGATAAGAGGAGGGTAAGCTCTTGTTGTTCCCATAATTCCATTGCCCCAGCCCAGAATGAGCCAACAACCCCATTTCCCATGATAGCATGACAATGCCCTGCTTAAACAATGCTTGGTATGGGGGCTGAGCAAGGAGAAGAGAGATTAATTAAAGGTCTTAAGTTACCAGGGCATCTCTTCCAACCCAGAATTTATAGCTCCTTTCAAATGGTTGGGTTAATGTAGTGAGAATGGACCAAATCAGATTGCTCCCAGTTTGGTGCTTGGGAATTAATGTGATATGAATCGATGAAGAATGCCAGTATGTGTGCTTGAAGTCAATTAGAAAGACCACAGCATCAAGGACATCCTTGGGTTGGGTTTCCTGCCAGATAATCTTGCTCCCCTCTGTGTTAAACCTGGCATCCCTCTATCTCTCACTCCTTCTCTGCTTCTTCTCACTCCACCTTTCATGTATTAGGTAATGTTATAGGCCTTGGGTCCTCAGTTGAGGTTGATACATGAAGTTCAAATAAACAGCCTTTGTTTTAGTTTGATTTTTAAAAAAATAATCCAGTGTTGCAGGTAGCTTATATAAAGAGCCCTTCTTGAAAAGTCAGGGGTCTGTGCTTCTAATCCTGACTATATTGTAAGTATATAAGCAATTCTATGTCTTTATTCTTCAGTTTCTTCAGCTGTAAAGCCAAAAGGTGGTAGTAGATGTCTTGTGGTGCTTTGGATGACTGACATTTGTACCTCAGTGGATCTGTTATCACATTGCCAGTGGTACTTCCTCAAGTGGGGCAGACTGGATTCCATCAATGCCTTTTCATTTCATCCAGCTCTTTTCTATGTCCTCCAAAAATTCCCCCACCCTGTCAGAGGTACAGTCGATTTATTGTGAGACTTCCTTCAGATCTCTCGATATTGTGCGGATCTCCGCGGAGCACTTTTTTGTTGGTAATATGTTTCAGCCTATTCACATTCACCATGTACCTTTCTATTACCCTTGAGATAACTTGAAAATCTATTTTCTTAAAGACTCTATAGTATTCCATTTCCTGAAGCCACCCAACACCTCTAAAAGATTGTTGATAATAAAAGGATTGGCTGTTACTTCTACTTCTTTTTGGGGGGGGAGGCAATCGGGGTTTAACCCAGGATTGCACAGCTACCGTGTTTCCCCCATAATAAGACACTGTCTTATTTTTTTTTGAAAGAAAAACACCAGAGGGCTTATTTTCAGAGGAGGGCTTATGTTGTCCTGCCTCAGCTCTCCTCCACGGCACTGCTCTCAATGGCGCCAGCAAGCAAATCACTGGGGAAGAACAGGATGACTCGCTCACTGCTGCAGCTCTGATTGGATGCAGCTCGGAGGTTTCACTGGGGGGAGGGGGAGGGGGGTGACGGTGCATACAGAGGGTACCATAATGTAGCGTGTAGCGCAGGGGATCACCTTCACTACAGTAGCGATCTCAATAGGGCTTATTTTCGGGGGAGGGCTTATTTTAGAGGAATCTTACACGGTAAGGGAGGGCTTATTTTCGGGATAGGTCTTATTATCGGGGAAACACGGGTAGTAAGTGTGAGACTGTATTTGAACTCAGGTCCTCCTGACTCCAGGGCTGGTGTTCTATCCACTGTGCCACTAGCTACTCCAAGATGAGCTGTTATTTCAAAGATTTCTGGTGAATCTTTGGGGTAAGATCAAGAATCCCCAAAGCAACTCTTTAGGACAGGGCTACTTAAACTTTCCCCACTAGCAACCCCTTCTCAGTTTCTAGCAGTGTTGGTGTGGCCTGAGTGCAAAGTGCATGTGCTTTGTGTTCAGAACCAAGGCTGCAATGAAGTTGCCCAGTGCAACACAGGCAAGCACTGCCAGAAACACCTCAGATCTGATTTTGAATTAATTTTTGGTCATTGAGTGTTCAGAAACCATTTCCTGTTGCCAAATTTTTTGCCACCCCATAAGGAGTCGCAACCCAGTTTAAGAAGCCTTGCTTTAGGACATTCTCTTTCTTTGTTCTCTACTTTGCACTGTAGTTATTTAGGAATATGCTACATCCCCATACTAGAGAGAAAATTCTGTGAAAACAGGGTTGTCTATGGGCAGCTAGATGGAGCAGTATATAGAGTGTCAAATCTGAGTCCAGCCTCAGACATTTTTTAGCTATGTGACTCTGGATAGGTCACTTCACATCCGTTTGCTTGAGTTTCCTTATCTGTAATATGGGGATAATTATAACACCTATCTCTATAACAGGGTTGTTGTGAGGATCAAATGAAATTATAATTATAAAGTACTTAGAACAGTGCCTAGCACGTAGTAGGTGCTTGTGTATGTGTGTGGTTTGTCCTTCATTCTCAAAGAGGACCATGACATCAGGAAGATGATGCCCAACCTTGCAAGGGAGTTGGATTTAAGTGAGGTAGGGCTATGCAAAGTCACCAGACTCACTTTCTCCTCCCGAGCCATCTGGGTCCAGTGGCCAGATATAGATCAGGATAACTGAAGATGACCTGGGATACAATGCATAGTAGGTGCTATATAAATGTTAGCTACTATAACTATTTTAGTTCAACTTTATTATTCCCTCCTACCAACTAGCAGAAAGCCCTACATATAGGAGGCATTTTTATTGGAAGCATCAATTTGCCTTTTTTTTTTTTGGCTGATCACTTTCCTTGGTGTTAAACCAAGAACCCTCCATATTTCAATCTCAGTGAAATCAGGTTAGAGTGACCAAGAGCAGACTTGAACAAGCCAGTAAGTTACAGAGGGGAAGCTTGAAAAGTGTGGGGGGACAACTCTACCAGTTGGAGGGGTCAGTTTTTGGTGCTCAGAACTTATAATTCCCCACACTGATGCAGACTGGCAGATCATATTTAATTATAATCTTAGGGATTTTGCTGGGGGCAACTGAGAAGCTAGATGACTTGTGGCATTCTCAGAGATAGTGTCAGAGAAATGACTTGAATCTGATTCCATAACTGGTTTTCTAGCTAGAGTACCATGCTGCTTCTTGGTGAGAGAAGAAATAAATGTCAGGGTATTTCCAAACCACTCAACTTACCTATGAGGCAGGGAAGTTCCTACTTATAGGAAGAAAAATGGGAGGTTCTCAGAATATTTCCCTTCATGTGGAAAAGGTGGTGGTAAGGAAAGATCACTGGCCTAGAAGTCAAGACATTTGAGTTCTAGGATTGTATCTATCACTAACTAGCTGTGTGGTCTTAGAGCAGAAAGCAATTTGTGGGGGAAGGGGAGGATGTGGGGGGGGAGGGGATGACTTTACTTTGGGACACTGAATATAGAGGGCACCCAATTTAGAGGGTTACCATGGCACTTACAAACCTTTAGCACCACAGAGACAAGAGCTTAGCATCTCCTTAGCAAGGATCATTAGTCAAAAAAGGAGGCTACAGAAGGGCTGGAGTACTATCTGCCTCCAGTAGCATCCTTGCATTTAATGTTCCAAGAATTTCTATTCTACCTGGTGCAAAAATTCTATATTAGAGCTCTGCCTTGGATAAATCACTCTTCTCCTGTTTCCTAATCTATAAAATGTGGGATTCCTTTGCAGTTCTAACATTCTACAGTGAATATCACATCCACATAAATATGTATAGCTGATACATATGTGGCCCAAGGTCCCACAAGGAGTTAATGGCAGAGTACTAGAAACTGGGTTTCCTGACATCTAATTCAATATTTTTTCCATACCCCAAGCTTTTATCCTTATTCTTTGGACTTATTTCAGAGAACAACTGTTTATTTTTAGGTCTGGCTAATGTTCAACTAAAAATGAGGATTTTTATTTGAAACGTTTTTTAAAGGTAGGTTTAAATGGAAAGCTGCATTTTGACAGGATACTCTCATTAAGCATAAAATAACACATTGTTTATTAGTCTAGTCTCTTAGTTCACAGAAAGATATTATCTCAAATAATAAAATATTGTCAAATTCCTCCAATTCTTAGAGACCTTTGTCATGTCTTCAAGTTCACTCATCTTTCTCCATTTTTCCTATCTAATATTGTCAAGACAGTAGAAGCAGACTATCTTGTTTAGCCAAGGCTCTATTGGCATGTATAGCATATGACTTTGTCCTTGCCTTCAAGTATTGTATACTCAAGTTGCTGAGATAAGATATTCATCTTGAAACAGCATAAAAATACAAGAGAGTGCATAATTATGTTCTAAATTGTATGGTACTGCAATGAATCATTGGAAGGAGATATTGGTAAGGGCAGAAGCATGATTTAAGGTCAATAATCCTAGGCCTTAAGCCCTGACTGTGACATTTTTGTTGTTGTTTAGTCATTTTTTCAGTCATATCAGATTCTTCATGACCACTCGGAGTTTTCTTGGCAAAGATACTGGAGTGATTTGCTGTTTTCTTCTCTGGTTCGTTTTACAGATGAGGAAACTGAGACAAACACAATTAAGTGGTTTGCCCAGGGTCACACAGCTAGTAAGTATCTAAGGCTGCATTTGAATTCTGGTCTTCCTGATTTCAGGTGTGGCAATCTAGCCATACTGGGCAAGTCACATCTTCCCTCTTGTCCTATTTCCCTTTCCTATTCTGACAATTTTGCTAATTGAAAGAGAGGCAAAAATAAAAACAAATATGAGACCTGCACGTCAGAGAACACTGAGAAAACTGCCCACGGAAAAAAGGCAATCAAGTTAAAGATGGTTATAGCAATGTTTCCCTGGATCTAGTTTGCATATGATTGACAAGAGTCCTTTGGGATGACAGTTGGGAAACACTGGCCCCCAGAACTGTCTTGTGACTTTTGGACAAATATACATTGACTTAGTAAGTAAAAAAATGAAGATTTTGTTCACCACCATGACTTAGAATTAAAAGAACCTGCTTGTTCTAGGAAAAGTGTTTAAAAAAGGATTCCAGAACTGATTAGAGACATCTTTCACACCAATTGCCCCAAGTTTGGTCGTCATTGTCATTTCTCTCCCACTGAAACTTTTGGACTTTTGACTCTTAGTTTCTGGGCTTTGATAGGAGAGTTAGAGTTAGAGTCGGAGTTGGAACGGGAGGGTTAAGGTTAGGGTTAGAGTCAGAGGCATTTAGAGTTAGTGTTAGAGTTGGAGGTTAGTTAGAATTTAGGATTAGAGTGGAAGGCTTAGGGCTTTAGTGTTGAATCGGAGCTGGAGGCATGAGCATTTAGGGTTAGATTCAGAAGCTCAGGCATTTAGCTTTAGGTCTGGAGTCGGAGGCATTTAGACTTAAGGTTCGAGTAAGAGGCATATTGGGCTGGTTTAGAGTCGGAGGGTTATGGTTGGAGGCGGGGTTAGGGTTCGGGTTTACTGTTTATTTACCTTGACCTGGGCTTCCATCTCACCTCTTGGACATTTACCGTCCCCCAGTCCGCTCTTATCTTCCTCTGCTTTCTAATTCCCCTTTATGTGTTGTGTTCCCCTCCCCCATTAGAATGTAAGCTCTCTGAGGGTAGGGGCTGCTTACATGTTGTACAATGCATCCACCATTCTACACCTGGGGTTTCACTTGCTTTGTGCCTCAGTCTCAGCAAGTGAAGCTTGTACTTTCTTCCACTGGGCCACCTCACTGCCTAGCGTACTCCGAGCCACGTGTCCTTCCCGACGCTGGTCACTTGTGGACCTCTCCCAGGTCTTTTACTGAAATTACGCCATCTTCATTTCATTGCAAATCTCACCGGTAGCACAGTGTATTCAATGTCCTTCATTCAGAGGAAACTAGTGGCAGATTTTTGAACTTCTTGCATTAGTAGAGAACTAATTCACTTTACAGAACCCAATGCCCCAAATGTTCCAGGTTTGTTCAGGTTACTTACCATGTGTTTGAAAGAGGGGTGGGCTATGGCAGGATGCCTTGTTTAAGAAAGCAGCAAGGGTTTAAAAGCAGAGGAAAGAAAGACTGGTGAGTTATAAAAGTAAAATCAGAATAAAGGAATTCATTAGGTATAGTTTACCAAAGGCAGCCTTAGGGGTTTTAATGAGGAAAGTGCTTTGAAGTACTATTTAAGCATTTAATTGTCGTTAAATTTTTTGAGCTAATGGAGTACCTGCCCTGGAGTCCAGAGGACCTGAGTTCAAATTCCTCAGGGCCTCAGACACTTAACACTTACCCAGCCCTTGGGCAAGTCACTTAACCCGAATTACCCCCTACGAAATGCAAAAAATAAAAAAAAAAAAAATTGAGCTAGGAGACCGAAGTTTGAAACGCCTTTTGGTTACTTACCAGATATGTGACCTTGGGTAAGTCATTTAACTTCTTTGTCTCAGCTTCCTTATTTGTAAGATGTGACCACTTAGGGTTAGGGTTAATTTTTTAGATTCAGAGGAGCAGGCATTTAGCTTTAGGGTTGGAGTCGAAGGGTAAGGGTTGGTTGAAGTTGGAGGCATTTAGAGTTAGGATTAGAAATGAGAAATTTGAAAATTGAACCTGATTATCTCTAAGTTGCCTTTCAACTCTAATCAGAGGAGTTCTGGTAATGTTCAACAATAGGTTGGGGTAGAGTGGCTGAAGGATGCACAAATCACTTTTACGTTTAACATGCAATGTTGATATTTTCTCTATCACTCTCTGAAGTTTAGACAATCAATGAAACAATAATTCAAGTACGGATCTGTAATGTCAAAGGCATCAAGGTTCACACTGAAATTTTATCAGTCAATCAGCTCTGCCGAGGCCTGCTGGAGCTGGGGCCAGCATATCCCTGCTTCTAACATTCTTTAAACTAAAGAAAGATTTGTTGGGATCTGATCTTTTAAATGAAAACCATGGAGGCCCAATTTGGCATTGGAAAACACTACCTTTAGCTTTGGGTGTGGCTTTCTAACACTAAATCACAAGTATCTATGTTTTCTGGAGCCTTTTTTTTTCCTTTTCCTATCTGGAAAGTTCCAAAGTAATTCCAGAACTTGTAGCTCTTGCCTTTGTCCCACTTTTTTCATCACACTAGATGATGTGTTACAGGGATCATGAAAACAAATCTAGCTAGATATTACAACCAACTTTGATGGTAAAGGAAGATATGACCACCTAAGTAATTGAAATCTACAGGTACCCTTCCATTTGGTGAGTCCCTCAGCTCCCATGGGATGAACTAAACGTCTTCATGCAGTGACTCTGGGATCTACATGCAGCCTTGATCTCTCTGCTCACCTCCAGTTGCATAACACCACTTGCCTACTAGGCATTTCAAAACAGATATTTCATAATCATCTCAAACTCAATATGTCTAAAATGGAACTTTTTCTCTTTTCCCCAAAACTGACCTTTCTTTTGAACCTTCCTATTTCTGTGGGGGTGGGGGTGAGGTCTGGGGAGGGAGGAAATCACCATCCCACTAGACACTAAGTACACAATATCAGCATTATCTTCCCCTCCTCACTTGCCTTCACCTCTAGCCAATCAGTTGCAAGATCTTATAATTTCTGCTGCCACAATGTTTCTCCCATACAACTCTTTCTTTCCACTCACACAATCACTCCCTTGCTGTTGTTCAGTCACTTCTGACACTTCTTGACCCTATTTTGGGTCTTTGTTGGTAAAGATACTGGAGTGGTTTGCCATTTCCTTCTCCAGCTCATTTTACAGATGAGGAAACTGAGGCAAACAAGGTTAAGTGACTTGCCTATGGTCTCACAGTTAGGAAATATTTGAGACTGGATTTGAACTCAATGAACATGTCTTCCAGATTCTGAGCCTAGTGCTCTATTCACTGTACCACCTAGCTCCCTCACCACTCTCACCTGGACTATTGAATTAAGTTTAGAATTGATCTTCCTGCCTCAAGTCTCTCTCCATTCCAATCCATCCTCCAATTTCCTAAAGCTGTGTCATGCCCCTGCTTAAAAAAAGTCACAACCACAAAGAAAACTCTTCAAGGGCTCCCTATTGTCTTGAGGATAAAATATACAATCATCAATCATCTTTTAACAGCTCTCACAACCTGATCCCTACTTAACTTTCCAACTTTGTTATAGGTGACTCCCAGTCACACCAACCTTCTTGTTGTTTCTTACATACAACACTTCTCCCATCTCTGAACCTTTGTACTGTCTCCCACACCCTCCTCATCTCTGCCTCTTAAAAGGTTTAGTTCAAGCACCACACCTTCTCCAGGAATCCCTGGTTTCCTCGAGGGGCTGCTAGTGTCCTCTCCTGTCCAAATGACCTTGCATTCATTTTTGTAAGAAGAAAAAAAAAACAAACACAGATACATACACATACATGATGAGGTACAGTTCAAGGAACCCCCTTGAACTCTTGATTGAATTTTCCCATTAGATGAGGCATTTGCCTGAGGCCATAAGTCTTTCATTATAGCTTGGCCCAAATCTCTTACTAGCCTAGCCCTTCTTTGTCCAGCTACTTCTCACCCTTGATCCTCCCAAAATATCTATATATACACCCTTAAACTAGCAAAACCATTGTCTCATCTCCAGGTAGCCTTCAGCTACTTCACACCCTTAATCTCTGGAGTCTGACCTCATTGACTCCTCCTGAAGACCCTCCCTAAACTCTTCCTCTGGACCACCCCTAGATTCCTCCCACAACCTTTCTGTATATAAGATCCATCTTGCCTCCATAATTGGAGAAGGCTGGAGAATTTTCTAATACTGATTCACTCTGTGTCAGATGATTCTGGCCTGCTTGTCCAATACAAATGTCACAGATAAAGAGGCTCCTTAAGAGTCTACCCATTATGGCAAAACTTTAATAAACTTTGCTTTACTTTGGCTGAGAGAAGACTTGAGTTGAATTCATTCGGCAGGACCCGGCATGTTTGTATTTTGGGGTCTTAATCACCCCTGACTCTATACTTCAACATTTTATAGTTCCTGGACCTCAACATACGTAGATATACACATATATTTGAGAGATGTTATCCTCTCTCACAGAATGTAAGTTCCTTGAAGGCATGAACAATTTCATTTTTATCTTTGTATCCCTATGACCTAGCATAGGTCATAACTTAATTGCTTACTGGCTGATTTTGCCAGCTTGTTCAGTTTTTCTCTCCATTCTACCAGAGGAAATAAGTAGCTAAAAGAACTGATTTCAGTTTTAATCTCCATTCATTAATGGCATTTAAGGCCTGCTGTAATCCGGCAGATCAGACCCTTGCATGTAGAATTTGAATATGAATGTAACACGTTGCATAAAATTTTTTATTTAATTTTGCAAAACAAGCTAGCTGGAATCAGTTAATTTTTTAAGCATACTAGTTAACATAGAGAAAGGATATATTTAGAGACAAAAGTAAACTATTCAGTCAGAGTAACTCCAATTTATGTAACCCCTAGACCAGGGATGGGGAAACTTCAGCCTTGAAGCCACATGTGGCCCTCTATGTCCTCAAGTGTGGTCCTTTGACTAAATCTAAACTTCATAGAACAAATCCCCTTAATAAAGGAATTTGTTCTGTAAAACTTGGACTTAGTCAAAAAGCCACACCCAAGGACCTAGAAGGCCACATGTGGTCTTGAGGCTGCAGGCTCCCCATCCCTACCCTAGACATATGCCATCTCATTTGACCAACCCAACAAATCTTTGAGCTGGGTTAGACAGGCACTTTTCATCTTGTAGAGGAAGAAACATCAGTTTAGGGAGTTAAACTAAATTGATAGAGGTCACAGAGTTAGTAAGTGACGGAGACCAGACCCAAATCCAGGTCTCCTGACCTTAAGTCCATTGTACATGGGGCCACAAGGGCTGTGAATGCAGTACCTTGTTTCTTCACCCTACTTCTTCCATCTCTTGACTAGCTTGCTGCTTATTAACCCCTCCACTGAGGCTGAGACAGAAAGGTGACAATGACCCTTGTGAAGCTGCCTTCTTGGTCTCCCAGTAGCATAGGCAACAAAGAATTGGCAGTATTGATGAGGTTTGCTGGGCATTCCCTCTAGTTCTCCTTGAGTCCTTGAGGTACAGGCTCTGGGAACTTCCCTTGGACTCTTGATTAAATTATCTCATTTGATGAGGCATTCACAGGAGGCAATAAGCCTTACATTGTGGCTGAGCCCAAACCTCCTTACTAGACTTTCCACTTAGTAGACTCATGATGGAAAGAGATATCTACATCCAGAGAAAGAACTGTCTGAATGCAGACTGAAGCAATCTACTTGCTCTCTCTATCTTTTTGTTTTGTTTTGTTTCCTCTTTCTCATTGTTCACTCCACTGGTTATATTCCTTCTTTACAACCTGACTGATGTTTAATGTGAAGGTATTTGTAGATCCTATATTTGATTGCATGCTGCCATGGTGAGGGGGGGAGGAGAGGGAAGGGGAGAAAATTTGAAACTCAAGGGATTGTGGAACTGAATGTTGTAAACTAAAAGTAAATAAATAAATTTTTAAAAATAAGTGAGGAAAAAACTCCTACTTATCCCTTCTCAGAACAAAGCTTTTAAATGCATAAAATAAAATACATAGGATTAAAAAGGAAGCCAAATAGTGAAAACAAAGATTTGCTTTTTTCTCTCTCCATGTTCACAAATTCCTTGAATCCGTAGAGTATGTTGGAAAGGACTGGGCTGCCTGGCCCTGTTCCCTATTATGCTCAGCTTTGACCCCAGTGATCAGGGGGTCAATATTAGAGGAGGTCTCAAGGGTAATATGTGACTTCTGGGACTATCCTGGGGCAAATTAAAACCCTCGGATTGGCTCTAGGAACCATTCTGCTCTTCCTCAAAAATTATCTGAAAAAATAGATGTCAGTCCCTCCTCGGACCAGAATCCAGCCTGGTACTGAACCAATTTCTGGAGACCCAACACTAGTTACCTGGACATTCACAGGTATTCAGATAAAGGGACAACAGTTGGAACTGAGAAGTGCCCTAGTTATATTATAGTCAGGGGAAGTGCAGGAAGGAGTTTAAAATGGACCAGGTAGGAGGAGCTAATTGCATTAAAGGCATCTGGCCCTAGCTCCAAGAAAGATTGAGCAGAGACAAAGACCCCAGGGCTAGAACTGAGGTGATTGATCATTTAAAGAGGGGAGCCACCTGTCTCCTTTTTAACCTCATTAACTGGTTAATGTGTCACCAGAAAAAAAATCTCTCTGATAAAGCTTCCCCTTACCTCTGCTTTTACAAAATTTCGTGGACTTTAGAACTTTGAGTGATTTAGAAAAAAGTATACATGTGAAAAAGGAAAAAAAAACAGTCACTTCACAGGTGGTAAACAGTATAAAAATAATTTTATTTACTACTGTAAATAAAGTAGTGCAAAGAAGAGTAGACTGGACCCACAATATTGCATTACTGATTTAATTATTCTAGCACACACACATACAGAGGCACACATACTCTTCCTCTTTCATATACACAAGCACACACACGCGCGCACACACACACACACACACCATGGCATACCTCTCTCAAGACCCAAGAACCAGGCACAGGGGACTAGGAGCTAAAGGATCATTTTCTGCATATTCCATTGGCCTACTTCTATTCTAATGGGTAATTCGTGGTGAAGACTATTCTTAAATACTAATCATTTTCTAAATGGCATCTGAAGGTTTACAATTGTGAAGAAACCATATCTGGCAATATCATTAAAGCATGTTAAGCACTATGATCCTAGAAAAATTTAAGGAGAAAAATGTAAACCAATTTACAATGACATTTCCTTTTCTGTGTTTCACTCTTACTCTGACTTAACTAATTAAGGCGCCTTTTGGTTTCCGTTAGGCATGGCAAGACACAGAGGAATTTGGTCTGTGTTTCCAGAAGCAGCCGGGCTGTGGAAAGGACTGTTTTCTCCCAAATGCTATGGATCAAAACATTATGAACCCTACTTAGGGTCCACATTTGCCTATTTTTCAATAAAAGAAAATTCCAAAAGGACCTAACAACACTGATGGGAGTCCTGTTAGAACATAGCTTGCTTGGAGTGGATTTAGACAGAGCACAGGTAAATGATGTCCCCTGAAATATAGCAATACCATAGTGTAAGTCCAATGGCCCATAACCCTGTAGACCATAACAGGGCATCAGCCATGTCCCTAATACTAGTATAGGAAGAGGGTTCCACTGTATTTGCCTGATGCCTGGGAAAAGCAGTATCAGCTCTGGACACTTCCTTATAACTTAAATATCCATATCCATATGTCTATATTTAATATGTATTTATATTTATTCGCATAAATATAAGGATCATATAGATATAGATATTTACTCAAGTGCAATATCAACTTCTAGTAGTCAAAACATGTTAAAAGGTTTAGCATTATAATTCTCTGGCTGCAGCATTCCTAATGTCTGCTATCAAATACCCATGGTCCAAAGGCTCCATCTCTCATCTAGGGAAACATGGAGAGTCAGCAATTCACCCTCGCTGCTCTAAATTATTTGCAGGAATGGCCTCTTCTTGCTCCAAGGAGCCAACAGCTGGATTTGCAATGGAAGTGGCAATTTCTGAAGAGAGCTGTGAAACCGATGCCGCAGGACCACTGGCTGTAAAGAGACATACAGACAGACACAAACACACATACATTCAAAAAAAAAAATGCTGAGTATCTGAAACAACAGGTAGAAAAAAAAATGCATGAGTTTAGTAAAAGCTAAAGGACACTAGACTTGGGTCCCAGTTCTAATGGCTTTCTGTGGGGCTTGAGACAAATCACTTAAACACCTTTGACCTCTAAGATGGTGCAGGGGTGAGGTCAGTCCCCTTGGTGATCACCAGAGCTCTGCTGGCTGAGCTGGGAGGTGTGTTTGTCCTCCCTCAAATGCCATGTTTGTTCCTCCTGAAGCTGTCGTCTTGACTGGAAAGATGTACAAAAGGGACGGTGCTGGATTTGGAGTCTGAAGACCTAGATTTGAATCTCTAGGGTAGGTAACTTCACTTCTCAGGAAGTTTATTTAATTATAATAAAAAGAGGGCTGGAGTCCCTTTCAGCACTAGAAAAAAAAATGATCCTAAGGAATGCTATGTTTTAGTCAAAAGCATGTGGATAAATTCCCTCGGGGTCTTCAAAAACCTCCTTCAAGTTCAAAAACCCCTGGAAGGGGTAATAGAGTTAACATGTTAGCAGGCTATTACATCAGTAAGGTAAGAAGCAGGCCCTGTGGGGATGGTATGGGCACATGGTCAGAGGAAGGGGCCCCCAAGAACCAGGAGAGGGGCTAGAGGCAGAAATATTCACAATACAAACTTGTCTACTGAACAATTTTGCTTCGAGTTGATAGTGGTCTGGTAAGGAAATCTCATCCTATCTGTTCAGAGCACAAAACTAGGAAAGAACCTTCTTCCTTGTGCAACTGCATAGGTCAGGGCTTTCCCTAGAAACTGCAGAATCACTGGCCTGGGAGTCCCTAATTTGTAAGGATGATGTATGGTGAAGGAAAGTCTGCTCAGGAGTATGATTTGCAGGCCTGTGACTCACTTTTATATAGTCTTTTATGGCAAGGCACTTTACATACATGATTTGATTGGATGCTGGCAATGCTTCCGTGAAGTAGGCGATACAAGCCTACCCAGGCTCAATGAGGAGTCTAGACAACTTGCTTAAGGTCACACACAGCTAATAAACGTCACTGCTTCTTGGCCTGAGTCCAGTGCTCTTTCTAGGACACCACGCTGTGTCTCTAATGCTGCCTGGCAGGGCTGATGAGAGAATCTGCCACACTTCATGCTGTGATTACCAAGATCCTTCTAACCTTCTGGGGCTGATTGTGATTCTTCTCAAAGAGATGTTAGTCCCATATCATTTTTATAAGTTGGATCAGCTTTCATTCCTAATATGTGTCTGCTTTCAAAAACGCCGCTGTGCTTTAGGAATTACAGCTTCACCTTTTGATTATTCTCTATGATCAGGGGCTTTGGTGTATAGAAACCAGCATCATTTCCATCAGGTTTTTCAGTCTAGCTGCCTTGCCAGTTAGGATATCAATTGTTGTGGTCTCCCAGCTGTGGCTCCCTTTCCTCCAAGTCATGCCCCACCCCTCCCCATTCCCACACACAATCCAGGGCTCCTGGAGGAGAGGGACTGTCCTCTTTTTTGTCTTTTGACTCTATAACATTTCACATCATGCTCTGCACACAGTTGGTGTTTAATAAATGTTGTAATACTAAAAGGAGCCCACTTGCCCTAGGCATCTACTTGGAAGGAAAGATTATGGATCATCAATGTCTGGATCATCATTATTAGTCCTGAGGAATTACTTCGAAGGATGATGTTTTCAGTTCAAATGTCATCTCCACCATGTGGATGTTCAGAATTCCCAGAGCTGTAAACGATTTTTCCCACATCGGATCTCATGGCATTTTATGCTCCTCAGTCACATATTATCTTCCTTGTATTATATTTAGCTCTGTCCATCTAATTCTCACTATTTGATTATAGCTTAGTGTGGGTAGTGAAAAGCATTATGGAGCAGTGGCCTTGGAGCCAGGACAGCAAAAGGTCAAGTCCTGCTTCTGACCCACAATGGCTATGTGACCCTGGCTCAACTGAACCTTTCAGTGTTTTAGGCAACTCTCCAAGATTATCAGTTGCTGAGAAGCTACCAATATGCACTGGTATTTCCATATGGAATTTCCATACCTGGGGGTCCCCTCTACCAATGAAATTATGAATCTAGGTCCCATATCCCTTCTTTATGGGGGTCAGAAAACAAATACTTGTTTATTTGCCTATTATTTGTTCCAATTCAAGCAGCAGTTACTGAGTTCATACTATGTTTAAAACAAGCCTGCAGAACCTACGTTCCCAAGGACATGTCAAAGGAGTTCGGGTAGCCCTTGAAAAATGTAGAGGATGTTTTCCTCTACATTTTCCTTTGGTGTGCCTCAAGTGCGGGTTCTCTCTGTGCCCAGTTGAGCCCATAAGCAACCCGTGGGCCAAAGATTGTGGAGGCCTGGTTTAAAATATAGCCTGGGGCAGTCTAGGGGAGACAGTAATACAAAGCCTGGTATGGATTTTCAAGGACCTTGCAGTCTTGTTAGAACCTGTCATAGTTACCTCCCCTATTACTCAATTGCCTAGAACATTATATTCACATAGTAGGTCCTTATTGCATTTTTTGTTCAGTAAATGAATGTAACTTTATCCAAGACCTGATTTGGGAACATTAAGCCAGGTTCTTATTGAACAGTAAGTTAATAAATATTTATTAAGTATCCATTATGGATTAGGCATTGTGCTACCTCTGGTAAAAGATAGTCTCTGTTCTTAAGGAGCTCAGAGTCTAATGGGTACCTCAAAGTAGTGTGCAGTGTTCTTGAGGAGAGAGGAGTGGGAGAGGATAGGGAATATTTTTTTTTAACATATGAAGACAAAGTCATTTGTTTGGGGTCTAGAGCAATGGTTTTTATACCATGAACTCCTCTGGCAGTCTGATGAAGCATACGAACCTCCTGATATTATTTTAAATGCATGAAACAAAACACATAGGATTAAAAAGAAGACTAATTATATTAAAATAGATGTATTCCCCCCATCCAAGTTTAGGGATCCCATCAAATCTATTCACAGATGTGGATGCCAGGCTAATAACCCTGGAGATGATTCAGAGCCCTACTGAGCATCAGGCATAATAGTACAGTGGATGCCATTTCAGACTTGGAGACAGGATGAAATGGGTTCATAACTCATTTCTGACACTTTAATTTCTCTTTCTGTAAAATGGGAATAATAATAACTGGAATGATATCTAGCCTATGGGACTGCACTAAGGCTCAGAAAAAGAAAAAAGACTTGAAAGTTATATAAATTTTTTTGACTTTTATGTAACTTTCTGTTATTACCGTTACTGTGAGTGGTAGAAATTACTTTGCCTGGTATGCCCTAATAAGGCTTCATTTTTATGGTACTTATATTGGGTTTTGAGAGCTCTTCTCAGGGATGCCTTATGATTCTGGGGTGAACACAATTTAGGGCTGAAGAGAAGCCTTTGGAGATAGCCAATTGATCAATAGTTAGGAATAGTCTCTGCAAGTAACCTCATTGGGATGCCAGCTGGGAGTGACACCTGGCCAAAAGTTGATCAAATAACACCTTCTTTTAAAAATGGATTCACACTCTAGGTTTCTCTTGGTTCCTGAAGAGAGGCCTCCTAAAAGCCTACTTTGAATGCATAATAGAAATCTCACTGGAAAAGTATCAAATATGCTTTAAAAAATCAATAAATTGTTTAAAAAATGTAGTCAAATTAAAGTTTGTTTAGGGTTGTTCAACCACTTTTATTTGTTCCTCATTCAACTCTTGACATGTGGTCCAAGTGGATTTTCCCATATAAATGCTCTTTCTCCATTCTGGGACATAGTGTCAATCTCTTATTTTCTGTATCTTTTTGTTCATTCTGAGATCCCAGTCACAGACTGTGTTTCTTGGAAAAACAACTACCGTGTTTCCCCAGTAATAAGACACTGTCTTATTATTTTTTTGGACAGAAAAACACCAGAGGGCTTATTTTCAGGGGAGGGCTTATTTTAATGAACATTGACAGCAATTTTAATAAACAGGTAAATGTGAACAAAAAAATGTACCTTTATTCAATAATAAATTCAATAAAGAACAGGATGACGCGCTCGCTGCTGCAGCTCTGTTTGATACAGCTCGGAGTGCGGCGTGCGTTTCACCTCTTGAGGGAGTACAGGTGGGGATACGGTGCATACAGAAGGTACTGTAATGTAGCGTGTAGCGCAGGGGATCACCTTCACTACAGTAGCAATCTCAATAGGGCTTATTTTCGAGGGAGGGCTTATTTTAGAGGAATCTTACACAGTAAGGGGAGGGCTTATTTTCGGGATAGGTCTTATTATCGGGGAAACACGGTAGTTAGAACTATATCTGGGGATTAATTACCACCCTCCCCGCCCCCAGCTGCCTGCCATCTTACAACTGTATTTCCCACCAGAAAAATGTTGGTGGTTAACACAATGTATAGAAGCAAAAAAAAAGAAACAAAAAAACAAGAAAAGATAAATAGATTTTCTTCCTGCTCAGAGGAAAAGGCTTCAATGCCCAGCAAAATAGCTCAAGGGGAAAAAGAAGACACAAGATGACTGCCCTGGGGCCTAGAGTCCAGAGAAGTTTCAGCAACATAAGTTTCCTTCTCAACACATGTCATGACCAATCTGTCCAAGCCGCCTCATTCCTAGAATGCTGGCTTCTTTCATTTTGGGGGTTGCCTCTTTCTGCAGCTCCATGTGGCTTCCCATTCTCCCCTTCCTAGGTCTTCTAGGATGAAGACCGCAAGACCCTTGCCCTTTTTTCCCAAATGAATTTGGGTGTCTACTTCTTGAGGTGAGAGATGATGAGGTTCAAATAGGACTGGTCAGTGAGAAGCCCATTATTTCAAGTACCAGTTAAAATCACTTTAGGAGATAATGAGATTCAAGTAGGCTGATCAATGAAATACCAAACTAACAGGGACTCCTCCACCCCAGGCAAATGGGCTAAAAACAATGGAATAAAGATATGCCTAGATATCCCCAAAACTCTGAACTACCCCTACCCCTAGCCTAGGAGTCCCTGGTTGCCTCATCTCCCCATCCATGGCAAGTTTTCCTCTGTAAGAATCCCTACTTTCTCCTGGCTAGTGGATGTTCCCCTTAGGAGGCTGCCTCCCTTGGGGGGCTACTTCCTGTGATAGTAATGGCAATTAAAGATTCCCCTGTATTGGCTTGGTTTTCAAATTGATTGTATTAAAACCCAGAGCTTGTTAATCCCACCTGTGGGATGGACTTTTTGATGTGAAAAGAAAGTCCTGACTGGGAGGAGCTGGTGACGTAGATTTGGAGAGACACTGGAGAGAGGTGGAAGATCTTTTTTTTGGTAGCAGCACCTCGTGGAGAGAGAGAGACTAAAAAAATTGCTGGTGGCCGCTTTGAATTGCCCTGGACTTTTGAGACCTGCCCCCTGAGCTGCCAAGGACTGAGGAGACATGGCTGTTTTGCTGGTACTTTGTCTGTCTGTTTTGATGTTATTTTGCCAGATTTGTCCACTGGTGAAAGACTGTCCTTTTGTTGAAGAAGTCCTGGAACCTGGCTGTTCGCTAAGAAGGCCTGCGACTGTCCTGCAGACAGAGAGTGAATACTGTCCACTGGTGAGGGACAGTACTGTTGTTGCAGGGGTCTGGAGACTGTCCTGCAGACAGAATGAATACTGTCCACTGGTGAGGGACAGTACTGTTGTTGCAGGGGTCTGGGAGCCTTTCTGTTGGTTCAGGAGCCCTGAAGAAGGATTTTCTTGTTGGATGTTTACAGAAATCCTGGGAGAGGGCTTTGCTAATGTGTTCAGGGGTTCTAGGACTGTTCTACAGACAGAGGATAAATTCATGAAGGGACTGGCAATGTACCTTATGGCCTTGCTAAGCCTTGTCTCCCCAGGAACTAAGATTGCTGAGAACTTGCCTCGTGTCAAGATGAAGAAAAGACCTCCATTTGGGTATTAAGTGCTGTGTTTAAACTTGATGTAACTCTGGGGTAGATTCAATTGTGATCCAGGGGTGGGGAACTTTTGACCTTTTTGTGTTCTATGGTTGAGCAAATGAATGTATTTTACCTTATATTTGGAAACTAATCTCCATTTGAGAAAAGGGGCTTTGTGGTGGACTTAATTAAGGTATAGCCTAGGGGTGGAGAAGTATTTAGAACAGAGACTTTGTAATTGATTGAATGATTGGAAGGTCCTGGGGTGGGGTAGTACTTGGAGATTATTTAATCACACTTAGTAAATGCTGCATTTGGAATGATGTCATGTTTCGATCTTCTCTGTTCTGGGTTTGTTACTGAATAAAATAGAGAGCACCTATGCTGGTATTTCGAACCTGGGAAGTTGCCTTTGCTTGGTATTACATTACACTTCCCTGCAGGTGGGGGTAGGGCTACTTCCCAGGAGAGTGTCTGCCTCCCTTGGGGGGGATCTCTTAAGAAGTTGCTCTCTCCATTAAGGAGCTTCCCCCACCACCCCTTAAACCGGAGCTGTTCTATGATTAGGTCTATGAAAGCTCCCTTCCATCAGAAGTGCAAGTGTTGGGGTGGCCAGGTGGCACAGTGAGTAAGAGCACCGGCTCCAGAGTCAGGATGACCTGGGATCGATCCGGGCTCAGATACTTAGCACTACACCCCAGAAATAACTGGCCATGTAACTTTGAGCAAGTTACTTAACCCCAATTGCTTTTTAAAAAAAAAGAGAGAGATGATTCAGAAGTGTAAGCATTTGAAAAAAATAGAAAAATGTTTAACTAATCTAGTTTTTTTTTTTCAAGAATAATATTTCAGGGGCAGCTAGGTGGCACAGTGAATATAGCACTAGCCCTGGAGTTAGGAGGACCTGAGTTCAAATCTGGCCTCAGACACTTAACACTTACTAGCCCTGTGACCTTAGGCAGGTAACTCAACCTCAATTTCCCTGCCTTCCCTCTTCCAAAAAAAAATAATAATAATTTTTCATCTTGTTAGTTGTAGAGGATCAGGTGTTTTGATTTTATATGCCCTTCAAAATGGATCAATTAGTTTTAAACATTAGGAAGTAAGGTACCTAATTGTTCCTAATCATATTTATGGAAATCTTGCATATAGATATTACTAATATTATTTAGTTTTGATATTATGAGTTAATCTTTTTTTAAGCTATTTTAACGAAGATCTCTATTGTAGAAAAACTGCCTTGAGTGGGAAAGCAAAATACTCTCTTCTGTAGTAAATTAGTTCTATCAGAAGCTTCGGTATTTGTACCCAAAGGCTAGAATCCAGGTGTTACTGTTCACTTGGTGGCAGTCTATGCCAAATTGCAAGCAAAGCACCCTTGGAAGAAATAAATAACCTCTTCAGAGTTAGCCTTGCAAACACCAAACGAGTGATGGCCAATTTTATACAAGGTTTCAACTGATACCAAATAGAACATAAATTCTCTATGGGTGATTGGAGTCTAAAGCAAAATGGATAGACATCTCAGTTTAAAAGTACAAAAATGAATTATATTTTTTAAAAAGATGACTACACAGACTGAAAGGCAAGTCATAAAATAGCAAAGTCCCCTAACTTAAAATAATGTGCTATTCACAGGTTATTTCTTCCATACAGTTCCTGGATTTTTAAATAGCTGTGTTTTGAGTATTTTTTGTTTGTTTTTGGTAATACCTTGCCAAGTGTCAAAAACTCATCATCACATCTGCTCTATTTAAGAATGCTCAGCCACTTAATCTTTTATTTTCATATTTCTTTCCTTATTACCTCGCGCTGCTTGACCCCTATCAGAGAGGGACACCATGAGTCAGCACTGTTGTACATTAGGTAAATCCTTTTGCTTTTGACATAGATTCACCAAAGCTTATTTTCTTCTTTCTCTCACTCTTTAATATGTAAAATGGTCCCCAATACAGTGGCCAATCCCATAATTGTGGCTAATTATTAAAATAATAGATATAAACCAGAAGGGAACCTCAAGAGATCATCTAGTCCAACTTTCTCATTTTACAGATGAGGAAATTAGAACCCTGAGAGAAGTTAATTACCCAGGGTACACAGGAAATAAAGGAGCAGAGCTGGGGTTCAAACATAGGTATCTGAATTCCAGATCCAGGATTCTTTCTAAGTTTGTACCCAACCTGAAATCCTGCTAAATACTAAAGACATTTTCTACGTATTTTATCTCTTTAAAGTATCTGTGTTTGAGAAGAGTTTGAACATGCCTTTGGAGAGGAAGGGAAGGAAACAGAGTTAGGAGAGAGCAAAAAGTTAGGGGGAAAAATGTGTAAATATGTTGATGGTACAGAGTATGCCCTGCAATGTGGATAGCTGAGGAAAAGGAAGAAAACAGAAAAGAAGTGATAAATAAAAGTGAAGGAAGAAAGAGTAAGATGAAGATATATTGAGAGTATAGATGAAGATATGAAGAAAAGTAGCAGAAACAACTTTTCATAAAAAAACAATTCTACTAGCCCATGAATTTTCATGGGTACCAGCTGGTATAAAACCATAAAGACAATTTTCAGCTCCTCTAACTGAATTGCATTTGTAATAATCATAACAATATTTCTACAGAGTAAAAATGACAACGATAATTTGAAATGGAAAACACTGACAAGATGCAAAATGAATGTGCTATACCTGGTAACAAATTTAGTGATGGAATTGAATTTTCATGAGCTAGATTTATAAGCCAGCTGATGATAAGGCATCAGACCTGGTCCCTCATTAACTTCCTTAGGGGACTGGAAGCAAAATGATGATTCCATCTGCCCTTCTCACCACTAACTCCTTTCTCACCACCTCCTGACATCAGGTTTATTCTGTTCACTTTTCATTTTCTGCTACACAAATAATCCCCACAGTAATGTTTATAGAGCATGTCCCTTCTTCGTGTTGTTGTTTGCTAATGTCTGCATAGATGTTTGTGAGTCTTTACATCTTTTTGTGTCTGTCCAGGTTGTGGAGCCTATTTTAGACTACAATCTAAAAAGAGCCTGTGTGCCGGCTTATTTTGGTCTGTACAAAACACTCTCCCCTGACTCAGATACATGCTGAATAAAAGCCTTCTGATGATGATTTCAAACTTATACATCCATGTATTTAAGACGTTATCAACATGTATTCATCCATTCAACAAATATTTATTGAACCTTTGCTATATGCAAGATACTGTTCTGGTTGCAGTGAGGGATATAAAGTAGTTTAAATCACTATTCCTGCTCTCAAGAAATTTATAATCTAGAATAGGGGTTCTTAAACTTTTTGGTGTGTCATTAGCCCCTTTGACAAGTCTAGTGTAGCCTGTAGACCCCTTCTCAGAATAGTGTTCTTAAATACATAAAACAAAATACATAGAATTGCAAAAACAAATTCTATAGAAATATTATCAAAATATATTTTTTAAAAGTTTGTGAACCCCAGATCTAGAAGACAAGTTAAGATACATATATCCACAATACAATGTGGTACCTGGTAAGTGTCATATCAGAGACACAAACTAAATCCTAGAGAAATGAAAGAAGGGGGCATTATGACAAGTTGGGGGTGATTTGGAAAAGTACTCAATTCACTGCAATGAAACTAATATTTACTGTAGTAATGAAAAGGAGGTGGTGTGTGAGCTGGGCCTTGAAGGGAAAGACTGGATGAGTTGTTGTGAGTGGAAATCAGGAGGTACTTTAGGTAGATGGAATAGTCTAAGTAAAAGAAAAATGGAGGCAGGAAAGTAAGACCTAACAGAGGAAGGGAACACACATACACACACACACACACACACACACACACACACACACACGCATGCATGCATACACTTTTTTTTTCCTGTAATGGGTTTGATTTAGATAAATCATTACCTGAGACTGACTGAAAATACTGGATTGCCAATGCGATCAATACAGAGACCAGAAAGGTTCCCAGAAAGTACATCTGCCAAAATTCAGAAGTGGGTATTAGATGAATAACAGCCAGAAAGGTCGGGGATTGTAAAGATAGGTGGAAGTGGGGGGAGGCCCAGGGACATAATACCTACCGGGGCTGAATGCAAAATTCCATTACAGATAATCCGCAAATAAAAATAAAACAAAGCTAATGAACAAGGACTGAGTGAATCTTCATTACTATGGCTCCAGCACCTACAATAAAAACCACAAATCACCCTGATTATTTGACTTAATTTGGTAATAATACTGATCGCTGACATTTTCTTTTTTTTTTTTTTTAAGCAATTGAGGTTAAGTAACTTGCTCAAGGTTACGTGGCCAGTTATTTCTGGGTATGGTGCTAAGTGTCAGAGCCCAGATTTGATCTCCAGGTCATCCTGACACTGGGGCTGGTGCTCTTACTCACTGAGCCACCTGGCCGCCCCTCTCCAAAGTATTGTAAACTGAATAACACTACCTAAATGATGACTTTGCTACCATTAAGCCCCTTCCCAAAGCCTGGACCTGAAAACATGGCTTTAACATCATAGAGTGTTAGGGTTAGGAGAAGCCTGGGTTTCACAAAACCACCTCTTCATTTCACAAATGATTCTGCTAATGTTCAGAGATTTGCTGAAGGTCACCACATAATTCATTTCTTCCTTATCAACCACCCCAACCTTATCTTCCCTAGAAGTTACCTGCGGAACCTAGTGGAGAGAGCATCTGCCTGGGGATCAGGAAGAGAGGATCAAGGGATGAATAAAGTGCTTATGAATCATTTGCTGTATGCTCAGCACCAGGGACAGGGCTAAGACTAGACTAGGAAAAGTGAGGACAACCTTTGCTTTCAAAGAGCTAACTCTAAGAACTGAATTCAAATTCTAGCCCAGGTTTACTGGCCATGCGATTTGGGGCAAGTCACTTAATTCTCCTGCCTCAGTTTCCTCATCTGCAAAATAGGACTAATAATAACACTTGCCTCAGAGTTGTCACTTAATCTCTCCTTCAGTTTCTTCTGCTATAAAATGAGGATAATAATAACTTCATAGAGTGGATCAAATGAGATAACATGTATACAGCTCATTGAAAACCTTAAAGTGCTATATAAATGCTGGCCGCTAGAATCACCACCATCATCACTGGTATTGTTATTTACATGCCTAGCTATACAAAAACTTCACTCCAAGAAAAGTTATCTGATGATTGTTCTTTTTACAGCTTCCCATAGGCATTTACAAAAGAAATATTTTTATCTAGGAGTTTGACTTTATGTCAACAACCCCGAACTATAAACCTCGTGCCTAAGGCAAATAGTAATGAATCAGCTGAAGTTGGCTGGGCAGGGAAATTTGTAAATTCACTAGTAAGCCCTGGATCTTGAGCCCTTTTCATTCTTCCCTGTTAAGATATGCTAGTAGGCAGTCGGGGTGCCAGGCTAGTGTGAAATGGAAGGCAGACTTTACCCAGAAGCAAATTCTTCCCTTTTAGCTCACACACACAGAATGCCATATAGTCATCAAGTGAAGTTATGAGCTCACCTTTCATAGAGTTCCTGAAGGATTGAGATGTTACTAGAATGGAGTGTTTGATCAATCTCTAGATATTCCAAAATGTGGTATGGGATAGTAGCTCCCTCTTCAATTAGAAGGGCCAGGTTAAAAAATCCCTAAAACATCAAAACAAACAAACAAACAATAACCAAACAAACCACAAACAAAATTCAGCCATTCCAAACAAACAAATCACATACCCACACCCCTCATCAGAATGTAAACTTTTACAACCTCCATATTTTTTTCAGTCCTAGTGCCAGATGGTTTTGTCATCTTCATTGATGAGTTGTTTCCCTAAATATATGCATCTGAGAAATTTATTTGCAAAAGAACCAGTAGGCTTTCATAGGGATGCTGAGCTCCATCTGCTCGGAAACTAGTCAACCGGAGGATTTGTCCTTTTCCTTCACTTTCTGAAAACAAAACTAGCTGGAAATTTTGCCTTCACATCAAAAAAAGGGGGAATGGACCAAAGCAAAGGCTATGCCCATTATTTACTGATTATTCTTTGAGGCCTTACCAGCAGGTTGGAAACCAAACTTTGTATTTTCACATTTTGGTGGAGTCATATTCTAATACTGGGCATACTTTTAAGGCATAGGATAGCTGTGCTTAGCTTTCCATTAATTACCATGGGAAAATTACTCTTAGGTCCTTTCTATGAAAAGTCTCTGCTCTACTTCCTGTTTTCAGGAAGTCTGGGAATGGTTCTAATCAGCTATATTCTGGAGCCAGCTTGTATAGGCTGGTAAACTGATTGTTAAATTTTCAGTATGAATATTCACACTTCAGAAATAGATAAGTGCCTAAAATCAGTGATTATTTATTATTTTGTCGATTGTCTAGGCTTAAGAAAATGATGGAAAAAGTTAATAATGCAGATTAGACTTAAAGGTGTGCTGGACATACCTATTTTACAGAGAGCCGGTTGTTAAACACTTATTGGCAAATAACCCCTCCTCCTCCCAGTTATAAATCTTTTAGACAGATTCCCTTCAGGGGTTTGAGCAGAGCAAGGAAGAATACCTTCTTTCTAATTCAAGAGCTTCATGGGGTTAATGCCTCTTGCAAACTTGGTCACATAACCCTAAAAGGGAAGGCACCTGGTATGGGGCGCTAGAGTGCCCTACCACATTTTCTTCCAGTTGCTACTCCCACTGTGTTCTCACTTAAACATTTTCCTAAGTTAATTTAAACAGTGGAAGGACACATGCTCTTGCCAATGGCCCCTGACCAAGGCTACAAGCTCCAGGTAAGTGATTTTTCACTAGACCTAGGAAAGGGGCTGAGGGAATTTATTTGTTGTTCACATCTAGGAAGGTGTAATGTTTGCACAAAGAGTGAAGAAAGAACCCAGCTTTCTGTGCTGCTCCCTGCATATGGATGAGAAGGAAAACCTTGTCAATAAGTTGCTAGTCAACTCATTTTAAGGTAAAAGGTAGGTTAAGTTAAATAATGTTGTTGCTAATTAGAGGGCTCTTGACTGCTATTCTCTCTCCCCTCATAGGATCATAGACTCAGCCCTGGAAGGGCCTTTAGAGGCCACCTTGTCTCATTCCCTCATTTTACAGGTAGGAAACTGAGACCCAGAGAGGTTAAACAATTTGCCCAGGGTTACATTGGTGGTAACTGACAGAGGCAGGATCTAAAGCCAGTGCTGCTGACTCCAAATCCAGAGCCCATCCGGCTGCTCCACATCCCATTCCTTAGGTCCCAGTGCTCATTGCTTCAGTATTTCAATGGAACCATGACCTCATCAGTATGGGCTTTTTCTCCAACCCTTCGCATCATAAGCTATCCAAACCTTATTGTGGACAATTATCCTTCTACACGTCTTTCCTAGAGGCTCTGCTCAAGCTGTACAGCGCTGGAAAATTTCCCTTTATTAAGCTATCCTTTTAATTCTAGTGCTTTCCCTCATTGATTATTTCTAATTTATCCTGTATATGACTTATTTGTTCTTCAAAGTCTGGAAATTGTTTCCTGCATTAGACTGTGAGCTTCTGGAGAGTAGGGACAGTATTGGGTCCTTCTTTGTAATCTCAGCACTTAGCACAGGGCTCTGTGCCTATTAGGCACTTGATGTTTATTGAATGAATGACAATGGTCTTTCTCTCATCCAGAGGTCAATATGTCTCAGTCTTCTTTAAAAATTCCTTTGAACTCCTACAAAAAAAACCCATCCTTGCCTCCAATCTGCAGATAAAACAGAATTAAAATCCTTCAGCCCAGTATTCAAGGCCCTCTACAACCAGACCTCTACCCTACTATCTCCTCCAACTTTATGTTCCATTGCTTCACATTCCGATCTCCACAAATTCTTCATTCAGGAACCTTAATCATTCTCCCTCCCTGGCTAGGATTCTTTGTCTCTTCTCCCCTGTTTACTAATCTAAATTTTATTCTTCAAACTCCAGCTCAAATCCCAATTCCTCCCTGAAGCTTTACCCAACCAGCCTAATCCCCAACATGAGTAGCTCCTCAGAGTTCCTACAGCATTTACAATCCATCCTTTCATTGACCCTGAGGATCTGTTCAAGGGCAAGAGTTGCACAGTATGACAAGGCATGGATGAGCTGGGAGCTACACTAATGGATGGCATCCCCAAACTGATGTGATAGATCACAGATCCATCCCACTATATAAGTATGTGTTACCTTAGATTATTAGTTTTCTTTTTGCATAGATGTCAATTCAGATCAATAAACTTTAAGGATCTAGTCAGTACAAGACAATGTCTGTTTCCATTAGATTACAAACTCTTGAAGGAAAAGGAACCATCCTAGTAACCCCAGAATCTAGCTTGGTGCTATAAACTTGGCAGGCACCCAATCCTGTCTCTGTGGATGATGATGATGATGGGCACATATAAAGCACCTACTCTGCGTCAGACACTACGTTAGGTACTGAGGACAGAAAGACAAATATGAAACAATTCCTGCTTACATTCTTTGAGGAAAGACAGCATTTACACACACCAGTACATTAAAACAAAGTCATTTAGGCAGAGGACAACTAGAAGTTTAAGCTGCCTCTTGAAGAAAGGGCTTCTGTGAGCTAGAGGAGAGGAGGTAGTGCATTCCAAGCATGGCGGACAGGCAGTGAAGAGAACAGAGATGGGAGGCAGTGACAAGGCTAGTCTGGCTGGACTGGAGAGAGTCCTGAAAAGTAGCTTGGGACTACGATGCAAAGGGCTTTACAAGTCCCACAGAAGAGTTTATATTCTGTCTTACACACATTAGAAAGCCAAAAAGCTTATTGAGTAGATGAGCAGAGTGGTCATATCTGTGCTTCAGAAGAACCATTGTGGCAGCTGTATGAACTGGAGAGAGGAGGGACAAGGCAAGGAGGCTAATTAGGAGACTAATACTCTACGTGAGAAGAAGTGAGGATGTGGACTAAGGTCCAGCTGTGTGGAGGAATGCAAGAGATGTGGAAACAGAAAGAGTAAAACTGGGGACTGGTTGGATATGTAGGAAAAGGAGTCAGGAGTTGAGAAGAAAGCCAAGGTTCCAACCCTAAGGGAATGGCAACATGGTGGAACCCTCATCCTAAAGAGAAATATTCAGAAGAGGAATGGGTTTGGGGTAAAAGATAATGAGTTCTGTCTTGGATATAACGAATTTATGATGTCTATGGCTCATCTGATTAGAATAGTCATATTATAAGCAAGTAGTGATGTGAGACTAGCACTGAGGAAGACTGGGGATGCATATTTGGATGGGGAGTTGTTCAATCCTCCCTCCTCTACCCTTCCCTTTTTTTCTTCTTCCTCTCCCTTTCCCTCTGTCTACTTAGGGTACCCACACCCTTGCCTGTGGGTACTCTGCCCAAGAAATGTACATTTTGATGACTGAAAGCAAGATATATTGGGATTTATGGGCTAGATTTCTTTCTTAAAAATTACACCTTAAACCCAATTCACTCTGACTCTCATTGATTGACCAGCAACAGGTATATATTAGCAGCAAGTCACAAGCTTTCTACAACTCAGCAGGTGTCTTTATAAGTTGCTGTGGTTAAAGCTTTACCAGGCTGTTCCTAACACCACCAGACCCACACCTGATGCCTTCCTAGCACTGGCAGTTACCAGAACTTGTTTTCCAGAGGCATAGATTTTTGCAAACCAGTATTCACCTCAATGCCATGATGAGAAATTAAAGCAAGATGTTAGTGTAGGGTGAATATTGGATGATAATAAGCACTTTCATTAATGGTGATGGTCATCAATACAAAAGACCCTGTACAGTGCTGTTGATTTCTACCCCCATGAGAAAAACTCAGGCAGCTAAGAGGTACAACAGAAAGAGTGTTATACTCAGAATCAGGAAGTTCCGAGTTTGAATCCTGCCTCAGAAACTGACTAGCCTTGTGACCCTGGGCAAATCACTTAACCTCACTCAGACTCAGTCTCCTCATTTATAAAGTAGGAATGACAACACTTCACAGAGTTGTTGAGGATCAAATGAGATGAGTAAAGAGCTTTACAAACCTTGAAGTGTTATAAGGGGCTAGCTATCACTATCAATTTTTCTCATGTCCTACTCATTTTCCTGGGGCCCATCAACAAGAATTGAAGGTTGAGCCACTAAGGGAGAGCTGGGGTTATAAATAGAATTGGGATGGT
Organism: Petaurus breviceps papuanus; assembly: GCF_028583685.1. Lineage (NCBI taxonomy): Eukaryota > Metazoa > Chordata > Mammalia > Diprotodontia > Petauridae > Petaurus > Petaurus breviceps. Next base: position 16,214,425 of record NW_027185698.1, on the reverse strand, counting down.
GGATGAAGGCTCAGTCGATGTTCTTCCCCTTTGCCAGCCAGGGCTAGAGGCAGCTGGAGGGAAAGAGAGCCAGCATAGAGAGAATGACAGACATTCCCCTCCCTAGAGGGGAGCAGGTGCCCTCTATCTATAGCATGATGAGCAAACAGTGCCAAATCAAGGCACAATGAGACAAAGACGGATGGGGTCTTTGGTCCCTTTTCCCCTTATTTTTGAGTTTCAAACAAGGTAGGTCTGCAGGCTTCACTTGGTCTCAGTTTCAGTTCAGCATTGTGTTTATATAAATACACTCTCACAAGCCGACACCAGGGACAGCACTAAATATAGAGATTCAATGGTACAAGTGATCAAGGTCAAAATGTTTTCTATTAGAAAGTATATTAAATAAACATTTTAGTAACCGCTGAGCAGATGCCCCCTAGCCAAAAACAACCTCCCTCCGCCCGCAGGCCTCCCAGGCTGTGTTTATCCTCTCATACATGGAATGTTAGGTATGAAGGCTACCTTTGAGTTCTATTGTAAGCTCCATAGGGACAGGGACCATGTTTTAGCTAAACTTTGTATCTCCCCCCAGGCATTGCACATGATTCTATAGAAAAATGGCACTTGAAATGTATGAAGAATGAATAAATGAATGAATGAATATGAGTGTGCACGCTCACACACACACACACACACTCAAAACAGTAACAAGCATCCCACTTCCTGTGGCACTCTGAAATAAAACTATGAAATGGTCCCCCAGGACCGTCTTGCCGCTGCTAATGACCAGAGCAGCCTTCATGCAAGGGCGCTACTGACCGCAGGCTGCAGCCTTTCTCCTGCTCTCCTTTATGCAACATGATTTCAGAAAGAGGGCATGGGACACAGTCAAGTGTTTAATTACCTGTGAGTCTCCCTCCAGAGCAGCCTGGGCATACATCTGCACAGACAAATCAAGGTCTTTCGACTGGTTCTGGTGGCCATAATAGTAGAGGTCTCCCATCTTCAAATAAGCTTTGAGGCAAGAAGAGATTCACTTTAATGGTAGCTGCAGACACCCTCACATTGCTGTTCCTCTGACCTGCCAGTTCCTGAGGACAAGGCTTTTATGCTTCCTAAGGAGGCACTTAAAGAGATGTTGCTTGAAATGAATTGAATTACAAGCAGAGAAGCTTTTGTACTTTTCCCATCTCTAGTTAAGGAGTCAAAACCTTTTTCCAAATTGTTTCTAATTAAAATAGCTATCCTGAATGGGCCTGTGGGTTTCTTAAGAGTTCAAGCTCAAAGCCCAGGCATGGCAAGATTTCTCTTTGGTGCTGAAACTTAGCAACATTCCTTAGCACATAGTAGGCATTTAATAAATGCTTGTGGACTCTTGCTGCTTAAGTTTGAGTTCTCAACTAGAAATTTTCTTTACTGATTCAGATAAGCTTTTCTCTCCTGTAGCAAATCCATGTTTAAGAGTTATCCTCCAAATAACTTAAAAAAAAATTTTTATTCTCCTCCCCCCCTTTTTTTTTAACCAAAATGGTGAGTCTAAGGAGGTAGGAGATAAAAAAGACCTGTGCAGGTCTGGAGAGTCTGCCTTCTAACTGTGATTTTCATCATAGAATTCTTTCTCTTTTCTAATTTATTTTAAAATCTCTTACTTCACATAAAACGGTTAGGTTTTTCTTTGTTACCAATGTTCTCATGGTTGTTAATGGCCCAGCTCAGCAGCAGTCTCTCTATACATACCAAATGCAGGGGCATCGATTTGGAAAACAGAGAGATTATAATATCTCCAAACACAGTTAACTCCCAAGTATCTCCTTGCCAGTTCCTAGTGGGGAAGAGAGTGAAGGAAGGAGTCATTCCATGAATCAATGAGGTTTTGTGAGACATAGTTTATTCCCCTTTACCTTAAATTTAGAGTATAGGCAGAAAACAGTGACTTACTGGTCTCTCCTCACAGATATGGGCTAAATTTGTTTGTGACACTTCAATCCCAGTTTCTGCTGCTAAGACAGAATACAGCAGAGCTTCATGCCTAAAAATAGACAATTAATAATAAATTCCATGTAGTGGCTCTTAAGAATATTCTGAGAGAATTTTATACTCAAACATAAGAGGGCACAGAATAAGCAGTTTTAAAAAAAACATGAAATCATGAGTTTTTTTTAAATGAATACTGTAGATAAAAATACTGCATGAATTGATTTATTTCTTATTCATCGTAAAAGGCTGAGTTCACAGATAAGGGTTTTGTGAACTAGCTGGTACAATGGCGCCCTCTACTGGATAAATATTATGTCCCAACACTGGCTATGGACTGGACTTGATTGCTCACGTTCTTACATTCTAAAGATGCCTAGTGTTTTTTTGGAGACTGCTATTTCATAAGAGAGTCCATCAGGCTCATGATTCAGAACAGCTTCAGTGAAAGTTTAGTATTGAAGATGTTGGGAGTTTGGCCTTAGGATGTCAGCTCCTTGAGGATAGGGATTGTTTTCATTCTTTGTATGCGTATCCCTGGCACCTAGGGCAGTTTGTCCTTAATTCTCAACGACCATGGCATCAGGAAGGTGATGCCATGACTTGCAAATGAATTGGGTTTAAGTGAAGGAGGGCTGTGCAAAGTCACCAGCCTCACTTTCTCCTCCACAGCCGTCTGGGTCAAGTGGCAAGATATAAATCAGGACGATTGGAAATGAACCAGTACCTAGGGCAGTACCTGGAACACAATGGGTGCTTAATAAATGCTTGTTGACTGATTGATTTGCCAAGGTATGATATGATTTTAAAGTGGACTCTAGCCATGGAACCACTGTTTCTATACATTATACTAAATCAGAGTGGGAAGTATGAATAATTCTAAAGTCTTGAAACTATGGTTGAGGTACAGAGGCAGCAAAGAGAGCCCTGAACTCTGAGTCAAATGACCTATGTTTAAGTCTCTGCTCTACTACTCGCTACATATATAACCTGAGGCGAGTTCCAGGTTACCTCATTACTTTGGGCCTCAAAAGTTTCATCTGTGAATGGGGCTAAGAGATGAGCACATTGTACTTCACGGTGGTTGAAAGGATCAAATTAGAGGCATGTAATTCATTTAGTGACTGCTAAACTCTATATAAATAGATTTTATTATTTTTAATCTTATTTAATATTTATTTTACAAATTACATGTAAAGACAATTTTAGCGATTTTATTTTCAAATTTTGAGTTCCAAATTCTCTTCCTTCCTCCCTTTCCCCCACCATTGAGAAGGTAATCAATTTGACATAGGTTATACATGTGTAATCATACAAAACACATTTCCACATAAGTCATTCTGTGAGTGAAAACACTGACAAAAAAAACAAAAGAAAAATAAAGAAAGTAAAGAAAGAGTATCTGATCTGCAATCAGGCTCTATCAGTTCTTTCTTTGGAGACAGACAGTACCTTTCCTCATAAGTCCTATAGAACTGTCCTGGACCATTGCATTGCTGAGAATAGCTAAGATATTCATTATAGATCATCATACAATATTGCTGTTACTGTGCACAGTATTCTCCTGATTCTGCTCATTCCACTTTGCATAAGCCCAGTTAAGTATTTTCATATTTTTTCTGCGAGCATCCTGCTCATTACTTCTTAAATCACAACAGTATTCCATTACAATTATATACGACAACTAGTTCAGTCATTCCCCAATTGATGGACATACCCTAAATTTCCCATTCTTTGACACCACTAAAAGAACTTCTATAAATATCTTTGTACACATAGGTCCTTTTCCTTTTTGTTCTTTGATCTCTTTGGAATACAGACCTACTAGCGGTATTGCTTGGTCAATAGCCCTTTGTACATAGTTTCAAATTGTTCTCCAGAATGGTTGAATCAGTATACAGCTTCACCAACAGCACATTAGTGTTTAATTTTCCCACACCCTCTCCAACATTTGTCATTTTCCTTTTCTGTCATATTAACCAATCTGACAGGTGTAAGATAGTAGCTCAGAGTTGTTTTAATTTGCATTTCTCTCATCAATAGTGATTCAGAGCACTTTAAAAATATATAATTGTAGATAGCTTTGATTACTTTGTCTGAAAACTGTTTGTTCATATCCTTTGACCATTTATGAACTGAGGAATGGCTCTTATTTCTATAAATTTGACTCAAGTTTCTATATGTTTGAGAAATGAAGTCTTTATTAGAGAAACTCAGTGTAAAACATTTTTTTTCACAGTATAATTACCATTTATTTTCCTCCATCTTATTTTCTCTCTGTTTATCCTACTCTGTCCTTTTATCCTGTCCATTCTCAATAGTGTTTGGCTTCTGACTTTTACTTTTCCTAAACTGCCCACCCTTCTATCAGCCCCCCTCCCTTATTTTATCCTCATTCCTTCTTACTTTCCTGTACAGTAAGATAGATTTCTCTGCCCAACTATGTCTGTGCATTATTCCCTCCAAATTTCAATGACAGTAAAGTTCATGTGTTACCCTCACTGCTTCCCACATTTCCCCATCCACTGTAAAATCTCTTTCAAGCCTCTTTTGTGTCAGATAATTTATCTCATTCTACCTCTCTTTTTCCCCTTCTCCCAGTGTATTCTTCTTTCTCATTCTTTAATTTTATTATTATTTTTAGATAATTATAGCATCACATTCAACTCACACCTCTGCTTTTTGTCTATGTATACTCCATCTTACTGCCCTAATTATGAGAAAGTTTTTAGGAATTATAAATATAATTTTCCCATGTAGGAATGTAAACAGTTTAACCTGATCGGATTCCTTATGGTTTTTCTTTCTTTTACTTTTTTATGCTTCTTTTGCATCTTGTACTTGAAAGTCAGATTTTCTATTAAGCTCTGGTCTTTTCATCAGGAATGATTGAAAGCCCTCCATTTCATTGAATTTCCCTTTTTCCTCCCTGAAGGATTATACTTAGTTTGCTGGGTGGGTGATTCTTGGTTGCAGTCCTAACCTCAAGATAACATATTCCAAGCCCTCCAATCCTTTAATGTAGAAATTACTAAATCTTGTGTTATCTTGACTGTGGCTTCATAATATTTGAATTATTTCTTTTTGGCTGTTTGAAGTATTTTCTCCTTGATCTGGGAGGTCTGAAATTTGGCTATAATATTACTAGGAATATTCATTTTGGAATCTCTTTTATGAACTAATTGGTGGATTCTTTCATTTTCTATTTTACCCTCTAGTTCTACAATATCAGGGCAATTTTCCTTTATAATTTCTTGAAATATGATATCCAGGTCCTTTTTTGGATCATGGCTTTCAGGTAGTCCAATAATTCTTAAATTCTCTCTCCCAGATCTATTTTCTAGGTCAGTTATTTTTCCAATGAGATATTTCACATTTTCTTCTATTTTTTCATTCTTTTGACTTTGATTGTTTCTTGATATCTCATAAAGCAAATAACTTCCACATCCCAATTATTACTTTTAAGGAATTATTTTCTTCAGTGAGTTTTTGTATCTCCTTTACCATTTAGACAATTTTACTTTTTAAGGAGTTCTTCTTTTCAATGAATTTTTTTTTTTGCTTTTTTTGGAGGGCAATTGGGGTTAAGTGACTTGCCCAAGATCACATGGCTAGGTTTTTTTTTGTGTGTTAAGTGTCTGAGGCTGGATTTGAACTCAGGTCCTCCTGACTCCAAGGCCGGTGGTCTATTCATTTAGTGATTTTTTGTATATATTTTTCTCTTTGGCTAATTCTGCTTTTCAAAGCATTCATTGAGTTTTTTTTTTGGCCTCTTTTACCATTTGGCCTATTCTGTTTGTTAAGGTGATATTATCTTCAGTATTTTTTGTGTCTCCTTTCCTAAGCTGTTGACTCTTTTTTCATGATTTTCTTGCATCGTTCTCATTTCTCTTCTCAATTTTCCCTCTAATTTTTAATTTTTAAAAATTCTTTTTGAGCTCTTCCATGGTCTGAGACCAATTCATATTTTTCCTTGAGGCTTTGGGTGCAGGAATTTTGGCTTTGTTGCCTTCTGTGTGTGTGTGTTTTGATCTTCCTTGACCATAGTAACTTTGTATGGTCAGAATTTTTTCCTGTTTGCTCAATTTCCAGCCTATTTCTTAACTCTCTGCTTCCTAAGTGGGGAGCACACTGTTCCAAGCTTCAGGTTTTTTGTGTAGCTGGTTTTGGAGGTAATTTTGGGTACTTGTAAGTTTTTGTCTCTTTCAAGGTGATATGATCTATAGAGTTGTGTTTGCTACTCTCCTGTACTGTGCACTGATTTGTGAGTGACCACAAGCACTCTTTGCAGCCCTAGAATTGTGAGGAGGGTCCCTTCTCCCCTGTGGTCACAAGCTCTGGTATGCTAGTGCTCCTTGTCATCCTGGGTCTAAGACCCAGGACTGTGACCCAGATCTAAATATAGCCAATGAAGCAGAGTCCTGCCCCTGGCGTCTGCAAAGGGACCTCTGTAAATCCCCTTCTGACCCACTGTCACTGTCATTGTCTATGGACTGAGGGGTCCAGAAATCACCACTGGTGCCAATGATCCAGTTACCCCAAGGCCTGCTCCTGGTTTGCTGGGGCCTGGTCTGCATTGACACAGCTTGCTAGACCATGCTCCTCTCTCACACTTCTGTAACAGACCTTTCCTGCCAACCTTCTAAGTTGTTCTGGGCTGGAAAGTTGTTTCACTCCATCTTTTTGTGGGTTCTACTGCTTTAGAACTTGTTTAGAATCATTATTTAAAGGTATTTGGAGGGACTTGGGGGACAGCTCAGATGAGTCCCTGCCTTTATACTCTGCCATCTTGGCTCTATCTCCAATTTCATTTATTATTAGACCCAACTTTTCCAAAATATTCCAAGTGACTACTAGCAGGGTGGCACCAGGAAAAAAAGCCTCATAGATATTTAGAAGCCAAATGAGGACAACAAAATCTGGATTCAGCTATGCTGCGGGTCACGGGTAGTGTGACTGCTGAGTGTGCTGATTATATCAGACTCCATTATACATAAGGCAGCAAAGCAATTAGCCATGGTGCATAGCAAGAAGGGACAGGGAAGTTTCCAACAGGGGCAGTTTTCCAAATTTTTTTTTGTATTTTTTAACAGTTGCACAATGTCTCTAGTTATCTGCTCCCCAGAGTTTTCTTAGGGCCATAGGTAAAATTCATGCCAAGAAATGCCAAGAAGTGGGAGCTTCAGGAGGGACAGGCATTAGTTATGTGCTGTGATAAAGTTTCTGTTCTAAGGGACTTATATTCTATTTCCTTCTGTGGTATGCTAGACTGTGGGAATGTAAGGGTTTCCCTCAAAGATTTCACCCTGGATTTGTAGTCACAAGGCCTGGATTTGAGACTTTTCATTCTGTGGCTTACCAGCCCTTCAACACTAGGCAAGCCTCTTTTCCTCTCTAGTTGTGTCACTGGATGAGAGGACAAATTAGAAGGTTTAACTTTTCTGAATGTCAGACATCTATGAAATGATGTTAATACTTGCTCTCTCTTCCTTACAGGACTATGAAGGAAGCATTATTAAGATATCCATAGACACCTTCTCTGAAAAGGTGCTCCAAGGTTTCACATTGACCTACTACTACTAACTAGTACCACCACCATCCAGAATCTGGTGTATGGGATCATTAAACTTGTTCTATCTGGGCTGACAGGAGACAAGCCATTCTGAGACCACGTTCCTTAACCCTCCACTCTGCCACCTTACCACCCCTCTGTCCCACTGTTTATGATACTCCACAAGCACAAAGATAAGCATCTGAGGAGCTTTAAAGAGTGAATATTATGTTTCACACGAAAGCCTTTAATACAGATCTCAACTCAAGTTATAAAAGGTTTCTTCAGAAAAATAACAATAGCAAAATAAGTAGCTAGCTTCTTTCAAAAGTTTCCAGTTAAAAATACCAGTTATTGGGGGTGGCTAGGTAGCACAGTGAATAGCACTAACCCTGGAGTCAGGAGGACCTGAGTTCAAAACCTGCCTCAGACACTTAACACTTTCTAGCTGTGTGACCTTGGGCAAGTCACTTAACCCCAATTGTCCTGCCTTCCCCCCAACAAAAAAAAGCAACCCCCCCAAATACCAGTTATTTAAGATCATTTATAGAAGAAAGGAAGGATCAAATGATCAAAGTGGTTGTATTTATTCTGGAGAAGACAACACTTAGAAGTGACACAGGAGCCATCTTCAAGTGGAATAGAGAAACAATGGATGGAAGGCCAATTGTGCCTCGATAGGAAGAAAAACCTCCTAACAATCAGAGCTGTTCAAAAGTGGAATGGGTCGCTATAGGGAGTGGTGGATTCTCCGTCCTTAGAGACTTCATTGGCATACTGGAGAGGGGATTCATGTTCACGTGCATGGGATCCACTTAGCTTCTAAGGTCCCTTTCTGATAATGATAATGACAAAAAAAAATGACTAGCTAACATTGATATAGTACTTTTATGTTTGTAAAATGTGATACATTTTTGGTCCTCACAGCAGCTTTGTGAGGTAGGTGTTGTTATTATTCCCATTTTACAGTTGAAGAAATGGAGGCAGACGGATTAAATGACTTACCCAGTGTCACACAGCCAGTAAATATTTGGCTAGATTTGAACTCGGGTCTTCCTGCGGCTCTATGCTGTTTCACCCACCTACCACTAATCTGAGAGTCTGTGAAGTTTCATAGTTTGGGCAGCAAAAATTCCTTTTGATGAACACTAAGTAGATCATAACAATGTTCCTCCTCTCTGCTCAAAATTAGTGTCAGCTAAGGAGCTGGAAAAAACCCAGAGACTTTTCCATAGCCAAGATTTATGTAGAACTTTCCCCCAAATGTCTGCACACTCTGCTTCTGACACCTTCAATTTTCAGGGGATGAAACAACAATGACAAGAAGGGCAGGGATTAGTTCTTTTCTCAGTCACAAAGCAGGACAGACAGAGAGCCAGGATTAGAAATCACAATCCCAGAGATCCTAAGCTATTACATAACTGCTGAGACACCCTGGTTCTCTACAAAGAAAACCTTCAGGTTTACAAAGTAGCCAGTCTCCACAACAGCTCTGCAGTAAGTCGAACAAGCAGTACCGTCTCTAGTTTTTGTAGCTGGAGAAACTGAAGTTCAGCACGTAAGTGACTTGTCCAAGGACATGTGGTTCATAAATGGTAAAACTGGGTCAAGAACTCAGGTCTTTTGACCTCTAAGTCCAGTGGCTTTTACACTATACTGTATTGTTGCAGTAGGGAAAAAAAAGAACACATCCCACCAACCATTCTCAAAGCCTTGGAAAGCATCCAGAAGTAGCTAGAGCATATTACAGTTTTTATCACTTTATCACATTGAAAGAGAAGCTGTTACAGGAAAGAACAACAAGATCATAGACAGACAGTTGGAAGGAACCTTTGGAGGAAATCTAGTCCACACTTTTAATTTTACATGTGAGGAAACTGAGGCCCAGAAAGTGACTTATCCAAGGTCACACAGCTGAGAAGTGGCAGAGCTAGGATTTGAACCCAGTCCTTTGAACCCAGTCTATTTCCTACAGTTCCACATTGCTTCTACCATGGTCAAGGTGGAGTGAAAGCTGGGTTCTCCTTCCTGCTTTTCCATTAATTCACTTAGTTATCTTGGCTAAATTATTTTGCCATAGAATCAGTGTTCAACAGTACTTTAGTAGCCATTAAGACCCAACTCACACATGAAAAGTTATGGTTCAGTATCTATATACATAATCTATATCTATACACATACCTATACAGGTATATCTACATAGATATCTACAACTGATACCACACTGCCTTCATATGATAAACTCGATCAACTACACATACATTTAAAAAAAAAAAACACCTTTAGACCATTTCCTGTTCTGCCCAGGCCTCAGGCAGTGGTTTGGGGGAAAGAGATGGAGGAAATTAAAGTCTAGTATACACCATGTGTGCAACAAAGTGCATCTTTTTCACCTGGAACTCAGATCAATTCATCTTGCCTGAAGCCCACCATAAATCTGGCGTCCTCTTAGGTGAAGTACTTTAGAACTTTTCAGGACAAAAGAAAACAGAATGTAAAACTCCCAGATAAAACAAATGCAAAAGGGAAAAGAGTGAAATTAAACAGGACAGCTTGACTTCTGGCCCTTTCCCGGACAATTTCTCGACATGTCCAAAGATGACTTCAGATGCTCTGACGTTATCTTCCATACTATGCCTATATAGCAAAAAGTTCATGTTCCCTTTTTAAACTATTCCAAATGAATTTTGGAATGACCTAGGAAAGTACAAGCTCATCGAACTGACACACATAAGTTAAAAATAATGTCCAGAATAAATCTCCTCATAAACTAGGAAAAAAGAAAAGGAGGAGGTGGTATAGAAAGTTGGTTCACTGCAGTTATGCACATTATATTAAAAATGGCCAACTGGGAAAAATCACAACATGTTATGGAAGAAAAGAAGGATATTTTCTATTTTCTGCATGTGGAAGGGAGATGGGTTTGGAAATGTGGAAGATGCAAAAACATCCCCAAAATATTTTCATATGGTAAGCATTTTCCTTCTGAGATAGATGATAATGTTTCCTTCCTTTTGGCACTGAAAGTCTTTAAATCCAGGCTGAAGCTTATATTTTAAAAACCCATTAGGCTCATCAGTGATTTTGCTATGCAACCTAAAAACCATGCAAAGTGCATCCGGGGCTCTGAAAAATCCATGTGCTGTCAGATTACTGTAAGGTGGAGAAAGCAAACAAATTTTGATCTGATGTCAACTAACAGGAGATTTTTAAAAGTTATACTTTAAAGTAAAACTCTGCATGATGTCAAGTCATCTAAATTCAGAAAATGAAAGAAAGAATCCTATGCTATTAATAAAGAAGGAAAACACTCCCTGCAGAAAGAATAAAATAAAATAAAATATGGCCCACAACTGGGGCCATTTTACAAATATGTTTTCCCTTTAAGAGAGCCCCAAATACAAAAATTCTGATTTAAAAAGCTCATAAAAGCAGGTATGTTTATTCCCACCTAAGTATTTCCTCACAGACCATTAACTAGCTGACCACCAAGCTGACTTACAGGGCATAAAAATGTCAAGTCAAAATTGAGCTGCCACTGCTCTCGAAATGATAAGATATGTCAACAAGGAAAATGGGATTTGTCTTAAAAAGTTCATAACAATCAACTTTTTGTTGTACAAAGTAAGGCACACCCATACTGTGTATATTTAAATGTAACCTTACACACATAACTCTACAAAAGGGTTGGGGTGGCTCAATCTTGCAGTGAACTTCAAAATCTATCACACTGACAAGTCTTCACAAGCTGTTATATTTTTATATTGCATTCCCATGACTGTGACCTCTAGTAGCCCAAAAAGGAAAATTCTCCATCATTTGAGTTACATTTAACTTCTGAATTAATATTCTTACTAGAGCATAGTTAGGTCTGAGCTGATCTGATTTCTTTCATGGTCTATTTCTATCATGGTCTACAGGGCCGTGTTAATTTGCATAGCTATTTTCATTTTTACTGAAATGTCTAAATTTAAGCAATAAACCAGCTTAAAATTGTTTTGCTTAGGAGAAAATTATGATAGAGAGTTGGGATATGGATTTGAAAGAGGCAAAGATCTGAATAATAACAATCTATATTTACACAATACTTTGTAGTCTGACAAAGGGCTTTAGCATACATTTGGGGGCAACATGACATAATGAACTTAGAATTAGGGACCTGGGGTTTGAATCCTGCCTCTTTCAACATTTAATAGCTGCATGACCACAGACAAACATGTTCATTTCTTGGAGTTTCAGCTTCCTTATTTGTTAGAAGGGGACAAAAATACTCCTGTCACATATGTCCCAGGACTACTAGAAGGAATGGCTTTACAAGCCTTGAAGCAGTGTAAATGTAAGTTATTCTGTCATCCCATTTGAGAGGAGACCTCTTCATGTGTAAAACCAAGAGGTAGCAAAGCCATCCATTGTGTGTATAAGTGATCATCTGCTGAGTTTGCCACCAGGCAGCTCAGGAAGAAGACTCAGAATGCTGAAAAAGAGAGGAAAGCCTTCTCACATGCTAAACTAGAGCACTGGCAAATACGTCCCGGTCACCCCAGGCTCCTTGTCACCTGAGATGGTAGGACAGACTTCAAGTAAAGTCTCAAGCCTCCCATCTACCCATCTGTGTCCTCCTCGGCAACCTGGAAGGGACCTGCTGCCCTGGCCATATGGCAAAGAGGACAGTGACTTGAGGTTATGTTGATAATACTCAGATCTAATTATCTAGCCTTAACCTCTCTCCTAACCTCTAGAATTATATCCTTATGTACCTAATGGGCATTTGGAACTGATGTCCTGTAGACATCTTAAACTCAACATGTCCAAAACTGAACTTGATATCTTTCACCCAAGCCTTCCCCTCTTCCTAATTTTCCTATTACTATCTAGGCTGGCAACCTTGGTACCATCCTGGATTCCTCACTCTCACCCCATAGCCAATCATTTTCCAAGTTCACTCTACCTTCTGATATTGCCCATATATGCCCCTTCTCTCTTTTCATACTGCCACCCACCCTCACCAACTCACATTTGGATTATTGAGATAGCCAGCTGGTTGGAATCTCCCCACTCCAGTCCATCATATTCTCAGCTGTCAAAACGATCTCAAATCACAAGTTGGACCATGTACTCCCTCTATTCAACAAACCCTAGTTGCTCCCTATCATCCCCAGAATCAAATACAAAACCCCATGGCTTTCAAAGCCATGTATAATCTAGCCCTCTCCCATCTTGCTGGTATTTTTACAACTCACTCTTTTGCATGTACTCTGTAATCCAGTGACATGGGCTGCCTAGCTGTTCCTTGCACCAGCAAGTCCATCCTGCCCTCCAGTCCTGGAGTACCTTCCCTCCTCATCTCTGTCATCTTGGCTTCCCTCAAGTCCCAGCTAGAGTCCTACAAGAAGCCTTTCTTGATACCTTTTGACCTCAGTTTCCTATAGCTCCTATAACCTCATTATCTTGTAGATACATTTTTATTTTACTTTTTACTTTTTCACTTTTTGGAGGGGGGAGGCAGGGCAACTGGGGTTAAGTAACTTGCCCAAAGCCACACGGCTAGTAAGTGTTAAGTGTCTGAGGCAGGTTTTGAACTCAGGTCCTCCTGACTCCAGGGCCGGTGCTCTACTCACTGAGCTACCTAGCCATCCCTGTAGATATATTTTTGCTAAGTAGCTGTTTACATGCTATCTCTCACATTAGATGGTAAGCTCCTTGAGAGCAGGGACCATTTTTGCCTTTCTTTGTGCCTGGCATATAATAAATGCTTCTTGACTTAAATTTCCTGTATCTAAGGGTAACCTTGATTCAGAACTCCTAGGATCAATGTAAATGCTTGGTTATCTACAGGAACGAGATGCAGGAGGAGATGCGGAGTGAACTGAAATGCTAATGTATCACTGTTTCTTAGTTTGCTGAAGGTGAAGTTTTCCATCAGTGAAATAGTTCTCTCATATAGTTAAAACTGGAAATACTATTTCTCAATCAAAAGCCAATTAGCCTCTGAAATGCCGCCATTACTGGGAGTCCATAACTTTCCCTCATTCTACTGGGTTTAAAAACCATATTTCTTAAAACTGTATAAACTAATCGAAAAACACAAAGAAATTAAAGGAATGCAAACATTTATGTGCAGCTGGTGTTTCAAGCTTACCATGACATGTCCAAGTAGGCATTGAGAGCTTTCCGAATGACGTGCCCCAAATAGCCATTCTTTTCCGCAACATGTTTTGCCCAACTATAAAAGACAAGGGGATAGCAAATATCAAAACCACTGCAAATTAAATTAGGTGGAAATAATTATCTTTTTTTTTGCATATGAGCTCTACAAATCCCATTTGGGGAATATTTTGCTTGTTAGAATTTTTACATAGCAACAAATCACAAGTGAACGTCAAGAAGAAAAATGATGATACATTTTTTAGAGCTTTGTAGTGACTGCTCTTTCTCATAAATGCTTACAAATGAAATGGTAGAATACAGGTACAGATGGTCAATTCTCAATTATTTATACTAAAGAAGGAAAAGTTTTATATGCAGAAATCAATAAGGTGAATTTTTACTTTTCCTCAACATCATTTACCTATGATATGCACATCACTACCCATTTCCATTGCTACATATGAAAATGCCTCTGTAAAGCTGACGATATCTTTGTTCATGTTTCTGAACAAAAGTAATTTGAAGAGGTGCTTAAATTCACTTTGCATATTGACTTCCCTTCCAATAAATGAAATTTATAATATAATCTAAAAACCTCATTTTCACCTCCTATTCCAATCACCTCTTTGTTAAAATGTGCATGCTTTTTAGCAATCTAGCTAAGTTTTATTTTCTTTGACCAAAATAAAAGGGCCAGTTAAAACTCATAAACAGGATAATCAGTTGCCAGATAATTAAAAGTAATAATAATAAGGTAAGCCTTGGTGGAATAGTGATTTCCCAAGGAGAAGTGTAAAGAATTCCCAAGACACTATTTCCCAAAATATGTTTCCCCATTCCCTCTGTTGCTGTTGCTATGATAAATGTCTTTTCCATATATAACTTTTTCATGGTTTCTTACACAACAGCTTTCTCAGGGTCTCTAGGAAAAGTCTCCAAATTGCCTGTCATATAGTATAGGGAACACCACAAGGTTCCTTCGATGTGTCCTCCTTGTGCAGCCTTATGGAAATATTCACCAGCTAATGTCTGGAAAGAAACAGATAAAGATGTCAGCCTGCCTAATAAAGAGGGCTCTCGTCTATGTTCTTCTGCCCTCTCTGCCGAGCTGATTTCAGAAATGCCAAGATAGTGAGGTACCTTAAGACTGATTTTATCACAGACTCATAACTTCAAATACTCTAAATTAGGAAACAAAGACAGGACAAGCAATTCTAGAAGACACAAGCCCTCTAAAGGAGGGTTTCTGTCTGATATGTGAAACCTACTCCAGCTAATCCAGGGATCAAGCTAGCCAGTAAACAAACCTGTTCATCACACATAAAGCCCACGAGCAGTCACTTCAGGTGAAAATCCACTCAGTTGATTTTTCTAAGCCCTCCCTCCAAACACATACACATAATTTTAATTTATTTTAAGAGAGATGAGAACTAGAATATAATTAGCAATATAAGTGTCATGTATTTAGATGTGTAGGAGGGTTATTAAGCATGCATAATGAACAAAAATACATACAGGGCATCCCAAAAGTCTTAGCACAGTTTCAAGCTATTAAATCTTAAAACTTATTTAAACTATTAAAGCTTAAAACTGCACTAAGATTTTTGGGACAGCCTGTATGTATTTTTGTTCATTATGCATGCTTAATAACTCTCCTACAAATCTAAATATTCTCTGAGTACCTTCTTTTCTGTATCACCACTTAAAATCTGTACCACCCAATATAGTTCCTAATTAACTACTGTCACATACTGTTCCATCGCCTTACTCTTACTGTTCCAGCTAGACTCTAAAGCTTTTGGGGAAAGGACCATATGCCTAACCATTTAAATCTCATCAGGTGCCTATAACAGTGCTGAGCACTTAGAAGACACTGAAGAAATACTAGCTTCTGCCTAGAATTCATGGCCATGAAAAAGTTTTTCTCTCTCTAGACTAATTTGTATGCTTCCTTTTTTCAAGATAATGAAAAATATGTAGCTGAAATTGTATCCACTTATGCCTGGACTTCCAGGACATCCAGAACAAAATTAAGGGCTCAACTTTCAGAAATTAACTCAGTCTAGGTGCCTGGCTATATCTGCTTCACTGGTTCTTTTCATTGGTTTTGGTTTTGGTTTTTAGTAGTCGTTTTTATATGTGTTTTAATTTTATAGATTTCCCCAAATACATTGGGGAAGTAGATGTATTAAAAGAAAAAGCTTTCAGGGCAGCTAGGTGGTACAGTGAATACAGCACTGGCCCTGGAGTCAGGAGGACCTGAGTTCAAATCTGGCCTCAGACACTTAACATGGAAAAACTAGCTGTGTGACCTTGGGCAAGTCACTTAAGCCTAATTGCCCTGTCCTCCCCACTCCAAAAAGCAAAAAGAAAAAGCTTTTAATCGTGGTTCCATGAAGTCTTACTCACTTGGTTCCTTCCAGTGACTCCTGGGAAAATGCCATCAAGATAAAGAACACCAAGATTGTACGAGGCATCTGGATTTCCCATTTCTTCTGCTTTTAGCCAGTATTTTGCTGCCTTGACATAGTTTTTCCTAAATTTGTGGTAATACCATCCTAGGCCATTCACTGCCTGATGTAATCCCTGTATTTTGAAACAACAACAACAAAAAATAGAAATTATTCTCCCTAGAAAACAAAGTTAAACTAGCAGTAGGACATAGGAGTAATCTGCACACATCTAACGCCTATGCAAGCTTCTACTGTTACTCTTTTCAGGGGTAGATGGGTCATTTGGAATTACTCATCAGGGCATCCCCAATATCCCTATCCACGTAGGCTTTTATGAAGCAGATACAATGATTCTATCATCTTAACAATGATGTTGGGACCAAATTCATTACTCACTTTATATGCTCTGATGATTCTTAGTTCCTTAGGAGGGCAACATTCTACTGTAGGGAAGGCAGACCAGGGTAGATAAGCATAAGGAATAGGACTTTCTGAACAGCCCTGGAAGTACGTGAGGCATATGGGACTATGATGTTTGAACTCTGCCCTAGCTCAAGGAGGTTTCCAGTTGATCTGTTTGATGATCTGTTGGGTTACTCTGCTGTAAACAATGAAATCACCACAGCAGGAAATTGCCACAACTTCCTACTTGCAAGTAAAGGCCATCTGTGACTACTGAGCCTTCCCAGCTTTGACAGCTAGTTTAAAGCCTCAGCAGGGGTTGAGCATCTAAAAGAAGAAGGGAAGATGTAGGAAGGTAAGCGCTAGTTTTCACAAAAAAAGTGACTGAACCTGAAAGGGGGACACTTTAAAGAGAGTGCTAGAGAAAGGTACTAACTACAGTGCCCATGTGAAGCCTGACTTGCAATGAATCCTCTTGTTCTTTTTGGATTACATTCCTCTTTATTTCTCATATTTTTGCTCTTTCTTGCATCCCTTACCCTCTTCAATAGAGCCTCCTCCAATCTCTCTAAGAACTCATCTGTTTGATATTCAAGTTATTGCTCTAAAAAGATTCTAGGAGATTTTCTACTGAAGTGGCTTCTTAGCTTTTTGTATGTGTCACAGACCCATTTAGCAATCTGGTGAAGTTTGTGGCCCCCTTTTCAGAAAAATATTTTTAAATGCACAAAATAAAATGAATAGGAATACAAAGGAAACCAATTCTATTGAAATAAAGTTCTCAAAATATTTTTTCCAAAATGTCATCTGGTACTAAAAGGACTCAGGGCTAACAGTATGTCAAAACTCTGTGCAAAAAAATGTCTCTTTGCATGCTATTCTAAAGTGAAAAAGAGACTCCAAGTACAAGAACTGTTTTTTTTTGTTTGTTTTGTTTTGTTTTTATATTCAGCACCAGCATAGTGCTTTGCCCAGAGCAGGCACCTCATAAATGCTTATTGTTGGATTGATTTGAATGATGTAATGGAAAGAACTGAACCTGGATTTAGCATACCAGAGTCCAAAGTCATGGTTCTGCCACTTACCGGCTATGTGACTTCAGGAAAATCACTTAAAATTGTTTGAGGCTTGGTTCACTCCCCTGTAAAAATGGAAACAACAGTCCTTGCAAGGTCTACCTACAGATAAGAGGTTAAACTAGATGATTCCTTATGTACCTTCCAACTCTAAGACTCTAAGATTCTCTGTGATATGATAGTCTGTCCATCATAAAGTGCTATATAAATATACACCATTATTGATATTGTTGTTGATAAATAGATAGACTAGGTAGACTATCAAAACAGAATGGACAGGAGGGAGCCAAGATGGTGGAGTAGAGGTAGCAATCTAGCCAAATTCCACCAACATTCTCTTCCAAACAGCTTTAAAGTAATGTGTCAAATTATTTCAGGAGCAGCATAGCTAACAAAAGGTTGTTATGAGACTTTTTTTCCAGCCAAACACAACTTAGGAGGTTGGCAAGAGAGGTCTGTGATCCAGGGGTGGGGGCCAGCCTGAAGTACATGTAGTGGCAACACCAGTTGTGGGCTTTGGAGGAAGCTGCAATAGCAGCAGCTGAAGTTTCAGGAGTTGTCAACCCGGGTAAGAGGATTGAACAACTGGTTAGAAAGAAATTACAAGGGACCCTGAGCAGATACTGGGTGCTCTTTCGTAAAAGGAGCCTTGATTACAGCTCTAAGGCAGAGAGGAGCTGTAGTACTTGTGGCTACAGAGGAGCATGGAACCTGGTTACAATTCCAGGGCTGAGAGGATCTCTAACATTTCCAATTATGGGGGGGGGGAGGGCGGGAGGGCAGAGGCCCTTCTTGGGTAAAGACCAAGCCATAGACCAGGAGAGCAATGATCATACTTCTCCTAGAATAAAATCACCTTGGCAGCACCAAAAAGTTTCACGTCCTTAGAAATCGCTCTAAAAACACCAGCACAAAAAAAAGCCTAAAGCTTGGGACAGTGCCCCCTCCACCCTCACCCTGGGATCAAAGTCCAACTTTAACATGAAGTTCAAAGTCAAGAAATAAGCTGGAAAATTCAGCAAAGAACAAAAAAAGAACCTGACCATAAAAAAGCTACTATGGTGTGAGGAAAGATCAAGACATAAACTCAGAAGACAACAATGTGAAAACAGCTACAAGAAAAGCCTCTAAAAACCACTGCAAATTGGACACAAGCCCAACAAGAATTTCTGGAAGAGTTAAAGAAAGAGATAAGAATGGTAGAGAAAAAATTGAGGGGGAAATGAGAATGATACCAAAAAATATGAAAAAAAGAATTAACAGCTTGGCAAAAGAGGTATGAAAAAATACTAAAGAAAATAACACCTTAAAACACAAAATTGGTTAAATGGTTAAAAAAGGCACAAAAATCCAATGAAGAGAACACCAAAAAAAAAAAAAACCTAAACAAATAAGCAAACGAAGAAGCAAACCCAAAAATGGTCAATTGGAAAAAGAGGTACAGAATATCCATTTGAAATATCCTACTGGAAAAACAACTCACATAGAAAATGGATTGAGGAGAGGTAATGTAAGAATTATTGGACTACCTGAAAGCCATGGGTCAAATACAGATCCTAGACATCATATTTCAAGAAATTACGAAGCAAATTTGTCCTGATATCTTAGACCCACAGGGTAGAATATAATCCACAGATCACCTACTGAAAGAATTCCAAAATGAAAACTCCCAGAAATATAATCACCAAAGCCCAGAATTCTCAGGTCAAGGAGAAAATATTGTAAGCAGCTAGGAAGAAAGAATTCAAATACTATGGAGTCACAGACAGGATCACATAAGATTTAGCAGCTTCCACAATGAAGAAGCAGAGGTCTTAGAATATAATATTCAGAAAGGCAAAGGAACTAGGATTGCAACCAAGAATAACCTACCCAGCAAAACTGAGTATAATTTTTTTTGGGGGGAGGGAATAAATATTTAATGAAATAGAGGATTTTTAAGTATTCATGATGAAATGATCAGAACCAAATAGAAAATCTGACATTCAAACACAAGACTCAAGAGAAACATAAAATGTAAAAATGAAAGAGAAATCATAAGAGACTTAATAAGATTAAACTGTTTACATTCCTAAATGGGAAGATAATACATGTAACCACTAAGAACTTTATCATTATTAGGGTAGTTAGAAGGAGTCTACATAGACAGAGGGCATTGGTATGAGTTGATTATGTTGGGATGATCTAAAAAAAATGAAGGGGTGAGAAAAAGGTATGCCCTGGGAGAAGGGGAAAAGGAGAGAAAAAATAAGGAAAATTATCTCACATAAAAGAGGCAAGTAAGGAAGGGCTTTTACAGTAGAGGGAAAAATAGAAAGGGTGGTAGGCAACACTTGGACCTTACTCTAATATAAAGTGGTTCAAAGAGGGAGGAAAAAAAATTATATGTATATATATATATATATATATATATATATATATA
>NW_027185698.1:16185006-16194018 GCF_028583685.1 Petaurus breviceps papuanus | reverse complement strand
ATATATATATATATATATATATATATATATATATATATATATATATACACACACACACACACACACACACACACACACACACACACATACACACATATGTATATATTCAGTTGGGTATAAAAATCTATCTTACCCAACAGAGAATTAGGAGGAGAAGGGGATAAGGGAAAGCAGGAGGGTGATAAAAGGGAGGGGCAGATTAAGGAAGACAGTGGTCATAAGCAAAACACACTTTTGGGGAGAGAGATGGTAAAAAAGAGAGGGAGAGAAAGAGAGACAGAAGGATAAACAGAAGAAAATAGAATGGAGGGAAATACACAGTTAGTAATCATAACTGTGAATATGAATGGGATGAATTCTCCCATAAAATGGAAGTAGATTACAAAATGGATTAGAAACTAGAATCCAACAATATGGTGGTTACAAAAAACACAAGTGAAACAGAAAGACACATACAGAGTTAAAACAAATGACTAGAGCTGAATCTCTTATGTTTCAGCTGAAGTAAAAAAAAAGGCAGGGGTATCAATCATGATCTATGACAAAGCAAAAGCAAAACCAGACCTAAATAAAAGACACAATCAGGGAAACTACATTTTGCTAAAAGGTACCATAGACAAAGAAGTAATACCCCCCAAAAAAAGTGACAGTAAGTTTTTCTGACAAAAGCCTCATTTCTCAAATATATAGGGAACTGAGTCAAATTTATGAAAATAAGAACCATTCTCCAACTGATAAATGGTCAAAGGATATGAACAGGCAGGCAGTTTTCATAAAAAGAAACCAAAACTATCTATAGTTATATAAAAATATTCTAAATCACTATTGAGTAAATAAATACAAATTAAAACAACTCTAAGGTACCACCTCACACCTCTCAGATTGGCTAACATGACAAAAAACGAAAATGACAAATGTTGGAAGGAATGTGGAAAAATAGGGACTGTTCCAACCATTCAAGAGAACAATTTAGAACTGTTTCCAAAGATAAAACTGGGCATATATTATGATCCAGAAATATTACTACTAGGTCTGTATCCCAAAGAGATCAAAGAAAAGGGAAAAGGACCTATGTGTACAAAAATATTTATTGTAGTTCTTTTTGTGTTAGCAGAGAATTGGAACCTGAGAGGATGTCCATCAATTGGGAAACAACTGAATGAGTTGTAGTACATGACTGTGATGGAATATTACTTTGTTATAAGAAATGACAAGGGAGATGGTTTCAGAAAAACCTAGGAAGACCTACATGAATTGATGCAGAGTGAAGTGAGCAGAACCAGGAGATCATTTTACACAATAACAGCAATATTGTAACGATGATCAACTATGAAAAGCTTGGCTACTCTTATCAATACAATGAACGAAGATCACTCTGAAGGACTCATGATGAAAAATGCTATCTACCTCCAGAGATAAAACTGATGAATTCTGAATACAAATTGAAGTATAATTTTTTCACTTTATTTTTCTTGCTTGTTTTTGTGGGGGAGTGGGGTAAGACATGGTTATTAGAGAAATGTGTTTTGCATAATTTCACATGTATAATTGATATCACATTGCTTGCTTTTTCAATAGGTGGGGGAAGGCTAGAAGGAGAGAGAATTTGGAAATAAAAAAAATTTTAAAGAGTGTTAAAATAAATAAATAATAAAAATTTAAAAATAGAGCAGCCAAACATTCCTCATGAAAAATAACACAGCATTCTTAGTTTTACTTGACTCATTTTTACAATAGCATAAGTATTGAATCAAGTCTCTCCAGGTTTCCCATTTACAAATGATAAAAATAAGGACATTAATTGATGCTCAAGGACATAGCAAAATATATCAGACGATGCATTAGGAATCACAACCCCCAAATTTGCATAGTCTAAGAGGGTAACAACTCATGACTTTTAAAAGGCAATAATTGCTACTTTAGGCATCAAATCATTGTAAAAGATTATTAATGAGACAGATGACTAGAAAATGGGATAAAATAGTAGTGTAGCAAGACCAAGGTGTAGCAGAGGGACAACTTAGGTATTACATTAATACCTTCAAAATGTTAAGGGGGTTAATAGAAGGTCTAGGTAGGGACTCTGATGGAGGATTTATGGGACAGTCTACCTGACAAGAGTCTCACCCTATGAGTATGTATAGCAATATGCCCCATTGGGGTATATCACCTTTAGTGAGAACACAGATTCTTTGAAGGGTTGCCAAGAGAAGATAAAAAGTATCCAGGAGAGAGGAGTGGTTAACAGAGTAAAAATGTTCACAGAGTTCAAGGAAAATGAGGCCTGAGAAAAAGTCATTAGACTTAGTAAAAGATCTGTTTCATAGTAGGAAGTTGGATTCTTCAGAGGTAGGCCTTTAATTTCATCATTGCTAGAAGGTGGGTATTGATAAATTTTAGTTCAACTGCCCTACATTAAGTAGAAGCAATGCCCATATAAATGAAATATTAGATTTCTTAAAGTATTGTATAAATGTATAATCACATTGGTTTTTACTAATTTTTTTTTGCTTTTTTTTTGGAGGGTAATTGGGGTTAAGTGACTTGCCCAAGGTCACACGGCTAATTTGTGTGTGTGTTAAGTGTTTGAGGCCGGATTTGAACTCAGGTCCTCCTGACTCCAGGGCTGGTGCTCTATTCACTGAGCCACCTAGCTGCCCCTGGTTTTTAAATTTTAAACAAACATAACCTTTTGCTTAAGTTTTATTTGGATGCTTCATTGCAGTATGGAGATTTTCCTGGATTCTTGAAGGCTAGCCACTGAAATCCAATATCTGATAGTTTCTATCAAGGTACAACAAGGTTGATGAAAGATTTTATGTTTATCATTTGAACACCCGTCTAGCTAAGTTCAGAAATGTTCTTATTGAGGGTAGGTTTTTGGCCACAGGAACTCTTGAAGACCATATACTAAGTTGTGGACCTGGTGGAAAAAGTTAGTGATATTGATAAAATGACATATCCTTCAAATATTGAGGTAAATAAGCATATACAAGGAACTAGGGGTCCCTTAGCAAGCAATGGGGCAGACCTGCTTCTGAGTAGGCAGCAACTATCTCTCTGACTAAATATCCCCAAAGGCTTTATTCCTAGAGTACCATGTGTGAGCTCCACAGCCGTACTCCTACACATAGGAATTTAATTAAAACAAAACAAAACAAAATAGGATGGCTGAACAGAAAGAAAACAGAAAGAGGAGGGAGGATTATATTTGGATGGAGAAAGGTAAAGATAGATACACAAAACAAAAAAAGCATCAGCAAAACACTTTTTAAGTGGAAAGAAGAAAGCAAAGTGAATTTTCAGAAGGGGACAAAAATGAGCAAACTATGATTTCATTATATTATATATATGAAATACATATATAACACATACATACACATATAGTCTATATATACAGATATATGCATAAAATTTAAAAAATAATATATTGGAAGTTTTCAGTTTCTTGTGCAATCTTTTTTTTCTTGTTCTTTGAATATTGAAATGTTTTTGCTGATTCATGTTTCCTTCTGCTACTGTGATTCTACTTTGCTCATAAAATGCAATGCCTCCTTTGATGCACCATGCCACTCTGGGCAGTGCTGTGCAAATGTTTTTCATGTCTCAAAATCTATACTAAAGTTCTTCAGAAAGACCTTGAGAGTGTCCTTGTACTGCTTCTTCTAACCTCTCTGTGAGTGCTGGCAAGTTCTCTATAAAATAGTCTTTTAGGTAAACATATGTTTACCTTACAACTGATGGTATCAAAGGCCAACAAATGATGTGTATAGACCTCTGTTCTGCTCCTGGCATTTCTCCTGGAGTTGCTGGTCAGCAAATACCAAGCTGACCATTCCTTGGCCTTTTCTATCTTCCAGGTGAAGAATCAGCTGATTTTTTCAATTAAATTTTATGTTTACTTTTAGCTTGCATCATTCATTTCCACAAGATTTTGAGTTACAAATTTTCTGTCTTTCCCCTACCCATCACCCCAAAACAGCAATTCCACTGTATACCCCCACCCCAATCTGCTCTCTCCTATATTCTCCTCTATCCCCCCTCCTACTTTCCAGTAGGGCAAGATGGATCTCCATACCCCAGTACCTGTATATCTAAGAATCAGCTGATTAAGGACGACTCTGGCAAGAATCTTGCCAGCAATGACTAAGAGAGAGAACCCTCCTCTCCCCCCAGGATTGTCATAGGATTCACTTCATTTTCCTTTATAGATATAGACAATGGAAGCATCCTTGAACTCCTGGGGTATAACCTCCTCTTTCTATATAACCCCAGGATTTCAGTCAGCTTTTATATGACCAGTGGATCCCTTGCCTTGTAGATCTCTGCTGGGATGGAATTAGCACTAGGTGCTTTGTCACATGAGAGGAGCCTAATGACATTCAGGAACCTCTTCTTCATTGGAAGTATGGCTAGACAGGGACTGAATTCAACTTGAGGTATATGGTCAATGACTTCAGCATTGGATGATGATGGTCTGTGGAGAGCACCATGGAAGCGTTCAGTTCATCTCTCCAGGATCAAGTCCTTATCTCTGATGCCTGTGGCTCCATTGCACTGAGTAATTTAGATGCACCATATTTCTTTGGCCCATAAATAGTCTTCAGGGCATCATAGAAGTGCTTTGGATGGTTGCTATAGGTATAAAACTGAATCTCATCTGCTTTCATTTTACTTTGGATGGAGTTAAATGCTGCCTTCTTAGAGACCAACAAACTATCCCTGCTGGGAAACCCTGTGGAGTTCTTGTTTTTCAATTAACAGCTTCTAATGACCACTCACAGTTCCAGAGGACCAAGGACAAGGAGTGCTACCCAAGCCTCAGGGAGGAGAGGTGATGTACTAAACATGCAAAATGAGACTCATTTTTGGATATGGCCAGTGTAGGAATTTGTTTTGCTCGACTATGCATATTTGTTGCAAGGATTTGTGGGTTTTTGAGAGGAGAAAAAAAGCTTAATAATTGAAGAGCTATCCATTTAGCTCAAAGATCCTGCCACTGTTCAAGATATTTTTGGAACTTCTCCTTGGAAATGCGTTAAGAGCTAGTTAATAAGCTCACTGCAACACAAAATCAGTCAAATTACATTATCCTCATGCTTCATTTTGTACCACAAACAGCACTGAACACCTTAATCACCAGACCTAGTTCTGTCTGACATTTAGCTATTTCCAAAAATCATATCTATACTCAAAAGATTAAGATAACTCCTACTAAGGATGCCCAAAAGAATATGCTACAGATACTAATGGAAGTTCCAAAAGAAGAGTTTCAGCCCTGCTGTGAGTAATGGCAGCATCATAGGAATACAATTGTACAATCTTCTGGTGTAACTATTTTGAAAGAGACAACATTTATTTGGCTATAAAATTCTGGCATATTTGTTTAAATAAAATCAATCCTGTAACTGTATAGTCATGCTTCATATTATATTGACATTTGCTTGTCAAATTAACTACCATGTAAAATATAGGTAATTATAAGTGTAACTTTACATAGCTGTTAAAATGGGCTTTCTCTAACTAGATAATACAATGGAATTTTTTTTAACTTAAACAGAAGTCATATGTAAATCACAGATTTGTATAACTTTAGAGGTAAGACAAGTTTTAAAGATCTATTAAGTGAAAAACTTACTACGTTAAGGACATGACTAACCTAGTCTGCATCTTTTCCAGTTATTTTACCTTGTTGTTGTTGCTAATCTTGTCCTCATCTTTTTCTTTTCTTTTTTAACTTTTTCTCAATTAGATGTAAAAAGAATTTTTAACATTTGTTTTTTTTTTAATTTGAGCTCTAAATTCGCTCCCTTTCTCCTCTCCCTCCTCCTTAAAAAGGCAAACAATTGATATAGATTATACATGTACATCTAAGTGGTACAGTGGATAAAGTACCAGGTCTGGAGTCAGGAAGATCTGAGTTCAAATACAGTCTGAGACATTTATTAGAAGTATGGCCTTGGGCAAGCCAGTTAGCCCTTTTTGTCTCAGTTTCTTCATCTGCAGAATGAGCTGGAGAAGGAAACAGCAAACCACGCCCGTTATCTCTGCCAAGAAAGCCCTAAATAGGGTCACAAAGAGTTGGACATGACTGAACCGACTGGGCAACAACAAATGTGTAATCACACAAAACATAGTTTGCACATTAGCCATGTGGGAAAAGAAAATCTGGACCCCAAAAAAATCCCAAAAAGAAAGAAAGGAAGGAAGAAAGAAAGAAAAAGAAAGTTCAGATTCATGATGGAAAGTGCTGTCCACATCCAGAGAAAGAACTAATGGAGTCTGAATGCAGATTTGAAGCAAACTATTTTCATTTTTTTGTTGTGTTTTTTTCCTTTTGTTCTATTTCTTCTTTCACAACATGACTAATATAGAAATATGTTTTACATGATTGCACACATATGTAACCTATATCAAATTTCTTACCATCTTAGAGAGGGGGGATAGGGAGGGAGGGGGAAAATTTGGGATTCAAAATTTTATTTAAAAATTAATGTTAAAAACTGTCTTTACATGTGACTGGAAAAATAAAATACTATTAAAAATAAAATAAAAATTTTAAAGTATGCTTCAATCTGTATTCAGACTCTATCAGTTCTTTCTCTGGAGGTGGATAGCATTTTCCCTCATAAGTCCTTTGGAATTGTGTTGGATCATTGTATTGTTGAGAATAGCTAAATCACTCACAATTGTTCATTGTACAGTATTGCTGTTACTGTGTACAATGTTCTCCTGGTTCTGCTCACTTCACTCAGTATCAGTTCGTGTAAGTCTTCCCAGGTTTTTCTGAAAGCATCCTGCTCATCATATTTCATAGCACAATAATATTACATTACAAACATATACCACAACTATCTCCCAATTGATGGACATCCCCTCCATCTTCAATTCTTTGCCACTACAAAAAGAGCTGTTATAAATATTTTTGTACAAATAAGTCCTTTTCCCTTTTAAAAAATCTCTTTGGGATACAGACGTAGTGGTGGCATTGTTGAATCAAAGGGTATGCACACTTTGATAACCCTTTGGATATAGTTCCAAATTGCTCTCCAGAATGATGGAATCAGTTCACAACTCAGGGAAGAGACTTTTAACTGGACTCAAAAGCATTTCCACAACATGCTTCTTTATAGTATGACTTCCATAAAGCTCCCATATTTCACAGTAATAACAATGGAATGGAAAGAGTATTTTTTAAGCACCTAGCATGTATCAGATACTGGATTATTATTCATTTTATAGTATCTCATTTGATCTTCACAACAAGCCGGTGAGATAATGCTATTATTATCCCCATATTTTTATAGCTGAAGAAACCAAGATAAACATGGGTTGAGTGACATGGTCATGGACATGCAGCTAATAAGTGTCTAAGGTGGATTTGAAGTTATAATAGGAATGGGAATTTGAAGATCTTCTTTGCTCCTTAATAAGCCTAGGGGAATTTGAAGACTTTCCCTGCTTTGAAGATAAATTCTGCTCCCTAATAGGCTGAATGTCACATGGAACCTGTGGTGGGAGGACTTTGCTGAAGGGTGGAGCAGAGCCCAAGGAAGCTGGGAGTCAGAACCAGAGAGACAGTGGGAGAGAGAGGATGCTTAGGCAAGGAGGTCAGGTTTGTGAGTAAATATTGATCTTGGATTGGTTTGTGGGAAGGCTGAAGGATGCTATAGTTCTCTGTATTGTTATGGCTTATTAACTTCTTTGTTACTATGATGGAATTGGCTTACTGGTTTTGGGATTTGGATTTCTGGCGTCTGAATAAATGCTTTTCTTCTGTCTTTTATATGGACAGTCTGCTATATTTTGTGATCGAGCACCATGCAGGAACATTTATAGTCATGGTGGGTATATTTATCACGATTGTGGGTGCTCTAACTATTGCATTGGCACTACAGAAGTCAGGTGGAGTATTTCTATTCCTGATTTATTTAGTTGTCCCTTGCCTTTTTGTGGTACCAGAACAAAGAGGAACACTATCTGTACTTTATGTTAATCATCATGGCAGTTTTTAGCATGAGCAACCTTCAACTCCATGCCACCCATTTATTTCTTAGATTCATAGGAACAGTTAGAGCATATTGACTGAGTTTCTAACTAAGTCAGTGGTAACACTAGAGACTGCATGGCTGGCATTTCGGGCTTCCTATCAGTTTACGATCACTTCAGCAGTCTAAGTGCACATAAAAACAGTGACAGCAGCAACAACAAAAACAAGTGCTTTAAGGTTTACAAAGCACTTTATATATGGTAACTCATATGACAGATGTGCCCATTGCACATCATCTTGACTGAGTTCCCCTACTTGGCTGTCAGTGATCCTTTATAGCATGGATGATAAGTTTGGCTCTGAGGGGGTTGTGAAAATAATCATAAAAGCAATTATTATTGTTTAATTATTTAAGATCAATTTAATGTGCATTTAAAACCAGGCACATTGTGATTAATTTTCCACTCAAAGATATACTAGATCCCTCTACACACAGAAGACCATGACATTTGCATTCTTTTATATAGCCAGATCCTGGTTAGTACAAATCATGAATCCAGTGAAAAAGCTATATTTAAATTTCCACTGAATATTTCTATTGGGCTGGAACCAATTACCTTATTTTATTTAATTATATCTCTGAATAGTACAAATCTGAATACAGACAACAACTTCATAGGATTCATTATTTGCACTAATGAGACGACTGCATAAGAGAACACTCTTCTGGATACAGAGGTGAGAAAACCTAGACCCTATCTCTGGAGGGTCAGTACCATCCCTGGTTTTGTGAACAGGACTTCAAAAGTATTTGCAAAACTTTATAAGGTGTGACCACTTTACTCACACTGGCTCATTGGGCACCACACCTCATTATGGAGCCAAATGGTGAAGGAATAATATGCCCTCTGGTTTTCATCTCCTTCCTTCACATTCTAGTAAAATCAAAGTACATGAAGCCAGAAACTAGTTGTTTTCCTTCCTTCCTTCCTTCCTTCCTTCCTTCCTTCCTTCCTTCCTTC
>NW_027185698.1:16163540-16183540 GCF_028583685.1 Petaurus breviceps papuanus | reverse complement strand
TTTTGGCAGGATGCACACTAAAACATGTTAACTCACTTTCTAAATTTAAAGCCAATTCCAAAAGAATTCTAGCTTCAGTATTGTTATTGTTATCGTTATTATCTGGGCTGACTTTGCTGACATGAAATTCCCATTCATCAGAACTAGTAAGTTCTATTTCAACCAAACCTGAACCAGTGCTATTAAAAGTAATGGCTAAGGGGCGGCCAGGTAGCACAGCGAGTAAGAGCACCGGCTCCAGTGTTGGGATGACCTGGAGATCGAATCCCGGGCTCAGACACTTAGCACCCACCCAGAAACACCTGGCCATGTAACCTTGAGCAAGTTAATTAACCCCAATTGCTTAGGGGCGGCCAGGTGGCTCAGCGAGTAAGAGCACCAGCTCCAGTGTTGGGATGATCCTGGGCTCTGATACTTAGCACCACACCCAGAAATAACTGGCCATGTAACCTTGAGCAAGTTACTTAACCCCGATTGCTTTAAAAAAAAAAAAAAGTAATGGCTAAGATATGATAAGGTTACCAGTCTTAGATGTGTTCATTCTAAGATTATCTTTTAACTAGATAAAATGACTTTGGTGGGGCAGAGGGATGAGGGAGGAGTAAGAATAAAAGGTTAAAACCATTCTCTGTCTTGGTTCATTAGGTTCTACTAATCCAGTGGGGGTGAAAACACTGAAGAATTCATATTAGTAAAACAAGGAGATGAAAAAATAATCAGAATTCTTCTTAATTAGAGGATGATGTTAACTCAAAGTCTTAAGAAAAGATTTTTGCTGCCACAAGAATGAAGCAAATGCTTTACAATTAGAATCATCACATTTCTCCAGCAGAAAAGAGCAGAAAGCAATTAGAAATGAGTTGTTTACGGGAAAGAGGAGGGATTGAAAGGGCAGAGGAAAGGGTGATTAGACTTGAGGACACAAGTTACAGGGGAAAGGCACAGACTCACTGCATAAAATATAAACTCATGGGTTAGCCAATGGTCCTCCACTTGTGGGGTGGGAATAGATAGGAGGGCATCTATGCAGAGACATCGTCAGACCCTGCAGACCCTGGGTTAGGATAGCCTGGTGAATGAATTGCACTAACTAACTTTCAGTAGTATTTATTATTTGTCCATATCATGATATCTAGCGCATGACCTCGGGGGCCACAACAAATTGCTTCCAATTACCTCAAATATCAAATAGAATTGTCATGAGAACTGAGTTTTTTACTTGCTAAAATAAAGCACCAAAGCAATCAACCTTTGCTCGATAGATATACTTACTAAATGCAGGAGATCTAGGAGGGTGGAAGAAAAACCTCGCCTCCTTAGTTTTACCCTTTGGTCTGGCTCAAATTCATTTGTGTGCCGAGCCATAGAGGATCCTGAGAATATCTAACTCTTAAGTTAAATAGTTACCTGAAACAGAAGGCTTTGATCTCCTCCCAGGCAGGTGTAGGGTTGAAAAGAAAGGATTCAGTCTTAGGCCAAGAGCTATCATATGAGCTAGGTGGAGCAGATTTATGAGCTAAGGACAGATAAGCCCAAGCTCAGCAAAAGTTACATGCCCAGAGTCACCAAGAGACCAGCAGAACAGTATATACAGTGCAATGATATCATCAGAAAGTATTGGTGGACCTAAGGCATCAGGTATGTGTTGCTTCTCCACACAGCAATCATTTCCCATTTGTATGCCCCTTGTGTATGTTCCTAATGTGGGCTCACTCTTCTCACTGATGATACATGTATTTGTAGGATCAAGGCCTAGGTTAATGGAAGGGATGTTCTATTTCCAATTTGCATGCTACTCTATTTTATTGAATGCCTTTGCTTTAAATTGATTGTATCTTATAGATGGCTAGAGGAAAAAGTAAACACATCAGATGTAGCTCATGAGTTGTGGTTTTGAGGAAATGTAGTCCCCCAGAATACCTTGAACCTGGTGTTCTGTTATTCTTGGAGTTTCCCAAATGCTGAAGAATTGGGACCATATTGTGAAGATGCTTTGAAAGGTATAAGATGTGAAACAAATATAAGGTGTGTATATTAATACTGTATTTAATATTAAAAGACAATATAGAGAATATTGAGTAATATAGGGAAATTGTAAAATATTTACTTTCTTTTCTTTTTTGCTTTTTTTTTTTGAGGGGGGAAGGCAGGACAATTGGGGTTAAGTGACTTGCCTAAGGTCACATGGCTAGTAAGTGTTAAGTGTCTGAGGTCGAATTTGAACTCAGGTCCTCCTGACTCCAGGGCTGGTGCTCTATTCACTGTGCTATCTAGCCACCCCTCAAAGATTTTTTTTTTAAACAAGAACAAAACACTAAATGAATCAATCCAGACTTTAATCTCCTTATTTTCTGTTGCTATTGATCCAGAACCAAATTGTAACAACAAAACATCCTCTGAATATCCCTTCATTGGGTGCAAGTCCCCTGCTACATAGAGAAATAGATGAATAGAATGAAGAGAGACAGAATAAAGATAGAAAACAGAAGTTTACAAGCAGGGAGGACAGAAGACAATTCTTTAAGGATGCCTGAGGATTGCCTGGTAGAATGTGGCATAGGGTTGATTTGCTGGGAATGACCTACTAAGTAGTCTGGTATGCAATTAGAGATGAAATTTCCTTATCAAGCCTCAAGACTGACTATGACGTTGAATATTATAACAAATAAGCCATGCCCATGTAGTCTGTCACAGTAGATGTAAGTATTATGACAAGACCATCTGCTGGGGGGGCTTAAACAAGGGATGTTCATCAACATTAGTGATGTCCTCTTTGTTTTCAAAAAGAGACCATGGAAACACAATATACACGCGTATCTTGTTATATAAGGTAGAGGAGAGAGCTGGCTTTGGAGACAGGATGACTGGGTTTCACGGTCCACTTCCGATACAAATTGGCTTTGTGACTCCAGGAAAATTACTTTACTTCTCAGTGCCCTGGGCATATAGAGTCTCGAAGACTATAAGATGCACTGAAGATGATGACCTACATTGATAAAAAGAATTTCCCATCTAGGAGTTCCCAACTCATGAAATCATGGGTCCAAGCCCTATCCCTATCCCAATTGATTTTCCCACACGAACTAGCTTAGTGAAGAGTTTCTCTGTACCAGATAGATGCTCAAACAGTGTGCAATTTGGTCAGAAGCTAAAGACTTAACTAGGCTGTTTTCACTGGGTCAAGCTAAGATTCATTACAAAGACAAAAAGATGATTAAACTTGGACCCATGAGAAAATGTTAAGGGAGTTGGGATGATTAAGACTGGAAAAAGAAAGCAGGCAATCTAAATGAATTCATCTCTGTGAGTGATGAACATGGATATTTTCAGCCACAGACTGGGGAGGGGAGATAAAGCCAGTGTTTTGATGAGGAGCAATAGCCAGAGCCTTGATGCCCGGCTCTGTGGAAAAACACAACGATGCAGGTACGCTGCCCATTGGCATTTGATTTTTATGGATATCCAAGGAGCAAAAGTCTGTAAGGTTTAGTGGGGAGAGCAGAGGACCTGGATCCTCTGAATCCAGGGCAAGTCACTTAACTTTTTTTGAGCCTCAATTTCCTCATCTGACAAATGACTAGATTGAGTTAGATGATTTCAAAGGTTCCTTCCAACTTGAAATCCAATATTAGTGGCATGTTAACATGAAATAGTCGTGTTGAGACTAACTCTCACTAAAGGTTGTTTCTTATAATTCCCCATTGCTTGAGTCAGCAAGGGTTAGTTAAAAGGCTTTAGACTTAGGATCAGGACCTTAATATTAGCAAAAAAGACACAGGTGTTATTTCTGGCCTAACATGGACATATAGATTGTGTGTGTGTGTGTGTGTGTGTGTGTGTGTGTGATTTAAATAAATGGATGGCCACAAGACTAGGTATAGGATACCAAACTGAAAAACAGGAACATCCTTAAAGAATTCAGCAGTGTTTGGAAAAGTATTGAGAGTCAAGGAACCAAACAGAAAAAGTTATTTAAAAAAACAACTGGGGGAGTGAGGCGGGGGTGTGAGCAATTCTCACTCCACCTTTTATCAGCTATCTCTTTCTCCCTAGAGTGAGTGACTGGAAGCAAATTCTAAGTTATTTAATTACCTACTCCCTGTTTGCACATATGCCTCCAGGAAAACTGTTCTGCAATTCTGATGGGAGCTGCAAAATTTAGGCACAAATTAAGTTATTCTTACCTTGAATAATACAATGGCATAATCATATATTAATGCTGGGTCTTCAGTCTCCAAAGCACCCTTTGCATACCACTCTATTGCAGCTTCAGGATTTTTAGCCACGCCTTGTTGTCCCCAGAATAGCATCTGTGCCAACCGTTGCTTAAACAACAAATAATAATAATTATGATAATGATTTTTCAAAATGACTCTCATAAGCCATGGTTAACTTCAGGCTTTTAAACACATTCAACCCAATGTATTTTGTTATACAGATCCAGCAAGGTGATTGACATGCTATGTTTTCCAACTGATAACCATAGCCTTTAATCACTATGTAATTAGAAATACCCTAATAGAAGCTAGGGAGCGAATACATCTTTGTGTGAGTATGTGGAGGGAGAGAAAGATAAGCTGAAATGGAGATATCAGAGAATCACAGAATTTCGGAGTTGGAAGAGAGGTCAGTAGCCATCCAGTACAATCCTGCAATCTTCCAATCAGGTCTTTGCCTTGAAAACCTTCAAGAAGGGAGAATCCATCCTTCCCTCTGGACAGTTTTAATTGTTATGGAGTTTTTCCTAACACCAAACCTAATTTTGTCTCTCTGGAGTCAAATAGAATGAGTCTAATCTAATATTCCACATGACAGCCCTTAAAATTCTTGAAGACCGACATCATGACCATCCTGAGAGTCTTCACTTAGCCAGGCTGAATGCCCACAGTTCCTCCAGCTAATCCTCAGACAGAAGAGACTTGAGACCATTCACTATCCTGCTTATCTTCCTCTGGAAGCCCTCCAGTTTATCAATGACCTTCCTAAAATGTGGGATCCAGAATACTGGAATACAAAGTTTCAGAAATGGTCTGACCAGAACAAAGGACAACAGGACAATATCTACCCATGGTCTGTGGCTTTCTTAGAAATGTATGATTATATGAAACATCAGACATGATCTGAGGAGACAGCTATTCAAGAATTGATTAAAGCCTTCTGACACTATAAATTAAGTTATTGAATTCTCAGGAGCAATTGTCAGATGTAACCTCTTCTGAAGTTCCGCTTCTCACAATGCATCCCGTGATCATATTAACCATTTCTCACAGTCATGTCACAGTGTCAGCTAACGCAGATGAATCTTGCAGTCCACTAAAAACCCCCAGATCTTTTTTTTTTTTGCTTTTTTTTGGAGGGCAATTGGGGTTAAGTGATTTTTCCAAAGTCACACGGCTAGTAAGTGTGTCGAGTGTCTGAGGCCGGATTTGAACTCAGGCCCTCCTGACTCCAGGGCTGATGCATCACTGCATCACCTAGCCACCCCACCCAGATCTTTTTCAGAGATGCTGCTTAATAGCCAAACTCAGTCATAGTTGCAAAGGTTTTTTTTTCTTCTTGAACCTATGTAAAATTTTATACTTATGCCTCCTAAATTTCATCTTACCATATTCAGTCCAATGTTCTAGCCTGTTGTGATCCATTTGGGTCCCACTGCCAGCCCTCTAAACTTAGTGTCACCTACAAACTTGATGAGGCTGCCATGGAATTGCCATTATCCAAGTATCTAACAAAATTAGGCAGCACCGAGTCAAACACAGATTCCCTACTAGAGGCCTCCTTTATCAATAACATCCATTTAATACTTCTCTCCCTAGTCTACTTTTGCATCAAATGGTCCTGTAAAAATGAACTTGTCCAATCAATACTCAAAACCTTTCTCCTCATGAGACAATGGAAACTTCTTTTCTATTATTTTTAAGTCAATAAAACCACTGTAGTCTGCAAGGGATGTGTGTGATAAAATTTCCAAAATTCCAGGCCTAACTTGTTTGACAAAGGATATATATATATAAAGGATAGATATGTGTATACACACACACACACACACACACACACACACACACACACACACACATATATATATTTGAGAGAGAGGGAGAGAGATTGAGAGAGAAGAACTAAAATGAAATCCTTAAATGAACTTTTTTCCTGAGCCATGAAAAAGAGAGGCAGATCCCCTCTGGCACAAGAACCCAGGTA
Source organism: Petaurus breviceps papuanus (assembly GCF_028583685.1). Classification (NCBI taxonomy): domain Eukaryota; kingdom Metazoa; phylum Chordata; class Mammalia; order Diprotodontia; family Petauridae; genus Petaurus; species Petaurus breviceps. The sequence continues at coordinate 16,177,339 of NW_027185698.1, read as the reverse complement.
TCTTAGGGAACTACTTTGAACACTTTGCTATTCTTCACTTTATATATCTCTAACTTTGACATGTCTTCTCCCTTTTCTCATCCTGTGGCTATAATGATAATGATGATGCTAGCTTGCATTTATATGGTGCTTTATGGTTTGCAAGATGCTTTACAGATAAAAAGGACTGGTGAGCTAAGGGACCAGAGGGAGCCACAGGAAAGTTTCCTTAGGTTCCTGAAATCTAATTTTTCCATTTCCTTCTTAATGTTTCCATTTCCTTCTTCTTGCTTTCTCATTTTCCCTTGTCTCATACCTTGAGGCGGCTAACAGTACCCAGGAGCACTCATGGGCAATGAATGCCCAGCTTATCAGCGTCTGAACTGAATAGAAGGTTACTTTTCTTGTACCATCAGAACTAGCCAATATTCTGCACTGGAGTGTTTTTACTAAAGTGAAATTTAGGCCGTATACTCTCCCAAGCTTCTCAAAGTTTTAAGTTCATTCTTTTGCCTTCCAAAAACTTTCCAAAGTATATAAAAGTGCTCCAGGAAGCAGATAAGATCCTTTCTTAAATCCTCCAATGTCATACTACTTTCCAACATGTTTCTACATTTATGATCCCAGCTCTGCCAAAATGGCAACGTAATCCCTTAACTTCTCCAGATCAGTTTCTTCATCTGTACAATGAAGGGATTGGATTAGAAGACCTCTTTCTAAGTTTACCATCCTATGCTTCCCTATTGCTATCTTCTTGAAGGGAGATTCCCCCATCTTACTTCTCTGGTCCTTCCTGCCCTCTAACTTCCTCACTTTTCTCACATTAGGTGCAATCCACTGACCATTTAACACCATTGTCAGATGGACGATGGCCCACATCTTTACCTGAGCTGCTGCATTGCCTCTTGATGCTTCATGTTTCAGCCACATGAAGACATCGCCATCTTCTTTAGTTTGGACCTTCAGCATCTCATCATCCTTCAGCCGTATTGTTTCTACATATGCCTAAAACAGGAGCAAAACAGAATATCAGAGATGACCTGGCAGCCTTAGAGGTTAGCTAGTCCAATCCCCTCATTTTATAAGGAAATATTGGGTCCATGGGGTTCAGTGACTTGGCCACTTGGCTACCTGGGAAGTCAGTAGCAGACCTGAGACCAGGTGACCTTTGGATCCTCACTCCCAGCTCCACCTTTCTGTTCCCTGAATGATACAGGGTGATACAAAAGGTGAAAGGTTATTATGCATTTTCCATTTTCATTAGCAGAATGGATGGATCTAAACTCTAAAATGTAGCATGTGATCATTTTTTTGAGTGGGGGAATAAATCTACCTGAACATATAGCCAAATAATTGTTGTCCCTAATAGGGTACAACGTGCTTATTCCAATAAAGATGCCATTGTTCAGAATACATTGAAACTGCTCTCTTTGTTCAATCTTCAGAGTCAATTTAAGGAACACCAAAGAAAGTCAGCCTATTAACTGATTGTTGTACTTCATTTTGTGACCAAATAATAGTATTACTCAAATCAACAATCACCATTAAGATTATTAAACAATATTTAACTTGGTAGTGTATTTGCTATATTTATTTCACCTCATGCATCCCTACTAAGTGCAGGGAACCCCCTCCTGAACATACTGGGTGCTAAGCCCTTTTGGGTAACACATTTGCCCTGGCTCTTTCTGGTTGATTCCTTGAAGCATTTACATAGCATGTTAGGGGTTTGACAGATGCTTTACAGATTTTCTCATTCTATACTCACAACAGCCCTGAGAAGTGGGTACTACTTTTATCCTGATTTTACAAATGGGGAAACTGAGGCAGGCAGCGGTCACACTACTAATAAGTATTGGAGACGGGATTCAAACTCAGGTTTTCCTAACTCCAGGTCCAGCATTTTATCCAGTTAGCTACATTGATAAAAGACATGCTCAACAAGAGGTTTCTGGTTGAGGACATACTACCTACCACCTACTACCTTCTTCCTCCACTCACCTGGATTGTGGCATTAAAGAGAATAAGCTACTGAGCAGCAAGTTCACTCACTCAGTAGATTTAAGAGAGAACTTCTGCTCCCGCTCTCCTCTGAATGTGTGGCTTGGGACTCGGACAGCCCTCTCACTTCCCATTAGTCACCTTGATACTTATTCCAGTAATGAAACAACATGTATTCTAATCATTGTCCAAAACATGCTTGGAACTCTTCTACTAAAGGAAGCCAGGTGGCTCAATGGATAGAGCACTGGGCCTGGAATCAGGAAGACCTGAGTTCAAATCCAGCCTCAGATACTATCTCTGTGACTATGGGCAAGTCGCTTCACCTCTGTCTGCCTTAGTTTCCCCAATTATAAAATAGGGATAACAGTAACACCTACCTGGGATGATAACAACATCACCAGAATCTACTTGGTAGAGTTGTGGTAAGGATCAAATCAGTTGAGATTTGTAAAGTGCTTGGTATAGTGCCTGGCATGGTGCTTAATAAAGGTTTCTTTCCTTCTCCCCTTCTACTGACCTTGCTATAAGAGCCTGCAGCTTGAATATCTCTTGAACACCTTCAGTGGTGGCAAATCCTAGCTCTTTTTGGAGGGTTAATTTAATTTTCAAAAGATAATTGGACAAAGACAATTAATATACACAAGTCCTGATATGTTTGGGGGGAAAAGTGGTCACATACACATCATAACATCTAAGAACAAGGCAAGGGTTGCTCTCAGAGAGTGATTCACATTCTGGCTGCTCCCAGACCCACTCATTTCATGAGCAGGTGATGAAACAACCGAGATATTGGATCCAGACCTAATTTGAGAAGGAGGCCCCTGACAGCACTGAGAATGGCTTTGATTTCCCTTTTGACACTCTCTTAATGAGGGTTAATAAAAACACCTGGCATCACAGAGTCTACTCTGGAGTTCTATTTATGTAGCTTAGGTCTCTGTTTTCCAGATGTTGACATGTGGAGTGAGGGTCCTGTAACACCGTAAGAGGACGTTAGGGGCCTGAGGCAGGACTATAATTTAGCATCAGGGGCACTGGCAGACACCAAAACTGCATGGGGTGAGCTGAGACAAATGTCCAATATCAGTCTCTGCCAGTCGCCTTACTATGTGAGGCCACTGAGCTTCTGTGGCTAAAATTGTACAAGCCGTTCTCTTTTATTCCCTGGGAAGCACATCGGTCAATATTTGCTGAGGGCTCACACTGAACATGATGCTACAGGCCAAACTTTAGGGGACAGGCTAAGTTCCTTCAACAAGCAATTCACTAACCGAGCCTAGGAAATGGAATTTTGCTGTAGTGATTCTGTGGCAATAGAATGCATTCTAAACATCACACAGGAAGACCCAGTCTGTGCCCTCTAGGACTTTATAATCTCAGATGTTCTCAGTTACTATCAGCAATTGTAAGGACTAATGCAAAAGTGAAAGGTTCCGAGTTAGGACTATGTACCCAGGGGCATCACAGGCTTAGAGAAAGAAGGGTTCACAGAGATCATGGAGTCTGAGATCCTCATTTTACAGATAGGGTGAATGAGGCCCTGAGAGATTAAGTAATTTCCCTAATGATACAAGACTACGGTTGGCCAGTAGCAAAAAGGTAAACTTATTTTGGGGTGGTCCACACCCCCCATCTCCACTCTTTCCATTGGCGCCTTCATGCTTCTCCTTTCCCCTTCCAAACATGGCTCTTGGGTCCTTCCTTTGTGAGGGATAGCAGCTTCAAATATTACCTCTCCCACGGATCTTTTCAATTTTTCAGGGATCAAAGTCTTAATCTAACAGGACTATAACCTGATCAGAGAGTTGTCAGAGTAAGGCAATAAAAAGGGGGAAATTGGGGAGGTGTGGTGGTTCTGGGCTTTCTCAGTGCCCTTGAAATCATACAACAGAGGTGGTCATCTACTTTGCCTGATAACATTAATAGAATTACAGAGGTAAACAGCACCAAATCAGGGCTGTGTGCCCAGGGGACAGTCAATTAGTGCTCATTAGCACTAATGTTAATTGAGGAAGAGAAAGCATTTAAAAAGAATCCTGTTCATCTCTGGCCAGGAAAGGGGCCTTGGAGGGAAGCCAGGACCTGAGCCTACCAGGCAAAAGATAGAGAAGTGGATAAGAAGTTGGCACAGGACTGCAGCTGAAAGTTGGAGACGAGAAGGCCAGCCAGAACACCTGCACCTTTAACCTCCTCAAGGAGAGCTGGTTTTGTTTCCCCTAAGTTCTGGCTATTGGAACTCTCCAGCACTGAGGCTTGTAGCCTCAGCTGCTCAGCATGAGTGCTTATAAAGAACTTTCCCATCAAGTGTGTTTCATGAAAGAAATATGAAGTCCTGAGGTAAAAAGGAAAAAGGAAGGATGAAGAGAGAGCTCCGTGCGGCTGGGAAGCTGGAGCTTCCACTGGGGGCTCACACAGGTTGCAGAAGCATCTGCATTCTCTCAAGTTATAAAACTTAATGGGTTGACCAGCAGGCCTCCAACACTGAGAAGCTCTCACAGTAAGAGGGGAAGAGCAATTTCATAACCTACCTTTTAAACGCCTACTAACACAAAGCTCCTTCAGGGCCTGCCAGGGCTGACATTGGGAAGCCAGTTCTTGGGGTTTATAAGTCAGCTGTGATATTTGGCTCCCACTAGGAAGTGATGCTGGTTCCCACCCCACCCTATCCACCACCCTCCACCCCCCAAATTGAAGTTTAACATTTGAGATATTTTGAAAGAATGGGAAAATACTCTCTTTAATGACAACAGTGAATAGTGGAAAATACTCAGGTTTCAAACAGCACTGGACGTCATTTAAAAATGAAACATTGGGTGCAATATAGCCAGTGCATAAAGTGGGTCGGATGCTTTGGGTATTTACTGTTGAATATTAAATGCCAGTTGTTGAGCAGTAAAACATCAAGGTTTAAACTCAGGCCATCACACAAGCATGATAATTACTTTCTAGGAGAACAATAGCTTCTGAATCAACTTAACTTACTCATCCCAAGACATTAACACAATCACATTCTATCATTTTGTATATTAAAGACACACACAATTTGGCCAAATCCAGGCAGAAAATAATGTTCTAATTGCTAATGCCAGGATGATGGGAATTTTTAAAAATAACACAATGGCCCTGGGGAAAAAAAATCAAGCCACATAAACGTTGCTGCTTAGCTTTCTATTAAAGTTAAAACAGCTTCCTACTCAGCCATAAAAAAAGAGATCTGAAGTGAGATTACCATTAGAGTTTACTGTAAAGTTAAATTAGAGATTACTGTAAAATTAAGTAGATCATACCTCATATACTAAAGAAAATGGAGAGAAAAACACCACCTTTTCTGGATTCCTTTTTCTTAAACTGACACTTCCTTTGTTAACCAAAGGTCTGGCTTCTTTCAGTGTATTAATTTGCTTGGTGCCACTGATGAATTAATAGATTTTCAACAAAGGGACATTGAAATTAATGTATTACATCCACTTAAATTCTCAAGAAGCCATTCATTAAGTATTCTGAAGGAAACCTGAGTTCTGATACAGTCCTCCTGACTATTAAATTTGCAGGTACAATTTTTCATCGTGTTGTTTTCTATCAGCAAGGAAGAGCATCTCATTTCATCTTTACTGGCCCTGGCCACATGGGGGGCAAATAAATAAACAGGCTTCATTTCAGAAGGGCCAAGTATCACACATTCAATTTTCAGAAGGAAAGGAATACATTAGTTTCATTCTATATCTCTGACTAAATCAATTAACAGCCATTTATTAAGCACCTACCACAGTGTCAAGTACTTGGCTAGGTACTAGAAATACAAATATAAAGACTGAAACAATTATTGGACACCCTTACACTAAAGAGAGAGTTTTTAGGAAGAGGAGTCATTTATTTTACAACCACAAGGATGGTTAAGTTTTATTTCCTAGACCACCAAAATCTGGCTCAGTCAACCGTGGGCATGCTATGGACTACCCATGTTTCCCCGATAATAAGACCTATCCCGAAAATAAGCCCTCCCCTTACTGTGTAAGATTCCTCTAAAATAAGCCCTCCCTCGAAAATAAGCCCTATTGAGATTGCTACTGTAGTGAAGGTGATCCCCTGCGCTACACGCTACATTACGGTACCCTCTGTATGCACCGTCCCCCCCCCACCCCGGTGAAACGCACGCCGCGCTCCGAGCTGCATCCAATCAGAGCTGCAGCAGTGAGCGCGTCATCCCGTTCTTCCCCAGTGATTTGCTTGCTGGCGCCATTGAGAGCAGTGCGGCAGAGGAGAGCTGAGGCAGGACAACATAAAAACCTGGTATGTAAGCGGGAGTGAGGGGGCATGATGGAGGATAAAAAGGGCATGATGGAGGAAAAAAGAAGAACTCAGGGGGCATGATGGAGTGAAAAGAAGGACTGATGGTGATAATTTTATTATTCCGTCTGTTTTGACCCCCCAGACATGAGTACGAAAAGGAAGAGCTATACTGTTGAGTATAAGAAAGCAATTGTAGAGGAGTCACATGTCATTGCTGTCAATGTTCATTAAAATAAGCCCTCCCCTGAAAATAAGCCCTCTGGTGTTTTTCTGTCCAAAAAAATAATAAGAGTATCTTATTATCGGGGAAACACGGGTATGCTAAGGACTGCCATGTGCATTCAAAGAGCCAGCCTGCATTGTCCAGCTAGGTCAGGGTAATGAGCCAGATCCTGGGCAGGCACAAGGGCCCAGCTAAGAAGGATGTGACGACATAGTTCCTACAGTGCCCATGACCTGACTTGGGTGGATCATCCATTTCTATTTTCTGAATTATTGTTCTCCTCCATTGGGGGAGATGCTTCACAGTTTATAGAATTCATCAGAACAATTAATTTTCCATTTACATAATGGATCACTATCAACTATCTGAAAAAATAGTGATCAAAATTCTTCATGACTAACTCTTTTTAAGTACTGATTCCATCATCAATTAACATCTTTCTTCAAGGTAAAGTCCTGATACCTTTAGCTATGCACTGATTTTTATAGGAACAATGATTTCATAAGAGAAAATGCCTCTACCAAAGCAGATTAGCATCTGGTCTGCAACTGATAATCTCATCAGTTTGAGTTGGGGGCAGGGGGACACACAAGACATTAAGTGGATTGCCTGGGGTCTCGAAGTGGGACAGGAACTCTACCTTCTATCCGTGAGGCAGCCATGGTGCCTCAATGTGGACCATCATTTCCACTTATGTATCATAATTTTTTTCTATTTTAAAGTGTGGCATAGGGAATACAATATAGCCAGTCTTGGTGCCAGGAAGAACTAAGGTAAGGTCCCACACGTGACACATACAGGCCACTAAACCTCTCAGCAGTTCTCTAAGACTACCCAAGCAACAGTAGGGAGGGGGTCCCCTTGTGTCATAAATAGTTCCTTTTGCCCATGAAATTAGAAGTCCAGTCCCTGTCTCTGGGCTCTATCTCTACCAGATCCTCCAAACCACTCCAACAACAATTAACATTTATTAATAAAACACCTACTGTGTGCTAAGCACTGAGGATACACAAAGATGCAAAAGACAGTCCTTGCCCTCAAGGGACTTGCCATCTAAAGGGAGAGACAACTTGCAAACAAATATATACAAAGCAATGTGTACAAGATAAAGAGGAAATAGTTGCGAGGGAAGGCATTAGAATAAAGAGAGATTTGGAAAGGCTTCCTGTAGAAGATGCAATTTTAGATGGGACTTAAAGGAAGCCAGGAGGTGGCAATGAGGAGGGAGAGTGTTCCAGGCATGGGGGACAGCCATAGAAAATGTCTGAAGCTGAGAGATAAGAGTGCCTTATTCATGAGACAGTCAGGAGGTCAGCGTCGCCACATCAGAGTATATGTCAGGCAGAAAGGTGTAAGACAGAGGTGGGGAACCTTTGGTCTCGAGGCCACATGTGGCCTTCTAGGTCCTCAGATGCAGCCTTTTGACTGAGTTCAAGTTTTACAGAACAAGTCTTTTTATTAAGGGGATTTGTTCTGTGAAATTTGGATTCAGTCAAAGGGCTGCACTTGAGGACATAGAGAGCCACGTGTGGTCTTGAGGCCCCAGGTTCCCCACCCCTGGTGTAAAAAGACTGGAAAGGTAAAAGCGAGCTTTGAGGGGCAAACAGAAAATTTTGTATTTGATCCTGGATGTGATAGGGAGCCCCTGGAATTTGCTGAGTGACATGTCGAACTTGTGCTTTAGGAAAATCACTTTGATGACTGAATGGAGGATGGTTTGGACTAGGGACAGACTTAAGGCATACCCACCAGCAGACTATTGTAGTAGTTCAGGCATCAGGTGATGAGGGCCTGCACCACAGTGGTAGCAGGATAGGGGAAGAGAAGGGGAAGTATTTGAGGGATGGTACAAAAATGAAAATGACAGGCCTTGGCAATAGGTTGGATATGGGAGGCAAGAGATCATAAGGAGTTGAGACTAACACCTAGGTGGTGAGTTTGAGGGACTGAGAGGATAGTGTTGCCCTCTATAGTAACAGAGAGAGTGGGGAGGGGGTGAGGGAAGTGGGGGGAAGCAATGAGTTTGGTTTTGGACATGTTGATGTCCACAGGGCATCCAGTTTGAGATGTCTGAAAGGCAGTTGGAGAGGTAAGATCAGAGATCAGCAGAGAGGTTAAGGCAGGTTAGGTAGATCTGAAAATCACTAGCACAGAGATGCAAAGTAAATCTATTAAGTTTTGGGAGCTGCAAAGTTAGGAGTAAAGGTTAGTTCTTCTCAATCAATTCCTATTTAGAGGTATGGAGATTTCCTGCTGCAAATTCTTTATCTTTTGGAGGGACATGTATGGCTGGTCATCATCATCATCTCTCAGCTTTCCATGATATTTTATAGTTTACAAAGTACTTTTGTCACAAAAAGTCTGTCAAGTAGATAACTGAATCATCCTTACTTCTTTTTATCAGATGAGGACACGAAACCCCAGAGAGGCTGATGCTTCTGCCACAGCGGCCAGATAGCCAGGCACCAAATCTAGGTCTCCTACTAGGTTTGCTACATCCAGAGTTTTCCCACTATATTGGACCAGAACAAGCAGTGCACATACAACTCAGAATTGGGGCTGCAGTTTTTTATACTTGACATCTACCTTTTATTCCTCACTTAGCCTGCTGTTGCTCTCCTTGCACCATCCATACCTGCCATCTGGGAGCCACTCTGGTCCTTAGCCTCCTTTCATCATGGTATCTAGAAGGGAAGTCATTATGCCTGCTTCCTTTATGTATTGGGGATTTTCCAGGGGCAGGGTGGGGGTCCCTCTCATCACAATGACAGATTTAGGTATGAGTGCAATTCTTCAAACACCCATCCTTCCCCCTTCTAACCCTATAGAGGTTTGCACAGACAGAAATGAGACTGTTCTTGTTTTCATTCTTGATAACAGAGAATTGAGAAACAATGAATGCCTTTAACAAGCTCCCCTCTCAATTTAGTGAGATGCATACTCTAGGAATTCGGGTATAAATCAGCAACAGATGCAGGCACTTTAGATGGTTACTTTTAAAGCCCTGTATATATATGTAGTCTCCCTGTTCATTAATTCTGTGTACCTGATCTCCTTGCAGAGTGTGCTGATCGAGAGGGGTCTTCGTAGCAATGTTGCTGTAATAGGCGTATGACAGTTCCCAGTCTAGTGGGTAATCATCAATACCCTGGTAATGTTTGTACCCAAGATTCATTGCAGACAGTCTCTCACTCCCCTGGGCACCAACCAAGCTATACAGCATGCCCTGTATCAGAAACAAAATGGAGAAAAGGGCCACAAGAATAACAATCATCATAGAATCACTCATTTGCAAGGGATGCTGAAAAAATCAATTCAATTGTTCTCCCTCCCTCAAGTCTCTCCCCACTCCAATCTCTCCTTTACACAGTTATCATAGTGATTTTAAGGTGTACGTATGACTACCTCACTCCAATCTCAATGTACTCCAATGGCTCCCTGTTTTCTCTTGAATAAGATGTAAACTATCCTGTTTAGTTTTTAAAGACCTTCACAACTTGATCTAACCTGTATTTCTAATTCATTCTAAATGACTCCTCTCCTAGCACTCCTGGTCCAAACTGTGCTTTTCTCAGCTCCTCACACATGGCACTCCAGCACCCTTCTCCTTGTCTCTGGAATGTACACCCTCAACATCTGGAAGGCACTCCCTCCTGACATCCACCTCAGAGAATCCCTCACTTCATTCCAGACTCAGCTTCATCTCCACCTTCTAGAGGAAGCCTTTCCTGATTTCCCCAACTTACCTATGTGTTCATTTGTCCTGCATATATTGCATGTTGTCTTCCACATTAGAATGTAAGCTTCTTGAGAGCAAGGATTGCTTCATTTTTTTTTTTATCATTGGATCCTCAGCATTTAGCATTGTGCCTATCACATATCACAGACTTAATAAATATTTCCGGATTGACTGATCTTGTCTGAGGGCGTGAGTAGAGTGCTGGTTCTGGAGTTAGGATAACTCATCTTCTAGGTTCAAATCTGGCCTTAGACATTAAATAGCTATGTGACCTGGTCAAGTCCCTTAACCTAAAATGATCTGGAGATGGAAACAGCAGAACCGCTCCAGTATATATGCCAAGAAAACCCCAAAATGGAGTCTTGAAGAGTCAGACACAACTGAAATGACTGCACAACAAGAGCTGGAGAGGGGAATATAGGTAAAAACAGTCCCTGTCCTCAAGCAGCAGACATAATGGAGGAGACAACACATAAATAACTAAGTGTAAGAACAGCTTGCATTTATATAATGCCTTAGGATTTGCAAAGCATTTTACAAATTTATCTCATTTGATTCTCACAATAATCTTGGAAAGTAGGTGTTATTATTATCCCTATTTTATAGATAAGGAAACTTGGGCAGATAGGGGTTAAGTGATTTGCCCAGGGTCACACAGCTAGTAAAGAGAGTTTGAGGCTGGATTTGAACTCAGGTCTTCTGACTCTAGGTCTAGTATTCTATCTACTGCCCTGCCAAGCTGCCTAAGATAAGGTACAGGTATTAAATATGGTAAGGTATTATATAGAGTAGATAGAAGGTAATCTGAGAGGGAAGGTGATATTAGCTGGGGCATGGGGCGGGGGGCAGGTAAGGAAGGAGACTATTCCAGGTATTGAGGGCAACCATGGAGATGGGAGATAGAATATTATGTGCAAGGATCAGGAAGGAGATCAGCGTAGCTGGATCAGGAATGCTTGGAGAGGAGCCAACAGGAAGGGTAGTAAGCAAGAAGGCTGGAAAGGAGGAATGAAGAGCTTTAAATGTCCAGCAGAGAACTTTAGGGAGATTACTCTGGCAGGTGAATGGAGGATTGTGGAGAAGGGAGGGGGTCAGCCTCGAGTCAGGAAGACCAATGAGAAGGTTCTTTCAGTAGGTCGGGTGAGACGTAAGGCTGCTGCCAAATTATCTCGCATAGCTATTGCTATTTTCTTATAAAACAGAAAGGCCTAGTATGAACATCAGTGTTTCGTGACACCCAACATAATAAGATTCTTCCATATGATACAGCACATCAAAGAATGCAAACCATTCTCTTTTCCCCGTTGAATAGATAATGCAGGAATTTTTATCCCTTATTTACAGATCAATCAACAAACATTTATTAAGTGCCTACTATGTACTGGGGTTGACACTAGATTCTGGGGATACTTATATAAAAATGAAACAATCTGTCCTCAAGGAGCTTATATTCAGTCACAGGAAAAACACATACATACATGTAAGTACATAGGAAACATTAGTTCATTAAATATGGGGAAGGATCAGGAAAGACTGCATATAGAAGGTGGTGCTCCAAGGGGAAAACAGAATTAGAGTAGTTAGGAGTCCTTCTGTTCCTTCTTTGGTGGAAATAGAGAGGAGCTGCTCAGTACAGATCAGGAACAATAATACCTTTATGCAGCTGAAAAGTTCTAGATCACACAGTTCCAGACCCTCAGATCTGGAAGGGATAGAACCATCTAGCCTAATCCCTGTTAATTGGCTTCTTCTTCTGCCTTCTCTTCTCAGAGCCCCACAGAGGTAAAGTGACTTGCCCTAGGTCACAAAGGTAGCAAGCAAGTAGGGCCGAGATTTGAACTCAGGTCCTGTAACAAAGGTCTAAAGTGACTTGCGTCAGAAGTCACCTGGTTGGTTTGTGGTGCACATCAGGTTAGAGTCCAGGTTCCTGACCCTCCTAGGTAATGTTGCCTTCACTGGGATGATTCCCCCCCCCCATGCTCCACAGCTTTAGGGATGAAACTCCAAGCCAAGCTCCCAAAGACCACCACCGAGGCATTGAAAAGAAACTGCAATGTCTCTGCACACTCAAGGAAACAACTCCTAGTTGTCTGTGCTCTGCAGTAATCCAGGGATCAAGGATAATCAACAAAATATGGTAATCAGAAAACAATATGCAGATCAGGCAACACTTCACAGTGTTTATGAAAAGTGAATACAAAATGGTAGATTAAGCTGCATCGTAAATTTGTTGGGTTTGGTTTTAAACCCTCTCTGGCATGGTCATTCTTTTTCTAGGGCAAGGAAGGGTGAGGAGGGGCGACTATGGCCATGCTTTGACCACAGGCCCAAACAATTTCCTTTAGCTAAAGAATTAGGAGGATAAAAGAGGCTAAAGTCATCAAAGTCAAGCTTTTATCAAAATTTTGGTTTTGGGGGGGGAGAGGACTAAGATTTTCTCTAAAGAAATAATCTGCTCCCAAATGCTCAAGGAGTTGTGGTACATTGTAGTAAAAGTGCTTCTCTGGATGATGAAAACCAGCACTTTGTCTAAGGCTGCATTTCCAGAAGAGATATCACTTCCTCTCTTAGTCAAATGTTCAGGCAGTAGCCTCAGCATCCTGCCGTTACCTCATTCGTTGGCTATTTCTTTTATACCTAAAGAGCTCCAGAGTACCCTGGGGAATTAGAAATGGCCAGTTCTACCAACCAAGATGAACATCAACTATTCACCTTCCCAACCTCTTCAACAATTTTTTAAAATTACTGCTAAGGAAAAAAAAATGTAAAGAGGGTTATTGATACAAGCAAAATCCATGAAATACTCTACCTGTAGGTGATCTATAGGCACATTGAGTCCAGTTTCATAAAAGACTGCAAGGAAGTAGGATGCTTTATGGTATCCACAGCAGCTGGAATCCATCAGGGAGGGAATAATAGAGCTAATTTGATGTAGACCGTCAATGCCGGAGAGTCTCTTTACAGCCTTCTCAAATATCCTCCCACCAACTTCTAGCACTGAATCATTTTGGCTTCCTGGCACTGGAAATAACATAATTCAGGGCACACAAAATTAATTACCATGAGATGGCCAGGATTCTGGAAAGAAGGGGGAGAAAGCCAATTAAATTACCTGAGTTATTGTTATGACTGATCCTATAGTGAGTCAAGGTAAACCACCCTCAGGGGAGGTAAATTAAACCCTTCTGGGATGCTACAACGTCATTTTGCAAATGACTTCTTCCTAGGCTCTAAATGACTGCCTAGTACCCTGGGAAAACTGATTCGCCATATATAGCTGAAAAGATTCCCCCAGAGAGCAATTTATTCAGTGTGAGTCACTACCAAATCAGGACCATTGAAACTCTTAGAGAGGTTTCTTCTATTAGATTTTATTAAGAAAGTTGTATTTTTCTTCTAATATTTCCTTGGTTATTCTGAAAAAAGTTGAGCAACTCCCCCAACTCTCTTGCTCCCCACCTTTGAATTGGATGCTTTCTTGTCTCCCTCCCTCCCTCCCTCCCTTCCTTCCTTCCTTCCTTCCTTCCTTCCTTCCTTCCTTCCTTCCTTCCTTCCTTCCTTCCT
>NW_027185698.1:16162959-16163530 GCF_028583685.1 Petaurus breviceps papuanus | reverse complement strand
CCTTCCTTCCTTCCTTCCTTCCTTCCTTCCTTCCTTCCTTCCTTCCTCCCCTCCTCTCCCCTCCCCTTCCCAGGGGTTGCCATGTATAAGATGTAAGTACCTAGTTTTCTTTAAAAACACTGCTGTGAGCCAGAAACTGATTATTCCAATTTCTTAAACTACATATCATCTTACAAAGCCTTCCTATGAACCTATAAATTTATTAGCACTTGAGCAAAACTTGAGGGTTTTATGGTATAGCCATTCCAGTTATCACTATCTCCTAATTCTCTAGTCTGATTCTTCTTATTCATTCCTTCATATATTTATTGAGAGCCTACTGTGTGCAAGGTAGGCCCTGTGTTGAGTGGTGTTATCGTAAAGCCTCCTGCTGGGTGGTTTGGTTTTTTTTTTGCCTTTTGGAGGGGGGAAAGTAGGGTAATTGGGGATAAGTGACTTGCCCAAAGTCACACAGCTAGTAAGTATTAAATGTCTGAAGCTGGATTTGAACTCAGGTCCTCCTGACTCCAGGTTCAGTGCTCTATTCTGTGCCACCTAGCCACCCCTTAGATGATTCACTTTTTTTTTTTTT
>NW_027185698.1:16141430-16162949 GCF_028583685.1 Petaurus breviceps papuanus | reverse complement strand
TCTGTGCCACCTAGCCACCCCTTAGATGATTCACTTTTTTTTTTTTTTTTTTTTTTCAATCGGGGTTAAGTAACTTGTTCAAGGTTATACGGCCCGTTATTTTTGGGTGTGGTGCTAGGGTCTGAGCCCGGGATTCCCCTCTCCCGGTCTTTCCCACCCTGGGGCCCGCGCTCTTTCTTTCTGTGCCCCCCCGCCCCCCCCCCCCCGCCTCCGATGATTCACTTTTAAAGAGATATTTTCAGCTAGCTTAACCTCTTTCTTATCTGCTTGAAAACTGTGATATTCCACAGGAATTTTCCTATGGAGTCAAAAAGCTTTTTTTTTTTTTTATTACTTTCAGATTTTCTACTCAACTACTGAGTTATCAACACACAAAATAGCACGAGTCATTTGGGAAGACAAGCACAAAAGACAGGGTTAAAACCAGAGGTTTACCATGGTCTTGAAGCTACCAACATGTCCCTTTCCTCACAGCTCAAGGGCAAGTCAAGTACTGAGCTTTGAGGAGTGGGAGTGTTTGGCTCTTTCCAGCTTGCTACTTGAAGTGGGGTGGAGAATGTGATGGTCCTGGCTTCTAATTATAGGCCCTTTTCCCTTGGAAGCTGTCAGGCACTACCACCAATCAAGAGTCTTCAGGCAATGAGAGAGTGACTCCAAACTACAAAGTGTTTTGGGACACAGATCCGGATTTAGACCTTGCACAATTCAATTCATGGGTTATCATGAATTGTCAGGGAGCAGTGAATGGTGGGTATGACAAGGTAACAACACACAATGAGGAAAAATGAAGAACAACAGGAGTAAAGAATGTTTTTAGGAAATCTACAATAGAAAAGATGTACTAGTCATGGAGAGAGGACAAGGGATGGCAGGTAGAAAGCCCAGTACTGCATTGGTATTCTCATCATATCCAAAGAAAGTGAGGAAGACCCCCACACTCCTTGGGTAGACTGCTTGTGTTGAAGTTATGGGAATACAAAAAGGACCCTGGAAGGACTGCAAGGTCACAGATCTATTGGAATACACTGCAATTAAGAATCTTATTTTACCCAACAAATCTAATCTTCTCTCTGTTCAATAGAAATTGCACCACTCAAGTGAAGTTTTAAAAATAAATCCAAACGTATTCATAGATTTACTTTTAAATATGTATTCCTCTCAGGTGCTTCCCTGTGTGGATTCATAGCAAAGTATTTTTAAACACTAAGATGTTATTTGTCCATACCTCACCTGTTGGGCCAAAAACTTGAATAAGGACTGGATGACTCCAGTTCTGGTGCCTGTTGAGACTGAAGAAGAGAAGGCCCAGGAGGGATTGAAGGACTCTCAAGTGAATTATATGTGTTCTGCTCCAGAGGGAAGAATCAGAAGCAGGGGCAGAAGGTACAGATACCAATTTAGGTTTGGTATCAGGGAAAGCTTCCTAACAATTAAAGCACTGGCTGCTTTGAGAGGTGGTGAGTCTGTAAACAGAGGCTGAACAACCACTCAGTGAGTATTTTATAGTGGGGATGCCTTCATAAACAGTTTAAACTAATGTCCCTTACCATCCTCAAATTCTATGATTCTGTGAAGGTGAAATAAACTTCATAAAAAATGTGTGACTCCGATAGCTCCTGGCTTGTAACTCCAGAAATTATTAGCATTGGTGCTCTAGTGGTTAGGAAGTAATAGATAACAAGGGCCGGGAGGGGAATTACTCATAAGACGAGCTTCTAGGTCTAGAAATCTCATAGACTTGGAAGTCGTCTGTTTTTAAAAGATTTTTTAAAATTTCTTTTAAATAATTAAAATTCTGAACCTAAATGAATGCATGAATCAGTCTTTGCTTTGAAAGAACTAGGCATTCAGCAGCAAGAGGGAAGGCAATTTAAAATTTTTAATTCCAAGACAAAACTGCTAGTTTCACACATTCTTTGAAGTCTGAATTTCCAATCATGGCACAAAACCAACACCATGATTGCTTTGGTGTCATCGTGAAACTGACAATTTTAAAATCAATTTAATGAAACTGTTAATTTCGTCCATCTGGTTTAACATATGCACTTTCTCTAGCTGGGCTGTAACTAAAAAACATGCCTCATTTATGGAGATTAATGGGGTAGGGAAGGAACCAAAAAGGATCCATGTTCTTTCTCCTACAGTATCAGAAGCCAAGAAAACAAAATCCCCCATCATCATGACTTAACCCTTGACAGTTGCAGAGTGGCCTGACTTCCTCTCACAATAATCACACCAGGGAGATCATGGACACATTCTCCATTTGAAGAGGAGAAAGCTGAGCAAGAGAGAACTTAGCTCCTTGCCTCAGGGTCACAGAACAGCAGAGGCTGAACCAGTCAGAAATCAGGAACAAGAACAGGAAACCAAATTGACTGTGTGTCAGAGGAAAGAAAATATAAAGAGGAAAGATGTTTTTAGTTCAATACTCCAAACGGGCATTTCAAGTAATGGAGATGATTTTGTTCTTTATTTTTTTATTTTTTTTTAAGCAATTGGGGTTAAGTAACTTGCTCCTGTCTTGTAACTCCAGAAATTATTAGCATTGGTGCTCTAGTGGTTAGGAAGTAATAGATAACAAGGGCCAGGAGGGGAATTACTCATAAGACAAGCTTCTAGGTCTAGAAATCTCATAGACTTGGACGTCTATTTTTTTGTGTGGATGCCAAGTATCTGAGGCTGGAACCGATCCCGGGTCTCCCGACACCGGGGCTGGCACTCTTACTCACTGTGCCACCTGGCCACCCCATGTTCTTTATTTTTAAGGAAGTAAAAGTGCAAATGTCATTTAGCCATCAAAGGATGGATTGTGTACATGTGTCTGCTGGACAAAATCAAACATTGGAAAATCAACGTAGTTGAAAAAGATTTGTCATCTATACTCTAATGTAGGTAATGGCCACTGGGCTACAACGACACAGTAAATGGTTTTATTGTCACCCTGTGAATCAGCCAAGAGTTGGCGGTTTGTAACACTGTTGTGGATTATGTATATTCTCCAAGAGGAAGCATCCAAAAAATTGAAAAGGCTCCATGGAATGAATGCTTTTACATGGAAGGTGGTCCTGGTTGGGGCAGCTAGGTGGCACAGTGAATAGAGCACTGGCCCTGGAGTCAGGAGGACTTGAATTCAAATCCAGCCTCAGACACTTGACACGTACTAGCTTTGTGACCTTGGGCAAGTCACTTATCCCCAACTGCCTCACCTCCCCACTCAAAAAAAAAAAAAGGTGGCCCTGGTGCTGAAGGTTAACCTCTCTCTGCCTCTACCTGAGTCTAGAAAAGTATCGACCTGAAGGCCTCTACCTAAAGACCATTCATTTTTTTTTTGCTTTTTTGGAGGGCAATTGGGGTTAAGTGACTTGCCCAAGGTCACATGGCTAGTATTTGTGTTAAGTGTCTGAGGCCAGATTTGAACTCAAGTCCTCCTGACTCCAAGGCCGGTGCTCTATTCGTTGCGCCACCTAACTGCCCCTCTGAAGACCATTCCAAAGACAATAAATTGTTGTTCCTTCATTTTCTTTGTTTTTTTTGCTTACCTACCAGATGTACCAGTCCTCCTTGAACACCCACACACCCTAGAAACAATAGATAGCAATGGCCCAAAGTCCCTTACAACCCATAGAAAGCATAATAAGGGACCAGAGAGAAAGCATCCTCTGTCTCAGAATTGGAGGCCACAACTTTCTTGGTTTGTGCCATTGAGTACCATCTGAGCTCCTTCACTGGCTCCCCAAATGCTGGACTCTACCACCCTGGACCCAGAACATTTGTTTGCCCTAGCCTGGACCCTTTGATTGACTAAACCTCTGCTATGTGCTAGACTTCTCTGGCTCAGCTGGACCTCTTGCCTTGATCCAATCTGGCCAGTCCTATGCCTCATTTCCTGGCATAACAGGCACATGTAAAGTTTTATGGTGCTCCTAAACTGCACTCCTAAACTTTAAATCCATGCAAAGGCCACATGCCAAGAGAGAAAAGGTAAGAAACAGAAGAGATCTATGCCACTTTGGTTGTAATTATAGAACCCACATTTATGAGCATTTAAATTGAAACCCCATTAGAGAGAGTTCAATGCGGACAAAATCTAAATGCTGATCAGGCAGTTTTGAAGGGAATCATTTTGCTGGGGCTGCCAGGCCTGACAAAGAACGGGACTTCTAGGCTGAACAATCATAATGGCCTCACCTTGAAGTGAGGGGCTTTTCTCAAGGTGCAGGAAGCTCTCTGTGTTATGGCACAATTAGGAGGTT
The DNA here is from genome assembly GCF_028583685.1 of Petaurus breviceps papuanus. Classification (NCBI taxonomy): domain Eukaryota; kingdom Metazoa; phylum Chordata; class Mammalia; order Diprotodontia; family Petauridae; genus Petaurus; species Petaurus breviceps. Next base: position 16,158,696 of record NW_027185698.1, on the reverse strand, counting down.
GTCAAAAAATTAGAGGCAGTTACATGGTTCAGTGGGTAGATCACTGGGTCTAGAGTCAGGGGGATCTGAGTTCAAATCCTGTCTCAGACACTTACTAGCTGTGTGACCCTGGACAAGTCACTGAACCTCTTAATCCATTGAAGAGGGAAATGGCAAGCCACTCCAGTATCTTTGCCAAGATGCATGATCCACAGGGTCACAAAGAGTCAGACATGAACTCAGCAACAAAAAATCTGAAGCCTAGTTACTTGCCAAATTCCTTGACTTATCTATCCATTATCAAGGGTGTGGCTGACTTATTTAAAATTAAGCCAAATGATATTCTCTCCACAATTTTAGATACTGATGATGGAGATACAATTGTGGATGTGCTCATAGGGATATTGTCTAGGTCGTAAAGATACAGTGTAACAACTGAACCTGGGATTTCATCAGTATATGTGAACTCCAGGAGGAAGAGACACTCTCTTCCAATGTTGGCTGGGACCTTCTCTACAACTTATAAATTTAGAGAGTTGCCTGGGACATTGAGAGGTTAAGTGACTTGTCCAGGGCACCAAGTCAGTATTTGTTATGTGCCAGAGGCAGGACTTGAACCCAGAATTCTAACCACAATGCCATGCTAAGATTATATAGGTATATATACACACATGTGTATGTATACAAAAGCTCTGCTTTTAGATAACAGAGCCTATGCTTTTGTGACTATGTGTATGTGTGTGTAAATATATACAAAGAAGCCTTCCCTAACGCCCCTTAATTCCAGTACCTTCTCTATTTTAATTATTTCCTACTTATCTGGTATATAGCTTGCTCTGTATATACTTGTTTGCACGTTGTCTCCCCCATTAGATTGTAAGTTCCTTGAGGGCAGGATCTGTCTTTTACCTCTTTTTGGTCCCCAGTGCTTAGCACAATGCTTTAAGGATAATAGGAGCTTACTACATGTTGACTGAATTAAACATGTACATAAATGTACACAATATAGGTATGTATGTGCTTATATACACATATATATGTATGTGCATATACACACACATACATACATAGTCATAAAGTCCCAGGATCTATTAACTAAAAGTAGGGCTGTGCCTTGCAAGGCTCTCTTAGCTTTAAAGACTTCAGAGAATCTCAGACTCTCTTAGCTGGATGAGACTGCAGAGGTCATCTAGCCCAGCCCGAGGCTGAGCAAGAATCTGCCCTACAACATAGCTAACAAGTGGCCACCGAGCTTTTATTTGAATACTTCCAGTCATAGGGAAGCCATGATATGACACCCACCTGTCCATTCTACTCTGAGGCAGCTGTCATGAAAGAATACCTTCTCAAATCTAAGTTTGTCTCTTTGTAACCTCTACCCCTCTTTCCTCCCAACTCTGCTGTTGGAAATGACTTCACAAATTCCTGTGGTGATCCGTTCAGTGATTCCAACTTTATGTCAAGAGGTTTTCTCGATGTCTAGCCTAAATCCCTTGTGTCACAGTCTAAGCTTTTGTTTTATTCCTCTATATAAAAGTCCACTTGAAAGACTGAAAGCTGAAACATTAAATTCCTCTCAAAGTTGTCCTTTACAGAGAGCAGGATTTGGACTTTCCAGCTCACGTCCCACTTTCCATCTGCGGCTTTGCTAGGTTTAACCGTCACAGAACAAGATACCCCTGAATTGGGTCCCCTCTGGTGTCCTTCTCTCCCACTCCCACCTTTCTAGTTTCCCTTGGTATATTGTCCTTCCCCATTAGATTATAAGTTCCTTGAGGGCAGACAGTGCCAATTTTCTTTTCTTATTTGTATTTCTGGTGCTTAACCCAGTGCCTGGCACATAGAAAACTCTTAAATATTTATTGAATTGATAAAGTATGAACTCCTTGGATTAGATTCTTTTTAAAGCCTGTTATTCCTCCTTCCCGCTTCAATGACTAAAACAAGCAGTTCCAAACATTACACATCTGACAGAATTTTCACATGCTTTCATCATATCCAATGGTGGTAATTGGACGGAAGCTGCATCTATCTCTATGCACCTATTTATTCACCATTTGTCTCCTTCATTAGGATGTGAGCTCCTTAGAGAAGGGACTGTTTTTACCTTTCTCTGAATCTCCAGTGTTCAAGCATGGCACCTGGTACAGAGTAAATAATAAATGCCTGTTGACTGACTTAAAAAAAAAACCCTATGTAAACTGAAAGGTGTTAATGCAAGCTACTGACATGAAGCGGATGAATTCCAAACAAGGAAAGGATTATAAAAACAACCCAAACACAATCTCTTGTCAGCTACAGTCAGCCAATGATCAATTTTACCTAGTGAGATTCAGAAGCTATGCTAGGTACTTAGGACAGATTGAGGTCAGAAGGAAGGGAGGGAGCAGGCGGACCGTCACACCAATTTGATTTCTGTTCTTTCCACAGGAAACTGGGGTAAAAATACTTTAAAACCTAAACTTATTTATTAGAAACTATAAAATGAGATTTACATGCCGTTTATTCCTTCTGCTTACATAACTAAGCATATCTCAGGCATGCCAACCTCTCTGGCTGTGCTAATATGAGGACTCTCCAGCTTCAGCCAATGGAATGCCCCAGGTAAAGTATGACTTGTCTCTGAAGAAGGTGTATCTTCTTTTTTGGAAGGGAGAGGGAGGACAACTGTAGCTGGGACAGGGAAGGACTACTGGAAGGATAGCTCCCCAACCAGTGCTTCTCATTCGGCAGTTCTTCTGCCCCAGGGGAATGACTAAGAAGGAATATAGGTCTGTGTGTGTCTGTGGGAGGCAAGGCTTGGTGGAGAAAGGGGAGATCTAGCATTTACAGCAGCACCTAGTGGGCTGCTTCTTAGCACGGATCTAAGCAGAGCTGATGTCAGAGGAGGCCTGAGGGGTAAGTGAAACGACAAGCCCCAGTTTCTCCACACCCTCTCATTCAAAGGATGCAAGCCTGGGATGTTAAAGGGCTCCAATGGGACACATCCAATGCACAGGGATCTGTGAGTTGGGTAGCAGATGCTACCTATTTTTGATGTTCAAATATGAATCTCTTCAAGGAGCCCAAAATCCCAGTTTATACTCATCTTTAGTTGGCAGACCCCAGGCACTAACAAAATAATGATGTCAGAGCTCCTGACATTTGGGCAAAAATTTAAATTTAGATTAAAAGAAGTCTTACTGAAGTGGAAAATGAAACATGAAAGGATGCCAATTAGTATCACTTGCTGGGGTTTTTAAAAAAAAGATTTTAAGTTTTTTGAAATAGTGGAAACTAACACTGATTTCTTTTTGAACCTTTTGTAAGTAATACAATCTTATGTAAATATGGTCAGAAGCCTAATTATAGAATCTTAGAGCTGGAAGAAACCTTAGTCCATCTAGTTCAATGTCCCATCCAATGTAGGATTGATTCTTTTCTTTAAGATTTCCAACAGATGGGTACCCATCTGTCCTAGTGAAAGCCCCATCTTCCAGCAATACAGAGTCCACTGTATCATAAGGTATCCCATTATATTTTGGTTGTTAGGAAATCTTTTCTTATGTCTGAAACATGTCTCCCATTAACATCTACCTAGTTTTGGCCTCAGGAACAACACAGAACAATGTTACTCCTACTTCTACTTTAGGACAGTCCCAAAATTTTAGAGGATCATATATTTTGAGCTAGAAGGAACGATAGTGGTAAGCTAGTCCAACCCTCATTTTACACACTGGTATACTGATGTCAGAGAAATTAAGTGGTTTGCCTAATATGATGGGAGTTGTAAATGGCTGAGCTGGGCTTCTTGACCCCAAAACCAGCACGTTTTCCCACTCTACTACATTGCTTCTTGATGTGATAATAACTATCATGCTTTTTCCTTAGCCTTCTTTTCCATAGGCTAATGTTTACCTGTTCCTTCAATCCTCTAGATAGTCTATGACTAGCAAACCTCTTATCTTTCTAGTTATAACTATCTACTTAATACAAAAAATCGAGTCATTGGATACCTAAGGAAATGACATCAGCCTGTGGAAAGCATCCTTAGAGATTTCTGGGTTGAGAATGACTTAAATTACAATTTAAATTAAAGACTGTCTAGGTGATTTCTAAATTTAGGGCCCAGTTTTGAGCCATGATTATATATATGTGTATATATATATATATAAATAGTATCACTCCCAGATTTACTGAGAGCTACGAGGCCAGAATTTAACTCTGAAAATACTCTAGGATACTCTAGTTAAAGGAAACACTTAGGGGCGGTCAGGTAGCACAGCAAGTAAGAGCACCGGCGCCAGAGTTGGGATGACCTGGGGATCGAATCCAGGCTTAGACACTTAGCATCCACCCAGAAACACCTGGCCGTGTAACCTTGAGCAAGTTACTTAACCCCAATTGCTTTAAAAAAAAAAAAAAGGAAACACTTAGAGACACAAGCCAGCAAAGACAACATGCTGAAATATCCCCAAACAGGAGCTTTCCAAACCAGTTTCCAAAAAGCCAAGACAAAGACTCAATTACCAGACAATAAATCTTTTTCCTGCAAAACCTGGAACAAATTGAAGAATCTGTCCTTCAGTTCTTTTCCCCAAGGAAAGGCACGACACGTTGACAATCTTCCATACCTAGCATTAAGGTCTAAATAGTAGTCCTTGTGGTTACCTAGAGAAAATGAGAAATGTTAGGAGTTATAATAATAGCTTACTTCAAAATAGTATTTGTGGAGGAACTATTTGTGGTGACATACATTATCTCACTGATCCCCACAACAACCTTGTGACAGAAGTGGGGTAGGAACAAACTATTATCCCCAATTTATAACGGAGGAAACAGCTCAGAGAGGCTGAGTGATTTGCCCAAGGTCGCAGAGCAAATAGATGGCAGAGCCAGAACTTGAAGCAGGTCTTCTGACTCCAAGTCAAGTGCTTTTTTTAATCACACTAATCCACCTTCCTGCTGTATGTATGTGTGTCGAGAAAGGACATTTCTCCCCTCTCTAAGACCCTTCCTTGACAAGGCAAACTTGAAATGAAATCTGGGAGCTAACTTAAGAGGTAGAAAGGCATCTGAGTCTATGTAAACTGCTGATGTTTGACTATTTGAGGAGAAGGGAATTGGAAAGGGTGCCCTTTGTCACTGGGTCACATCTTTGTAGCCAAGCCAAGGGAAAGTGATCCGGAGCTACTCATGCCTGCTAAGTGGTTTTGCAAAATGAACAACTGGTCCCCTCTAGGACCAAAGAGGTAAATATCTGTTCTCTCATTGGCAGCTTTGTCTGAGGAGCAAAGCAAGGAGAGTTTGAGGAAGGCAAAATCCTCAAGGGCGGTTCCAGAGATCTCCTGGTGTCACTACTCCTCCCTGAGAAGTCTCCTCATAGAGCAGATTCGATGACAAAATGAGGTGCTAACAGAATAATTTCCCTAAAATTATATTTTTAAAATCCCATACATTTCTTTCTGCTTCAGAATATCTCCGCTCCCCCATATTCACTCTCTCCTCTTTTGACAGTATCATATTTTTGGCTTATTTTGTTGTGAGAGCAGCAGTTTGGGATCCATATTGCCTATTCCTGAATTGAATTTCCAAAAGTACTGCCTTTTCACACTCATATAACCTATCTCTGATCTCCAACTTGGAACATTTGATGCAAAACCCATTTGACTGGCATTTGTGCAAAATTTGCCCCTCAATCTAATGGCAATCGAAGAGTTCAGCTACAAGGGTATATAGGGAGCTGTGTGGGCAGGAATGAATATGTAATTTGCTGCAGCTAACAGTAAATATCCCCTAGGAATTTCCTGTTCCAGAAGAAATGCATGTGACTAATTCTAGCATCACTGCATCAGACAGGGAGTCCTATGGCACTGGAAGTAGTTAGTGAGCTCTCAACCTCCAGTTAGAACACCAGAGGACCAATTGATTATCCAATTCCATTCAATCCAATCCAATTGAATCCAATTTAATCTAATCCAATCCAATCCAACCCAATCCCCAAAGCATTTATTAAACTCTTACAAAATAGAAGGCAAAAATACAAGACACTGGAAACACAAAGACAAAATGAAAAACAGCATATACCAGTCCTCAAAGAGCAAACATTCTATTACAGATGTAGGAGAGAGTGAGAATGCATATAAAATACTGAGAAAAGTAGATACATGATAATATAGGGAGGAGAGAGAGGATGCTAGCAATTCAAGGAATTCAGGGATGGCTTCCCACTGGAGATAGGATGAGCTAAGCCTTAAAGGACGCAAAAACTCCTGGCAGAGGAGGCCAAAAAGACAGGAAAGAGAGTGTTGAATTGGGCAATGGCAAACAGGCCAATTCATTTTCTTTTTCCTATTTGTCAAATCTTTATTGGGTAAGTGGGAAAGATTGGTAATGTCCAGTGTAGTCCTTCTTGGCAGCACCCTTCCTCATGGCAGCTAGGACATCTCTGAGCTCCTCTCTCTTCCTCTTGGCTCAGATGTGAGTTTGCACCCTTTTTTGGATGAACTTAAGGGCTCGCTTATCCTTGGAGACTTTTGACAGTTCTATGGCCTGCCTTTCATAAGGGGCAAATCCACATACCTCCCGGATCATATCTCTCACAGACTTTGTGTGTTTGGTCAAGCACCCACGGCAGCAGCAGTGTCGTGGCTTTGAAATGTTTTTGGTGATTTTGTGGTCCTTGTTGAGGCCCACAGCCATGGGGTACCGGATGGCCATGGCTGTGGCACTACTGTAGCCCAAATGGCAGCCACAGCAGAAGAGAGGAGAGAGCATTTAGGCCAATTCATTTGAAACAGAGAAGGGAGTGGTGTGCAGTGAGCCTGGGAGAACTGGCTGGAGCTAGGGCTTCAGCTACCAAACTGAAAAGCGTGTATTTTATCCTCAAGGCCATCAAAAGCCTTTGGAGTTTCTTTAGCAGGGGTGACATGGTCAGATTGTGCTTTAGGAAGATTATTTTGTGAACTGTGTGGAGAATTGATTACAGAAGTCAAAGGATTGGAAATTAAGAGTGTAATTAGGAGGCTGTTGGAATAGTCTAGGCAAGAGATGATGAGAGACTGGTGACCACATGAGAGGAGAGAAGATGGATGGGAGAGATATGGAAGTAGAATGGATAAGATTTATAAACTGATTGGATATGATTGTTTGAGGGAGGGGAAAGATCTGACCGTGACTTTAAGGGTGCAAACCTGCTTGAATAAAAGAATGATGCTCTCAAAAAGAAATAGAGACGTTTGGAGGAAGGGTAGATGATGACTATAGCCTAGTAATATAATAATATAAATTTCTTGCTGAATAGCTGTCAAGAGATCTGTACAATTTAATTGTAATTTGTTCTTTCTATTAAAAATCACAAACTTTTTTCAAGTAGAAATCCATTTCAAGGATTAAAAAAAAAAACAAAAGCAAAAATACATAACAACAAACCCATTATATAGTATTTATAAAGGCAAACAATACACAAATCTTAATGGTCTTAGGTAAAAATGCACAAATGAAGGAAAAATATCTAGTAATTATTTTTTTCTTCAATTAATCCTTATTTTCTAAACTGCTAAGTCTTCTGATTGGGAATAAAACAACATAGTAGATTAAATCTCTGCCTCTAGATTGGAATTTCATATGGTTAAAGCCACAGGACACTTTTATGTTCCTCTTTGCCATGACTTTTTTATATTTCCTTGCTAAGTTTTGCTAAGTACCCAACTCCAGATTTTGGAAAACTTTTTTTTTTAAACTTACATCAGGTCATTGTTGCACCTCTCAACTGGGGTCCATTTTGAGTCCACTTTGAAGTTTAATATAAAAGAAAGCACAAGAGCATGTGCTTAAGACTACTGTCCCAGCACTGAATACTTACACATTCTTGGATTGTCTTCACCTTGTTGTATGATGTTTGCATATAGAGACACGATTTCTTTAATCTCGTCACACCTTTCATAGTATAACTCAATCTGATCAGCAAGTTGTATTTTGAAGAGAGGATTAAAGATCTAGAGAAAAGCAAGTGCAAAGACTGAGTGCCAAGGCCTCTAGACCCAGGAGATCCCAAAGAGCCCACCTGACTTGGGCACCTCTTCTGAACATGCACCTTCTGCTTGAGTTTTTCAGAATAAGGCACTTTGCAAAATCAAAGTCACTGCTTTTCCCCTTCTTCTCTCTCAGCCTAAACTCTCTCCCATCTGTAGAGTCTCTATTTTTCTCCCATCTGGGACTTGAATTTTAGGGTGCCAGTCACCCTACTGCAGAATTAACTGTAAAAGAAGCAATGAAAAAAAGAGACTTTCCTATCAAGGGACTGCTAATACAAACAGGAGGCTTCTGGTCTTTGGGAACTAGAGGAAGAAAGTCATGGTAAAGGAAGGCAACAGCAACTAGGGCTCCCCCATGGGAAAATCAAGGTCTGCATAGTAATAATAACTAACATGACATGGAATCCTTTCAAGTTGGTGGAGGTCTTGATGCATATTACCTCATCTGACACTTAGAGGTGGTGCAGTGGATACAGCATGGGACTTTGAGTCAGGAAGACCTAAAGTCAAACCTAGGCTTAGATACTTACTAGCTAGCTGTGTGATGCTGGGCAAGTCACTCAGCCTCAGTTTTCCCATATATAAAATAGGAGATAGTAATAATAGCATCTATCTCCCAGGGGATTTTGTTGTGAGGATTAAATGAGACAATATGTAAAGCTCTTTGCAAACCTTTGTGTGTCTAACATTAGTTATTATTATTACACATAAGGCAACTGGGAATCAGAGAGATTAAGAAATTTTCCCAGGGTCATAAATTCGTAAATACCAGAGTTAGGATTTAAACCTAGAACTTCCAGACTCCAAGTCCATCACTCAATCAGCTATGCCATATGTATTTCTCCCATCCCACTTGGTTGTAGGCAGGAGTTAGAGTCATTAAAACTACAGTCCAGATAATTGGGCCAGTTCAAGCAGCATTTCCTCATGGGAGATTCTGCCTCTCTTGAGCATCATGTTACATAGGCCATGTTACACATGGCACCTAGTACCTATAGTGCCAAAGTTTAAACTCATCAGCTGTTCAGACAACCTCTAGATAAAGTCTGTATGTTACTCCCAAAACCATCCACTGTGGCTGTCAATACAAAAATTCTCCAAATTACATACACCTAACTTACTGACATATCTTGCAGAGAGCCCTGAATGCCAAAATGAAGAGTCTGGGCTTTATTTGGTTGGCAAGATACTTGACATATCTCACAGACAAATGACGACCAGGGTGGACATAAGAAGACCTATTTCCTCCTGGCAGCTATTATTTGGGATTTCCATCATCCTCACTGCTTCAAAACCCATATTGCTAGCTTCCTCCCTTCCCCTCCCCCTGCCAAGCCCTACCTTTAGTTTCTGATTCGTATTTAACTGAGTTGCTACTCCCTTCACACCACAAGCATTTAGTCTAGTTCAGGACCTATGAGGAGAAGGTAAGAAACATAGGGTTCCTTGCTTCCTACCCACTCCTTCCCCAAATGTTGCTTCCCAAGTCCCAGAGCTAGTCTCAGACCAAATCGGGTTCTATGATGAAATGCTCAGGAGACCCATTAGGTTGAAGTAGTCCTCTGAAATGTAAAGAGGTATTACTTTGGTCCTATGTACACTCAAATAATTGCCATTAATTATCATCTAAATGCATCTTTATTTTTCTCTTTTGTGTAAAGGGAAAAAAGGAGAAGGGAATATAGGAAGGACTACATTTTTTTCTCTGTCCTTTCTAGCAGTTCAATTTAATTCATCAAACATTTATTAGACACCTTCCACATGCAAAAAGTTACACATGATCACACGCAGAAATCCCTGTCCTAGGTACTAAGAAAAATGAAGATAGGGAAAAAGGTACGCATACAAAAAATATAAAATAAAACATGATAAATGCAAAAATTCTATATAAGATCCAAGGAAGGAAAGATCATGTTTGACTGGGGAAATCAAAGGAGTTCTTGTGAAAGGGCATTTAAACTATAACAGTAAAATTTCAGCAGCTACAGATTGGGAGGGGTAGGGAGAGCAGGGCATATAGACAAAGGGAATATTCTAAGCAAAGCAAGGCATAGATGTGTACAGGGAATGATGGGTAACCTGGTTTGACTAAAGCATAGAATCAGTGGCAGAGAATAGTATGAGCACAGTGCTTGACAAATAGTAAACTCTTAATAAATGCTAGTTAACTGACTGATTTGTAAAGCTTGAAAGGAAGGTTAGTGCCATATTGTGGAGAGCATGAATGCCAAGGCAAAGAGTCTGGGTTTTATTTGGTAAAGCAAAAGAAAGGCACTAACTGGTTTTGGGCAGAAGAGTGACAAGACATATGTATAAGAAAGACTAATCTGGTAATGATATGAGATGGATTGAAGGGAAGAAGAGAATGGAAGGAGGGAGATTAATAGGAATCTCTCAAAATATTCCAAATAGGTGGTAATAAAGGTATATACTAGGGTAGAGGCAGAAATGAGGAGATAGAAAGTTACATATGTAGAATCAATAAGTTTGTTTAGATGTACAAGGTGAGAAAAGGGCAAAAAAGTTAACATAGGGATTTAGAGTATGGATAACTAGGTGAGTGGCTCTGCCACTGACAGAAATAGGGAAAACTCTTAGGAAAACCTCCAAAACCTTATGCTCTGGCATAAGGGAAAAGCTGTGAGATTTTATTCTGTTTTACAGAGGATCAGGGATGACTAGAAACTGTGGATAGAAGCAATAGGTAATGACAGAGAAAAGGAAAATATGATTAATCCCTGGGGCCCATGGAAAAGAAAAAAGTGAGTGTAGAAAAAAATGGACTGGACAATATACCATATGTTAGGTAACAAAATTCATTATACAGTCATTTCATTGCCAGGACCTTAGCCAAAAGATTTCATGAAAAGGACAAAAAGATCCTCCTTTACAAAAATATGTCTGTTGTATTTGTTATAGGGGAAAAAAAGAAAACCTAGAAACAATCTCTATATTTAGATTGAAAATGGCTAAACAAATGATAGTATATTAACACAACAGAATATTATAGCATTATAAAAGAAGATAAATATGAAGTCTATCAGGAAGGATGGAAAGGCTTGTAAGGAAGAATGCTAAGTGAGAGCGGTAGAACCAAAACAGCATGCATAGACAATGGCTATATAAAAACAAGAAAAAGAAATTAAAGGTGATCAAGGTCTGGATGAATTGTGAAGGGGACAAAAATTAAATGTATTTGGTTTGTTTAATTTGTTTGACTCTTTTTTGTTATAATTTTTATGATTTCATTATGATTTTGTTTCTTACTCTTTGCATTTATTTTATTATTTGTTTTTGTTGATGGTCCAAACTGGACACTTCACTGGTGTGAAATTAAATTCCAGCATGGCTTCCCTCGACCGCAGATTAGCAATGTGTCTGTACCTTTTAAGTTTTATGCTGTTGCCCAGGGCACTCACAGGTTAAATGACTTGCCCATGGCCCAGAACTTGAATCTAGGTGCTCCTGACTCCAAGACACTTTCCATTATGCCATTTTCCCCACCATACCATAATGTTTCTCTTTACTAGATTTATAATTTTTTTAATATTAAGAAAAGGAAAGAGATGATGGATAAAAATGACAAGTGTCCCTAGGGATGACTACAGAAGGTCTGACCCAAGATTTTCCCAGCATTTCATCTTTCAACCTCCTCATCCATCTTTCTCAACATCTAATCAGCTGGAGCTCCTACTCCTGAGCACAGAGAAGAGCTTAGAGCTTGTTCTCCCTGCCTGGAAAGTGACAGAATGAGTGGAGAAGAATTCCACATGATCTTACTCCCAAATTATAATAGGAGATGAGGTGTTTCAGGCATCTGGAATTATAACTCTGGATATAATTTCCCATAGAAATATTGTTACACATGGCAGCAAATTCTGATAGTACTGTTAATACCATATTAAATTTCAGGCATATTATGAATTAGGATTTTCTGAGTTGGTTTGGGAACCTAATCATCATACATACACACACACACATACATATATGTGTGAACATAGGTGTGTATGTATAGCTATCTATAAATGTATGTTTATGTCTATAAACACACACTCCTATAAATGCACATATAAACATTTTCTCTATGGAAAATATGTTTCAAACTCTAAATAATTGCCTTACAAATGAACTTTTAAAGCAATCCATTCTTAAATCAGCAATTTTTTTTAGCAACTTACTAAACAAAGAATTTCCCTTGCTAAAGCATCTTTTCTTAATACCTTAAATGATATCTCACAAAGACTGAACAACTTAGATTTCTTTCATTAGTTTAATCAGTGGATATGCAACATCCTGATAAAAGTCTGCTCTATCATTAAGCTAGTAGTTATTAAAACACAGAAAGCAAATTATTTCCATTTTATGAGTATTAAATGAACCAAATCTTGACAGAAATCCATTATCACACTTGCTGAAACCCTCAAAATTAATCATGCTTGATTACAGAATTATTACTCAATTTGTCTTCAGTAAATCTCTTGTTTACATTGCATTACATGTTCCTGTGTTACATTACTTGTGAATGACCATTAATTTGTCATTTAGCCTCTATACCTACCTGTTCAGTCTCCATCACTCTGAGACGATAGTATTTCACGGGACCAAAGAACCCTTCAACTCCAGGGGCATACCTGCTCCCTCCAAGAATGAAGTAGCCATCTGTGTCATTATAATAAAAATCTTCTCGAAAACTAGAAAAAGAACATATAGATTATTAAGCAGACTATGTTTTGATGGGACTTAAAACAAGAAATGCAAGTCACTTTGGTGACTTCTTTAGATTTATTCCCACATGTTCCCAAGCCTCTCCCTCTCCAAGGACAACATGAACCAGCAGATGGAGCATTAGTTAAGAAATCATTTGTTCTAAAAATCATGATGGGTGACCCCAGGGTCAACGACATGTTCTTTTTCTATTCTCTTTTCATTACCAGTAAAAGTGAAATTGCCTGATTTTACAGCACTAAGGTCAATAACAATATTAATAACAACAACATCAATAATAAAACTTTCGTGTGGAATGGGTATAGATAATGATGGGTCATCTGTGTTTGCCCTTCCTTTTGGAAAAGGACCATAGCACCAGGGAAATGATGACATGACTTGCTAGGTGAAGAGCTAGGACCAGGAAAGATGAAGCAAAAGCTGAAGGGTAGAGAAAGTATTAAAGGACAGAGAGATCATTGGGTCGGTCCACTGTCTCTATCAATAGGCAAGAAGTAAAAAAAGCAAGCAAAAATCAGCATCAGAATCTAGGGAGGCAAGATGAAGTTTAAGCTCTATGCAAATTGAATCAGTCAGGGCAATAGAAAGCAAGCAAATAAATTTGAAGGAATCAGGAACCCTAGGTGAAATCACGGCTCTGATGATAGCTATATAACTACAAGAAAATCATTTAACTTCTCAGATCCTCAGCTTCATCATTAGCAAAATAATTTATACTATTTCTCTCATAGGGTGCATTTTGCTTAAAGTGATAAACTAAAACTGGATAATAGCTTTAAGGATGGCACAATGTTTATTATTATTGCTACTAATAATAGCTAAGATTATATAGCACCCACTAAATGCCCGGTACTATGCTGAGTGCTTTAAAATTATTATTTCATTTGATCCTTACACTGACCCTGAGAGGTAGGTACTATTATTATCTGTATTTTACAAATGAGGAAACTTAGGCAAACAGAACCTAGTTGACTTACCCAGGGCCACACAACTAGTAAGTGTCTGAGGCCAGATTGGCATTGGGGACTTTCAGCTCACTACTGACTGTGCTGCCTAGGTGATATGCAATGATATTATTATCATTATACAGGCAAGCAGTCAGAAGCCAAGATCTCTGCAGGGACCAAGGACCAGAGCAAAGTAAGCAGAATGGATTTATGGTGACAGAAATAATGTTGGATTCCTGTGGTGACCCTGTGCTGCTTCAGCACAGAACCTTTCATATTCCTTCGATCACAGCAGGAACCACTCTAAGTGTGGCTACTCTGAGACTTTATGAGAGAAGTTGAGTGAACCCTCTGGGTAGAGCTAGAAGGGAAACGATGAAAACAAGGGCAGTGTCTGACACATGCAGCTATAAAGCCCAATGCGATGATGAGTGCAGACACCTGGAAATGGACTAGATAAAAAAACTAAAGGAAATTGGAAACAAACGACCCTATTTTTGTTCTTGGGACACACCTGTATGTCTCCCTACCCTTCCATCAGCACCACATATCAACAATCTCCAAATGATGAGAATTCAGTCCATTATTAAAGACTTTCCCACTCCTCTCAGAGAACAATGGGCAACCTCCATTGGTGACTTCTTCTGGCAACCCACAAGGAAAGTCATTTTAACTGGCTACAGAAGAGTTGTACAGGCTTGTTTCCTATTTGTGTCCATGTCTTTCTCTTTTCTGGCCCTCTACATTTTTCCCCTAGGAAACTCTCATTGGCTTCACAAAAGGAACCCTGTGTTCCCTGACAGAACCAAAGGACACATGGATGCATGAGGACTGGAATTCCCCAAAATGGCCTCATCCTTGCAGGTAGAAGGTATTTAAAAGATATTTGCTGAACTGAATCCTGAACTACTTCTTTTAATGGTCATGAATTTGGCTAACGTAACACCCTCGACCTTTGCAGAGTTGCGATTTCATCAGCATGGCCATCCTCTTCACCAATGCAGCTTTCAGCCCTTCTGCATGCACTAAATGGTCTTCTGCAGCTGCCCTGGCTGAAAAAATTATGGCCAACATAAACTTTCACTGAATGCCAAATTTATCTTCTTCATATGAGTTTGGCACATTAACATGCTCCTATCTGGTCATCAGGGTAATCAAATCGAAGGATATGAAAGAATTAATGAAAATTAAGAAGAAAGAGCCAAGCTCAGGTGTATGCAAACACATTTAAATTTAAAGAGTTGGTCAATTTTTTAACCTGAATTAACCCTGAACTAATTTTCACCTACCCACTAAATGGCTGTTGCTATATGAAGGTCTTAAATTACTGACTTCTACAGACTGTCACCTACAATTGATGGCTTCCTGAATCCCAGATTTGTATTTGGGGTCTCAGTTCTTCACTCTCAAGCACCTTTCAAACATTGCCTAGTGAACTTGCTCAATCTCACTTTTGTGAAAGAGCCAATAGAAATGGTCTTACTAGAAAACTGAATCCAAAGAGTATTAAGAGGCTTTTCTAGGGTCATACAAGAGCAAGCAAACCTGCAGTTTGTGATTGTCAGTTTCCTGACCAGACACTTTCTGAAAATGGAGTCCCTGGAAACACCTGAGATAGAGAGGATCCTGGGTATGCATAGATATCTAAGATTGATCTCTTCATATTTGTTGTGCTTGAAGAGAAAAGAAAGACCTTGCAGAAAAACAAAACAGGCGACTATGAAGTTTAATCAGATACATATTTTAAATAATATTGTATTCTCCCCAATTACATGTAAAAACAATTTTTAACATTCATTCATTGTTTTTTTTAAAGTTCTGAATTCCAAATTCTATCGCTCCCTCCTTTCCCTTCTCCCTCCCTCAAACAGTAAGCAATCTGATATGTTATACATGTGCAATTATGAAGTTAAACCAGATAGTGGAAATATCTGGCGGAGGGGCTGAGGAGGGGCAAAAAAGGGAGAAAGAGGAAGAGACCTTCTTAACTTTTAAGTGACACTGCCATGATTCAAATCCAATTTGATTCCAAATTCAGCATTAAGCCTTTCAGTATAAGAAATCAATGCTGTCTGACTATGATCAAAGAAGGAAAAGCAAATGAGAAGGAATAGTGAAAAGATCCTGAAGGGGATTTAGAGAAATTGAAGAAATGTATGATACTTTATGAATTGAAATTAATTAAAATGTAAATAATTATTCAGTAGCTGTAATTGATGTTTAATATTATGCTTCTAATAAAACATTTAATTAACAAGAAGAAATCAGAGTGGCCTAATGAGAATCAGGAAATGCAATAAAAACTTAAATGCTTAATTTTCATAACATGTCACAGAATCAGAGCTCCGGAGACCTAAAGAGACCATCTACTTTATTCCTTTCTTCCAAATGGTTACCTATCCTTTTCTTGAAATCTTCAGAAAAAATATCACCCATATTAGAATTTGGCTCATTGATTTTTTCTTTGGGTCTAATCTAAATATCACTTGCTGCAATTTCATTCTATTTCTTTTGGCTCTATTCTTGATCAAGACTAACTGGTTAACTGACATCCTTCATCTAGTTCAACATAGTTATTAAGTAGCTGCCTCAGCCTTCTTCTCTTCCCATGCTAAATAATACCAGTTTTTTATGCTTTCTATATAACTTTAATCCTTTAATCCAGCTATGAAAATAGCACTGTTCTATGTGCCCAGAACCTGAAAGAAATCAGTGTGAGCCTAATGGGAATCAGGAAATGTGGTAATAAACAAATAAGCTTAATATACACTGCTCATCTCCTTTCACTTTTTTTTTAATGTATTTCAAGGGGATATGTGTTTGTTTTGCATTCTAAGTTGTTCAAACATCTGTTGCAGATTGCATACACTTCCTGGGACTCTCAAAGAAATGCATAGAAGAAAGTGGTGGAGATTGTTAGGATAAGAAAAGGTAGCACTGCTAGGTGTGAATGGGGCTAACAAAGGCCATGGACCAATCGAATTTTGGCAGTCCTAATGAATTCTGAAAATGCTTTAATGGTTTTCTTTTCTCTGCATTAAACCCTCTCCACATTCTCCACAAACCTGTTAAGTTTCAATGTAATCAGAATATTTAACTAGCGCCTTCCCAATTCTGAATTTTATCAGATGACTTCAACATTTTAAACTCTTGGCTATGAGTCCCAGGATTACACACAAAACTGGAAGAAAGGAAATAATTATAAAATACAAGGCAAGAGGCCAAATTCTTTTTCTAGAACTCTTTTGGGAAAAGATTACATAAGGATGACAAACTACACCAATATTTATAACTGTATAAATTTCTAATTCAGATTAGAAACATAAATATGAAGTATGCTTCCTATTTATATAGTTCCTAACATATCAACTGTTTTCAATAAATAATATTAGAAAGATGATGTATTTTACACAATGTTTTTTCAAGAAAACAAATAATTTTAGACTATTATAAAAGAGAAGTCTAATTTACATGGACATGTGAAAAAGGAATATGGCTCTGTGGCTTGAAAGAATGGAGGTGAGAGTCTGTGGGAAGAAAGAAAAGAAGGAAGGAAAGAAAGAAAGAAAGAAAGAAAGAAAGAAAGAAAGAAAGAAAGAA
>NW_027185698.1:16049811-16141420 GCF_028583685.1 Petaurus breviceps papuanus | reverse complement strand
GAAAGAAAGAAAGAAAGAAAGAAAGAAAGAAAGAAAGAAAGAAAGAAAGAAAGAAAGAAAGAAAGAAAGAAAGAAAGAAAGAAAGAAAGAAAGAAAGAAAGAAAGAAAGAAAGAAAGAAAGAAAGAAAAGAAGGAAAGAAAGAAAAGAAAGAAAGAAAGAAAGAAAGAAAGAAAGAAAGAAAGAAAGGAAAGAAAGAAAGGAAAGAAAGAAAGAAAGAAAGAGAAAGAAAGAGAGAGAGAAAGAGAGAGAAGGAAAGAAAGAGAGAGAGAAGGAAGAAAGGAAGAATAAAGTCTTGTTACAGGACAGGAATAAAAAGGTCATGACTAAAGAAGCTGAATGAAGAGAAACGCACACTGTAATACACACAGTACAGATACTCCTCAAACCTCACACTGCATCATTTTGGGTAAAACACAATGCTGCACTTACATAATTGACTGATTGTGATAGCTTTTCAAATCCTGTCCAACACTGGCTGTTACTATGATCTTAAGAAAGAAAAAGAGATAAGTATTATTAGCGATTGAATTAAATAGAATTAATCATATTATGCTAAGTATGGTACATATAATTAACATTAACATATTTTGGGTTCATCTCTTAATTGTATAGTTTCTGAATGCTTGTCAACACTATATTCTCATAGTATTAACACTATATTCTCATAGTGTTAACACTATACTTAATGACACAATCAAAAAAAATGTAAACTCCCCAAATGACAAATAGTGATAGGTAAATATGTATATGTGTGTGCGTGCATGTATATGTGTGATGTATGTATACATATATGTGGTATTGCACACTCAGATACAAACACATATATAGTATGTGTATAAACACATATACACACCCAAATATGAATGCTGCATATATGTGTATATATGTAAGATATACATATACCCAGATATAAACATGCTTATAATACATGCATGCATATGCACATATGGGATATATAATACATATATACATATATGTGAGTATATTAATGAGCACGCACATATATTTCTATTAAGTAAAAAGCATTTCTCATTTGATTTCAGATCCTTCAAAACCACAGTCTCTCACAAATGGAAGGGCTTTTTATTTCATCGGTGAAGACTCAGGCTCTTGAAAGAAAATGGAACTTTAGATCTCAAAGAGAGCTTGTTAAAATTTAGTCTGCTGCCAAAGAGTCCTCGGAAAAAAAAAGTTATAGTTCTGTAGACCCTTCATATACTGTTATTCTTTATCACTCCTCTGAATTTTTGAATTTTCAAAGTACTTTTAAGTTGACATCATACAATACAACACTTGATTATATGTTGTCATGTTATGCTCTGGTTGTTTCATGAGGGTACATCTGTTCTCATTAACAAGAGTATAAGTTTCCCAGCTAAGTGGGGCACTGGACCTGGAGTCAGGAAGACTCATCTTCCTAAGCTCAAATCTGGCCTCAGGCACTTAGTAGCTGTGTAACTCGACAAGGCACTTACCCCTGTCTGCCTCAGCTTCCTCATCTATACAATGAGCTAGAGAAGGAAATGGAAACCACTCCAGTATCTCTGCCAAGAAAACTCCAAATAGAGTCATGAAGAGTCAGCTACAACTGAGCAGCAACAACAAATCTTCCCAAAGGAAGGGGAGTTTCTCTTTTAATTTAGTTGTATTCCCCATGGTCCCCAGCTGAATGCTAAAAGCACACAGTAGGTGCTAAGTGCTTGTTGACAATACTATGCTCCTGGTGATAACTGCTAAGTGGTTCGGTGTCTCCAGAGTAGAAAACCACTCATAAATTTGGTCAATTCAATCAAATAATTGGTCGGGTCAATAATAATAATAAAGAATCTGTTATTCAACTAAGCTCACAAATTGCTTCACTAAATCCATTGGTCAATTTATTTGTCAAAATAATTGAACTGGTAATAACAGTTCATAACAGAAAAAACTTGGGGATTGGGGCGGCTAGGTGGCACAGTGAGTAAAGTGCTGGCCCTGGAGTCAGGAGGACCTGAGTTTGGTTCTAGCTTGAGACACTTAACACCCACACAAAAATACTAGCCGTGTAACCTTGGGCAAGTTACTTAACCCCAAATTGCCCTCCAAAAGGCAAAAAAAAAAAAACCAACCAACTTGGGGATGCCTGCCTGTGCAACTGGGAAAAAACTTTACAAATTATGCTCCCACAAAAAGAGCTCTTTGATCTGTGTTTTTCTTTTTTCCTTTTTTTTAGGGAGGAGGGCAGGGTAATTGGGTTAAGTGACTTGCCCAAGGTCACACGGCTAGTAAGCGCACAAGTGTCTGAGGTCAAATTTGAACTCAGGTGCTTCTGACTCCAGGATTGGTACTCTATTCACTGTACCACCTAGCCGCCCCCCATCTGTGTTTTTCCATCACCTTTTAAAGAGCCTATCCATATTTTCTTTGTCTCCATTTCTTAGACCTGTACTCATTTGGAAGCTCAACACAAAGCACCTCCAATTGAACCTCTTAACTCATCTCCCTGGTTCCAGCCTTCTTTGCTCCAATTGTCCCTGTGTAATACAGTCATATTAGTCATCCTGAAATACTGTTTTCATCATGTCACTCCCCTGCTCAAAGACTTTCAATGACTCCCTACTGCCTATTAAATAAAACCTGGAATTTGAATTTCCACATATTTTGGCCCTAACTTACCTCTTTGCTTTCATTTCCTGCTACTCCTCACATGAATCCTCCCTTAAAGTGAAACTGGTTTACTCAGTATCTCCTGAATGTGGCATTCTTCCCTGCTCCCATTTATATTAGCAGCTTTTCATCTATCTTGAATGACTTTCTCCAATGCAAATCACATTCATCGTTCTCTCTTCTCTCCTTCTAGCAAAATGCAGCAGAAATGTCATCCTTGCCATAAAGCCTTCTCTGGCACACTCCAGTCATAGTGATCTCTTGTTTCTCTAAACTCCTATGGCAATTACTGTCTGTACTGTTCAGTTAGCAATTAATCATGGTGTGCCTTTGTGACATCCCTGTTTTGGTCATCTGAAGCTGAAACAATCTTTGATTGTTTATTTTTGTTGTTGTTCAGTGTTTAAGTCTTGTACAACTCTTTGTGACCCCATTCGGGGTTTTCTTGGCAAAGAAACTAGAACAGTTTGCCATTTCCTTCTAAAGCTCATTTTACAGATAAAGAACTGAGGCAAACAAGTGACTTGCCCAGGGTCACACAGTATGTATCTGAGGCCAGACTTGAACTTAGGAAGGTAAGTCTTCCTGACTTCATGTCTGGTGCTCCGTGCACTGTGGTGCCACCTAGTCGCTCTTTGACTGTTCATATCTCGATGCTCTTTCTCACCTACCAGACTGCAAGTGTCTATGGCACATGGACAACAAGCATGCTGCCTTACAAATAACAGGGGTTCAATAAGATTGATTTTGTGTGATTTAAATATTTCCAGAAGCAATACATAGTCTTGATCTGATGTTTCTCTTAGGGGACATGAGTGACACTGATAAAAAAAATATAAAGAATATATAATAAATATAAACATAAAGAATATATAACAAAAAAGAATATATTCTAATTATACAAAAACAAAATAGCACCATGATTTTTACATTAGAAATTGGGCTGAACAAAGGCATCTGACACTTTCAATGAAACAAAACCCCCAAGCTATTCACAGAAGTCCCCTAGAAAGGATTCAGGTTCTAACATTATTTTCCATTTCTCTAAGAAAAACCATAACCCAAAACCAAGAATGAAACCAAGTATCACTCAGTACACAATAAAAACAAAAGGTCTCTTCCCAATTTTGTTTCAAGAAAACCACAAACCAATAATGAAGGTTAGTAAAAGAATAAAGCAACCAGGAAAATGTAACATATTGACTTTGTATATAGTGAAAAGATGAAATTCGCTCCAAAGACCACAGTCAGGTTTGCCATAACATGAAAATCTGTGCCATGAGGACATGGCACTGCTATTTGTAATGATTCTTGGCACTAAATGTCTGAACAATCTTTTTCTCCCTAGAATTGTAACTTTACGGCTATGTCTATGTGATGTCAAAATAGCCAGTTAATTCAACAAAGACCTATTAGTCAACCCAATCACTTGGTTGAATTCAGGTATTCTGTTGGTCCTTTGTGAAATACAATGGAGCCTGTTGAGATTATTTACCCTTGTAGGACTGGATCCTCAAGGGGAACGGACTATGTCTAGATAATTGTAAGTGTATTGTTGGTGTCCCCATTCATGTGATTTAAAAGGGATGTTTTTTCCTGTAGTGACACAGGACTGTTCTGGTCTGAATGCCTGTGATAGTCTGACTTAAAAAGCATAGAGCTTGCCATCCTCTCCAACAAACTTGTTTCTGGAGATTTTTCTTCCCCCTAAAACTGAGTCTTTCACCTTATTGCCACAGATGCCAAGAATGAAATAGATTCTGGCCTCTCTACTGACACTTTACCTGTCCTCCACTAAAAGAGATATCTAGTCGAAACCACTTCTGCAATGGAAGGATAAAGTTAGTTTTCACAGCAAGGTCTTCCCCTTTGACAAGATGCATTTGAATGTGCAGATGACCTAATAAGAAAAAAAAATGAGTCAAAAATGACAGAAAACTAAACATAAAAATAGAATTTCTGATATTAAAAAAATACTTAAACAAGATAGTCTCATTTCTTGTTGAATAGGAAAATTAGACCAGCTTTTGGGTGACATTCCACTTTGGGCAATGTCACTATCTCTGAATATTAACTTTCTTAGACTAGGATTAGCCAATAGGTTGGTGTGTTTGATAAAGTCTTCTCTTTCAATAAATCTTTACAAAACTCCTATTGCTCTATGAGGTCATTGTGTTGTACTTACCCTCTTCAGTTAGAAATAGGGATGGTGTGCCATACATCTCATTTGAATCAACAAAGTACAGAATCCCACAGAGATGTGCTTTGCAGTAATGGAGTAAATAAAGCCATACTGAAATGGTAAACCTGTAAAAGCAAAAGGGAGAAAACAAGAAAGAAAGCTGGCTTCTTTATCTCACTCAAGAACAGGTTATTATAGTTAATAGCTACAAGCAAATTATTTTCTTTCTAATAAAGGGATGACTTTGCCTTCAAGTATATCTTGGGAGATGAGCAGCAAGGTATGATTTTTCAAGACAAGGAAGCCACATTAACCTATACCACAGAGGAGGGAGGTTTCATTGCACAAATCCAACATCCAAGTGGACTTTCTTTTAAACCCTGTTTTTGTATCTCTCTGAGAATCTCAGGTGACATCCTTGATTAAGGTTAGTTAAAGAGGAAATAAAAATTTAGGTACTAATAGAAGATAATTTAACAAGAAGTGATTCTAATTTGAGTGCCTAAAAACAAATACTATGACACCACAGTTAGGACTTTTGATCCCTTTTCTTTCCTGCAAAGGTAAAAATCTTAAAAAAATAAAGTAGATTAGATTATAACATATATTCATCATATCATAATTGATAGTTCTAAATTATTGAGTATATTGTTTTCATGTATTTTCATGCATTTTAGTTATTTAGTTTCACATTTCCAGCTCACCAACATGGAACAAATATTGCAAACATAAGTTTTTCTAGCAGAATATGAATTCCAGGAAGGCTACTGATGTTTTGTTTTTTTCTCTGTATCCCCAGAGTCTAACAAGTATGTGCTTATTGAATTTGAGTGATTATTTTTTTCCTTGGACTTCAGCCATCTTATTTGAAAAAGTAATATTTTATATTTTGTGATTAATAAAGTATGACAGAAAAGTATCCAATGTACATTTAACCAGAAAGTTATAGTACTATAAAGAGTATTTATATAACAAACACTTTTAACTGAATAATCATTGGTCCCAGTTGAAACAAATATGGATGAGTTCAATGGATGAGTAATCTGAATTTGTCACAATGCTAATTCATAATAAGAGTTAGGGTTCAAGGAGCCTCAAGTTGTTCAAGGGTATACAGGTATTCTTCATGTTATTGTACTTTGCTTTATTACATTTTATAGATATTGTGTTTTTTACAAATTGAAGGTTTGTGACAACCCTGCATCGAGCAAGTCTATTGGCACCATTTTTCCAACAGCATGTGCTCACATTGTGACTCTGTGTCACATTTTGGTAATTCTCACAATTTTTCAATCTCTTTCATTATTATATTTGCTATGGTGAACTCTAATCATTGATCTCTGATGTTACTATTGTAACTGTTTTGAGGCACCACTAACTGCTCCATATAAGATGATGAATGTAATCGATGAATGTTATGTGTGCTCTGACTGCTGTACCAACTGATCAGCTGTCTTTCTCCCTCTCCTTGGGCCTCCCTGAGACACAACAGTATTGAAATTAGGCCAATTAATAACCCTACAATGGCCTCTAAGTATTCAAGTGAAAGGAAGAGTCAACTGATGCGGCAAACTTCAATGTTGTCTTACTTTAGGAAATTGCCACAGTCACTCCAACCTTCAGCAACTACCACCCTGATAAGTCAGCAGCCATTAACACTATGGCAAAACCCTCTACCAGCAAAAAAAATTACCACTTGTTAAAGGCTCAGATGATGGCTAGCATTTTTTTTTAGTAATAAAATATTTTTAAATTAAGGCATGTACATTGGTTTTTGTTTGTTTTTTAATAGAAATAATACTATTACATACTTAATAAGCTATAGAGTAGTGTAAACATCTTTATATGCCCAAGGAAAATAAAAAATTCATGTGACTCATTTTTTTTTGTGCTATTCACTTTATTGGGTTGGTCTGGACCCGAACCCGAAATATCTCCATGGTATGCCTGTACTAAAATCCTTCAAAATGTCCAGGGCTTGACAGTCTGGTCTCCAAAATCAGTGGTGAGATATTCAAACAGATGGAACCACACAGCTCCCTCCTGACCACCCAGCTGAGAAAGCACATGAAGATAAGTTATTACAAGGAAGCTTAGCAATAACATACGCTCACTAAACTGACTTAAGATCTATCTATATCCCAGCAGCATGGGAAGGATTAAATCACTCTGCTAAATCCATCCAGTCTGAGGAGGCATCCCTCAATCTAGCTGAAAGAAAATGCATGTTTTACTGGAATCAATGAAGAAAATCAAAAGTTGTCCAACTTTCAAAGTCTTTGACCTAGGAAGGGCAAAGTAGAGGGGAGAAAAAGTGCTGACTAGAAAGCTACATCTGAAATCTTTGTGTGGCACCAACCCTTGGACTCAGGTATTTTTCCTATTGTCACTACTCTTGTCAGGTGTATAAAACCCCCAAAAAGCAATAATGTATATGAAAACAACACCAAAATAAAGTTGGACTTTGTGTAATTCTAATGACCAATCTTGGTCCAAGAGAATAGGTCATGAAACATTTCTCTTGGCAAAAAGTTGCAGCACTACTCTGCAATGAATTATATATACTGGTTAGGTGCAATCATTATGTGGACACTTTTATTTAACTATTTTTCTCTTTGGGAAAATAGGCCAGTGAGTAGAGTACTGGGCCTGAAGTCAAGAAGACTCATCTTCCTGAGTTCAAATCTAGTCTCAGGCGCTTCCTAGCTGTATGACTCTAGGCAAGTCATTTACCCATGTTTGACTCAGTTTCCTCATCTTTAAAATGAACTGAAGAAGGAAATGGCAAACTACTCCAGTATCTTTGCCAAGAAAACCCCAAATGAGATCACAAAGAGTTGGACACGACTGAAAAACAACTAAACAAATTTTCCTCCATTATACTTGTATGGGAGTCTGAAAATGACTGCTACATAAAAACAAAAGGCTACTAATAAAACCAATTGAAAGTAAAAAAATCTTTTCCCACCAATTCAACTAAACCAAAGGATAGCTGAGAGTTGACAATAATTCAGGTAAATTGGGCCTTCCAGGCCTATGGAGCTGGTTTAGGACTTGTAGACCTTAATTTAGGTTACACAGATATTGACCTTTTAAAGAGTGTATTAAAAAATGCATGTCTTTTAAAAGACCGAATTAGACTGAGTAAGTGCCCCAGGGAGAGTCTGTGAGCACCACTGGCCTCTGGTTTATATTCTCTTTACTTACATTGGGTAATCAATACGCTGGCGTCTGGTTGCCTCAAGCTCTCTGTTCTGAAACCTCTGGAACTTTTTCACAATTCCCGTGTTTTCTCCACTGGATGCATAGAGAAAGCTGAGAATATTGACTACATCTGAAAACAACAAAAATTTTCTGTCTAAATGATCATATAAAGACCATGTTATCCATCAAACTAAATCCTTAGAGGAAATATTTTTCAAGATGGGGGAAAAAAACCAAACTGAACAAAACTTGACTCACAAGATAATGAAAACTCCTGAGATTTGTATAGTTCCTTTATTCTAACTGGTTTGCTGTTCAAAAATCTTCCATGCATTTAGGCATCCTCATCCTCTAACATGCAAATCCCTTAAGCCAGGCCTATCATGACCTTGCAGAGGTGGGAGAATTTATACTTGTGTCTCTGGAGGGCCCAGTGATATACACAGGCAGAGCCTTCAAGGGAGATCTGGGGTAACTCAGTTAACCCCAACCAACACCTAGATATGGCTAATCATTGGACTCATTTGACATTTTGCTATGGGAAAAAAGCTCACCGAATTCCTGGAATCATGGGATTTTAGATCTACAGCTGTGAAATAACTTGGAGCATCTAATCCAGAAGTTCCCAAAGTGGGCAATGCCACTCCCTAGGGGGTGCTTGAATGATTGGGGGAGGGCAGTAGAAACCTCAGGTGCAAGGGGGGGCACTGGATAAAAATAAGGGGGTGATGGAAGCATAAGGAAAGAAGAGAAGATTTTGAAAAACCATTCATACATGTTTCACCTGTTGTATAACGGAGTTAAAGTTATACTGATTACATTATTTTACAAATAAACCACAAAATGCAAGTTATAACCAATCAGCGGTCAAGTCTGACAACAGGTCTTAACAAGAACAGGTTGGCAGGCAAGCATGTCATACATTGTTAGGAAGTCCAGCATGCATCAGGCAGGAAATATGTGCATGTAATGCCTTGTTTACAATATGATACTATATAGCTACATGATGCAACATTGCATCATCAAAATTCCAATGAAGGAAACCCCCACACACACAAATTTACAATAAATTATGAAATTTAAGACATTATTTTTTTTAAATCTATTTTTTGAAATGCCACAAATTTCAAAGAAAAAACGTTAAAGGGTTAAAAAAAAAAGTAGATTTCCAGGGAGACACTGAATAATTTTTTTTAAAGGGGGAAGTAGGCCAAATAAGTTTGGGAACCTCTGAATCTAACCCTCCCTACTTAAAGATGAGAAAGCTGAGGACCACAGAGGTAAAAAAAAAAAATGACTTGGCCAAGTTCCCACAGATAGCAGGGACAGGATTCAAATTCATATCCTCTGACACCAAATTTTGTTTTCTCACTGCCTCTCATTTGTTTTCTTAAAATACTCTTTGGGCTTAGTTTGATAAACCCTACAGGGAACACAAACTGTCTCTACTAAAGTATTCAAATCATCCTATTTAGCAGGGCTCCATTTAGGAAAGTAGAAGATAGAGCCACTGTGCAATGCACCAAATGCAAATGTTAGCACTAAACAACAGAGCCTCCTGATGAGACCCAGGGCATCAGAAGTCTGGCTCATCAAAGCAGAAAATTCTCAGTTATAGAAAGAAAAGAATCTCTAGTTTGTTCTAACTGGGAAGTCACCAAAGCACAGTGCAACATCATAGACAACAGTATACATATTTAATATCATTAAATGAGCCAAATTTTTGCAATCAGTTTCTGAAAAATCCACCTGCTGTGTTAACAGGTCAACCCATTGGGGAGTAGAGGACTGTGTGGTTATCAATGCTAACAGGAGACCTGCAGTCTTACCTTTCCCATTCAGATGCCAACGTGGGAATGGGCACTCTCAACCTTCTGATCTGCCTAAAGGAATTTGGCCAAAGGACTGGAAATGCCACAAGGGATTTTTAGAGAAACTGGACCAATTTCACCCATCAGGTTCAAGTCAGCTGAACCTTAGTTTGGCATCCATGGGGTTGTGTGGTACATAAGATAGACAGATGGCTAAATTGGACCCCTAGGAAACCTTCTGTTAGCAATAGCTGTTGAGTTATCTAGTGTGCAGTAGGAACATTTATCAAATACGAACAGGATTTTTCTGCTTTCCAACCTGACTCTAGTAATATGGGCTCAGCAAAGGTTTCCAAACTGAATAAAGGAAAAAGAAAAAAAGAAGGTAACAAGTAAGTATTGATGTGGGTCTCCTGTGCTCTGGGATTAAAAAGATAGCAAGTGGGGAAAGGGGTCCTGCAATAAAATACTATGTAAGAAAAAAAATTCGACCTGAGGGTCTAAACTAATTTTAAAGTACCCCACAGACCTACTCTGTCCAACAAATCCAAATTAATGGTGATTTCCTTCTGAAATGGAAAAACCAGACCTTGTGCCTGGAGCTTCAACAACCATATAATTTGGAAATTCAGGGTTATGACAGATAATGTTATGGTTTCCCTTCTACTGTTTACTTCTAATTGGATTGAGAAGTAATCAGTCAACTTTGTCATCCATGGAATTTTACCACTGGAAGGGACTATTTAGCTGCTCTAGTCTAAAATCTTTATTTTATAGATGAGGAAACTGGGATTCAAAGTTGCAAAATGACTTTCCTAAGGTCCCCTAGCTTGTAAGTAGCAGAGCTTGAATTAGAACCCAGATCCCCTGCTTCCCTTTTGCAGTATTCTTCCCACTATACCATACTCTCTTCTTTCAAATTCCTTCCCTAAATCCATTTCCTCTGAAAGAACTTTGATTTGATAGGTGCACCTGGCATGAGGTTACTTGACTATGCCAAAATGCCAAGGTGAAGTTTATACCAAAATGCCAAGCTGACTACAGATCTTCAAAAAACATTATCAACAATTTTGTTCATTTTGTTTAGAGCATGCAAAGAATGTGGAAACATCTGTGATTTCATCAGCATAAAAATCTATTAAATCATAGGGATTTTTCTGAAGCATTGAAAGATTAAGTGACTTGTCCAGGGCAACACAATAAATGCTATTACAAAGTGGTGAGTTCCCCTTCATTGGAAATCTTTGAGCAAAGGCTGAATGACCAATCGCTGGATGAGTTGTAGAGGGGATTGCTTTTTCTGGGTATGGATGGGCTGGACTAGATAGATGGTCACTGAGGTCTCTTTCCAACTCTGACATTCTGTGATTCTATGAATAAACTAGAACATGGCAGAACAGGATCTGAACTACACCACTACTCATTCAGATCACAAGAACACTAAAAGGAACCATTAGGCACAGAGTGTGCTTCTGCTCCTCAATAAGAACACCATTAACACAAAAGCCATCCAGAATCTTCTCCATCTTATGAAAAGCCAGATTTTCATGTAACCAGACACATTTCTTACAATGTGGCACAGCACAAAGAAGCTTTATTATTTTGTCTGCATTTTAGGAGGAATATGGAGAAACCAAAAATAGTTGGGGAGAGGGGCAAAAGCCCTAGTAAATGAAGCCCATGAAGAAGAGAAAATTGATGGGATAACCAAATAATGTTCCCTATATATACTATTGAAAACTCTTTAAAAGATGGTCAAAGGATCCCACGCCTATTGACCCTAAAAGATGATTTGAAATTTCTATCTGGACAGGTAGGTGGGCTAGATATTAAAAGACCTCAACTCTTAAGTGGGTTAGAGGAATGGAATATTTTTTACTAAAAATCTTTAAGAACGCTGTGTAGCCCCAGCCTCCTCAAAGTCAGGAAAAAGGACTAGGTGACCCTCTGAAGTCTCTCCTGGCTCTGTGAATATATGCTTTATATAATACATAGAGGCACAGGGGTAGGAGAGACTTCAGAGGTCCTCCCTTTCCTCCTGGGTATTTAGAGTTAAGCTTGTGATTCTGGAAAATGTGAGGCTAGATAATAAAAGAATTAAAGCAATTGAGATTTGAGAAAAAAAGTTATGTAGCAAATGTTTGGGTTTTTTGAAAGCCAACAATCACAAAACTGCAGTAATGGTATATCGCTTACCTGCAGAAAGCCACAGTATGAACTGACATTTTTATAGGGATAGTTAAAATCCCATTACCACAAAATCTGCAGGCCCCCTAATTATTTTTGCTGCAATGGAGCTTTGTTAAAAATTAATATATTCCTAGAAATTACATTTTAAGTCTGGCTGAAACAGAGCAGATACCTTGGAGCTCTGTACTGAATTAGCCCACAAAGAGAAAAGGACAGGCGGAAGACCGGTTTAAGCTCAGCATGGGATGGAAGGAACGTAAATTTGAAAATGACCCAGTGCTGGGAAGCATGGTTAATATGCTGGATTACAGAACTGTGATCCAAGAAAAAAAAAGCCTCAAAATGCTAGAAAAATGGGTTGGACTGAATTGAATTTAGATGAATATAAAATCTTCATACAAGTTTAAAAATCAGCCTCCCAAGTAGGACCAGGCAGTCATGGTTAAACATCAATTCCTCGAAAAAG
This sequence comes from Petaurus breviceps papuanus, assembly GCF_028583685.1. Classification (NCBI taxonomy): domain Eukaryota; kingdom Metazoa; phylum Chordata; class Mammalia; order Diprotodontia; family Petauridae; genus Petaurus; species Petaurus breviceps. The sequence continues at coordinate 16,128,920 of NW_027185698.1, read as the reverse complement.
ATCTGGGTTTTTTAGTGAATTGGAAGTTCAAAACAAGTCAACGCATACCACAAACAAGAAAACTAATGTGGTCTTAGGCTTTGTTAATAGTAACCAGAAAGAGGAAGGTGATAATCTCTCTGTACTATTCTATCTTAGACTTCATAGGGAGTATTGGCAGCTAGGTGGCCCCATAATGCACAGACCTCCAGGCCTGGAGTCAGAATGACCTCAGTTCAAATCCTGTCTCAGATACTTACTAGCTACATGAACCTGGTCAAATCACTTAACTTCTGTTTGCCTCAGTTTCCTAATTTGCAAAATGAGGGTAATAATTGCATCTACCTCCTAGGGTAGTTGTAAGGACCAGATGAGATGATCATTGTAAAGTGTTTAGCACAGTATAAGTGCTATATAAATGTTAGTTATTATTACTGCTGGTTCTGGGTACTACATTTTAAGCAAGACACTGATAATTTTGAAAGTGTCCAAAGAAAAGTAACAAAAATAATGAAGGAACTTTGGTCACATCACCTGAGAACTGACTGAAGGAATTGGAGATGTTTAACTTGGAAAAGAAACAAATTAGGGAGGGAACATGATAGCTGTCTCCAACTATCTGTAGGCTGCTGCATGGAAAAGAGAATGGAGCTGTCCTGACAGGCCTCAAAGTACTGGACCAAGGACAGTGGTAGAATTGCAGGAAGGCAGATGAAGGCTTGACAGAAAGAAAAAGCCTTGTGAGAAAGAAAAAAATACCTTTTGAGAGATAGTGAGTTCCAACACACTTAGAGGTTTTGCAGCAAAAATTAGATAACCATTTGCTAGGTCGTATTGTAGACAGGGGCCTTATTTAGGTACGGATTGGATCAGATGGGTTTTAGAGGTACCTTCCAGTTCTGAGACTCTGCTTTTGGTCAAATACCACACACATACGACAGAGTCATCTATTCCACTGTGAGTTTCTGGGCTTTTGTGTGCTGTTGAATATTTCAAGAGTTTCTGTAGGTTTCTCTGTTTGAAATGTTACAGGTGAGGTAAAGTAAAAAAGGGGGAGGAGGTTAATTAATAATTGCCACTTGACAGATGAGAAGAACTTAAGAGTTCAATTATAGTTTAGCTTTCATTTCCCTCATTACAATGCACAAATACTTTCCTATAGAAAAGATAGAAATCAGATAAAATACTATATCAAATTATTCATTGTGGAGTATTTCTTTGAACCAAATTACCAGAGAATTATTTCTATGGTCCATCTGATGGAAGATGGAAATAGCTTAATACAGAATTATATAGAATCCTTCCTATGGCCAATGGAACCTTAGAAATCTTCTACTCTGACGCCTACCTGAAATGTGAAACTACTCTCTAAAATCCCTCACAAATGGTCATTCAGCTTCTGTTCAAATATTTCTAGCATTGGAGCGCTCACTACCTCAAAAGTCAGCTCATTCCATATTTAGAAACTCTAATTGTCAAGAAACTATTCCTTAATCTGAACTGAAATTTGCATACCTTTCCTAGTTTTGCCCTCTGGGGATAGGTAAAATAAGTTCAACATCTCTTCCATAGGAAAGCCTTCCAATATCTGGGGAAAAAAAGTTACTTGAAAATCTATTTAAAAAAAAAATCTTTTCCTTGACAAGATAAACATTCCTAACATTCCTTCAACTCATCTCATATGACATAATTTCAAGTCCTTATATAACAACAACAATAATTATACCAGATATGTATACATCACATTTAAAAAGCACTTAATATACCTGATCTAATTGCATCCTCACAAAAATCTCCGTGAAGCCAGTGCTATAGAAATTATCGACCCTGTGTTACAGATGAAGAAACAGATCTATCGAGTTACAATGACTGGCCCAAGGTCACACAGCTAATAGCTGCAGATTCAGAATCTGAACTCAGGTTTCTCCAGACTCCCAAGTCCAGCACCTTTCCTCTATGCTGTTCTGCCCCCCTTACTCACACTGTCCTCCTTCGGAACAGACTCTAGAAGCTCTCTCTTTCCTAGGCTTTTCTGACACTTTTCTGACCTCTGATCTTAACTCTATAAACTCTGTATAATTATGTCACTTCTCTGTCCAAGAAACTTCTAGCATAAATACAAACTTCTGTTTGGGATTTCAGGCCCCTCACCATCTTTTGTCAGCCTTTCTTCACTAGGCTGATAACATATTACTCTTGCTCCCACCATTTATGTTCCTGGAAAAATTGGCTGACTTGTTTTTCCCCACACACACCATTCCATTTCCTGGCTCTTCAGTTTTTATTCCGCATGCCTGAAATGTTCTCTCTTGCCTTTGCCTCCCAAAACTTCTAGCTCACCTTGAAGGCTCAGTTCAAGATCCATATTCTTTATGAGGTACTTCTGATTCCCTGCTCTGAATCACTTTGGACTTATTTTTAATGTATTGCCTATGTACTTGTCTGTGAACATCTCATACCATCAAAGTGTAATGGAAGTTTCTTGAAGGAAGGGAATGTCTCTTCTTTGTCACCAGCACCCAGCATAATATTGGACATAGATCAGGCAATGGTGGTATCCTGCCCAGATCTGATTGCCAGAGTTAATCTGAACAGAATACAATGATAACTCCCTCATCTTGTACACTACTCTTCTGTTAATATGGCCTAAGATTCCATTTGATCTCTGGGTATCCATGTCCCATAGCTGGTTCCCAGAAAGTTTGTAGTTGCCTGAACTGTCTAGACACATCTCCCTATCCTATACTTGTGCAGCTAATTTTAGGCTCTAAGTGTGTCACTTTTCACATATCCCTCTTACTGGAGGTGGCCCAGTGTTGTGGCCTGTTGAGATTAAAAAAAAAAATTCTTCTGCTATCTTCTAACCTATTAGATATCTTGCTCAGCTTTAAGCCATATGGAAATTTGATAAGCATTCATCTAAGTCACTGATAAATGGCTTCCTCTAATGATATTGGTTATAATGGAGTTTTATCAGTATTTATGTTCTGCTGGGCATCAGTGACAGACAAGGAAGAAGCAGGCCTTCATAAGGTAATCCTTTAGTACTGCAAAAACACTCAGGGTAAAGCTCTATCCTAGAAAGCACTATACAATAATAATGTAGCAAAAAAAAAACATTAGTAGGCACTAGTTCTAACTAACTAAATTCCACAAAGGAATAAAGATAATAAACTTTGAACCATCGGCACCTTCTTATCCCCCAAGGCATAAATAATTTCTCTCCCCCACTTAATTAACAATGATTTAATGAGCAAGAGGGAGATACCTTTTTGCTAGTCTATCTCTGTATTATACTAGTAGATAAAGAAATAACAAGGTACTCAGTCTACTTCAAGAGTTGTAGAGGTTAGGGAAGAATAATTACTTACTTCATTTTGTGGTTCTTGGGAGTTTGGCTTAAAAGTCAAGGCCAGATGGCTCTGGAGGGTTTGCTATTAATGGTTCTGCTATTTTCAAGTCACCTTGGGAAGTACACTTATACAAGTGATCAACACAGTGATGTCACACTGGCCTATTGGCTTTCTTATACAGGCCCAGGGATCTTAATTATAATGGCAGGAAGATACCTCATTCAGCTACACATTTCCTAGAAAAAATTAGCTCCTGTGATAAAAACGAATGAAGAATATGTGCTGACATAGTCTCATCAAGCATGTGTTTTTGTCTTATAAATCCTCATTTAAGTCTGGATGGAGACAATAAAGGCAATATTGATACATCACCTCATAAGGAAGTCAACAGGACTGGTTCCTGCTATTAAGCACAGAATGCTGATGGTAAGCAATTAGAAATATGACAAGACTTAGTGCCCAATCTCCCAAAGATGGAGACAGGGGATCTTTAATAGTTCCTGCCACCCTTTTAGGTTTACCATTTTTACACATTGGTGAAAGCACAGATATGCGATTAGGATTAATCATTTTAAGCACCTACTATGTTCAAGTCCCCATCCAGTATCTAGCAATCTGTTACAAATAATTGATAACAGAGTTCTGAGGACTACAAAAGAGGTTTATGATGGAAATGGGAAGTTTTGAATGCAGTACCAGACAGTCGGGTGGACCCTTTGGTCAAAAGACCTGAGTTTCATTTTTAATTCTGCAAGGTAACAGTTCTATGACCTTGGGAAAGTAAATTCACTCAACCAGGTCTCATTTTCCTCAGCTGAAAAATGAGAAATTTGGATCTTATACCACATACACAAAAAGCTTAAAATGAATATGTAACTTTAACATTTTTATGTTTAAAACCTTTTGGTCATGCCATAAAAAACTTGGAAGAATATAAGATTAGGTACCTTTTAAAGCTATGCCTGGGGGAATATGCTTAACCAAATAAGGGACTGAGGTGATCACAAAAGATAAAATTAATGGTTGTGATTACATTGAATTGAAAAACTTGTGTCCAAACAAAATAAATGCTACTAGGATAACATGGAAAATCACTGACTGGGCAAAACTGCATTAAATATTTCTGAAATGATCTAATATCCAAGAGATATAGGGAACTGGCACAAATATATGATTAAGTGCCATTCCCCAACAGATAAGTAGACAATAGATATTAACAAAATTCTCAAAAGAATTGGAAACTATTATGTTATTATATTATTGTAAACCACATGAAAGGTTTTTGCAAACCACTAATAATAATAGAAATGTAAATCCAAACAACTCTGAGGTATTACCTGCTACCCAGCAAATTGCAAAGATGACAAAAATGGAAATAACTAGTGGGGAGGGGCTATAGAAAGACAGAAACACTAGTATACTATTAGTGGAATTGTGAATTGGTCTGCCCACTCTGGAAAGGAATGTGAAATATGCTTTTTAAAAAAGTGACTAAAAAGGCCTATCCTTTGATTTGGAAATCTCACTGCTACACATTCACCCCAAGGAGGTAAAAGATAGAAAGATATGACCTGTATACACCAAAATATTCATTGTAGGACATTTTGTGGTAGCAAAAAACTTAAAACAAAGTAGATGGAAACTGATTAGAAATGTGCTAAAGAAATTATGGTACATGAATATAATGGAATGTTATTTTTTTTAATGATTCATATAAAGAATTTGGATAAGTAAAAGAAAACTCATATGAACAAATGCAGACTGAAATAAGTAGACTCATAAAAATAATACACACAATGGTTATAATAGCATAAACTGAAAAATAACAAAAAAGACTATGTAATTATAATGACCAAGCTTGACCCACGAAAAAGAACTAAGAAATTGTGTCCTTTCCTTCTTTGAAGAGCTTGGGAACTATGGGTGTGGAATATCACATATACTATCAGACACAGCTGATGTGCTGTTTAGTTTTATTGACATGCTTTTGTTTCTTCTTCTCTTTTGCTTTTTGTTATAAGGAATGGCTTGCTGGGGAAAGAAGGCGGAGGTATATATTTGGAAATGATGAGGTCAAACTAACGGATAGAAATAAAAATAAGATAAATAATGTTTGGCTTGTATGAGATGATTGCAATGGTCCCTTACAAATCTGATATAATAAATATATGAGTCATTAGAAGGTGTCTAATACAATTGAGGAGTTCTTCCCCATAGTGATTCTGCAAAATCAATATGGAGTCATGACCAAGGCTTCTTACTCATATCTCATGGAAAAATAGGTACCTTTAGTGGGTTATATCAAATAGCTTAGCATGTGCTTCTTGGATTTTCAATATTTGAATCAATTCCAGACCACTAGGCATAGCTTCAAGCTAATGCTCTCATCTTAACTATTTTTGACTGTGCTAAGCATAGTGAGTCCAAGCTAACATGGCAAGTACCTTCCAAAATAGCATTAGGGTTTACTCACAAAAGCCAGCCTTTCTGGGGTCATGTTGGTAGATCACATTAATTGATCGACTCATATTGATGGATTATGATCTAGATCTAGAGATGGAAGGAATTTCAGAGGTCAGCTAATCACCCTTTTATATTACAAATGATGAAATTGGTCACAACCCCAATTGCCCTGCCTTTTCCCTTCCAAAAAAAAAAAAAAAAGAAAAGAAACTGAGGCCCAGAAAGGTTCAGAGCCTTGTCCAAGGTCATATGGGTAGTAAATGGCAGAGCTGGGACTTCTGCTCAGGTGCTAGTATTCCAAGTTCAGTGCTCCATGTTTTTTCACTGCACCACATTATTTGGGAATGGTTTTAATTATCTGGGCATTTTTTTGGCTAGACATACCCCACCACAAAAGGAAAGACAAGGGTTAATTTGGGGGTCTTGTGTAACTAATTGTATGATATGATCAGCTTAGAGAGATGAGCCAGGGCCATCTTCTAATATCAATGCTTCCAGCAGAGTGGTATGACATAAACTGGGATTTGTTATGGGAGCTGGCTTAGAGTTTCAGTATTTGAGATTATTCTTCCAGGCTTATAGACAAGCATGGAGTCATAAGAACTGAGCAAAATCTCCAGTACTGCATCTATGACGATACAATTATAAGGGGATAGACTTTTCCTTAGAGAGGATGTAGAGAAAAACAGTCCATAAGCACATGGCACTTGCAACATGGCCATCTTCTAAATTAACATAAGAAACCTGCTTATATGTGGGTGGAAGAACTCTCTAATAATACTAATCTGTCACAGGTGCAAAGAGACTTTGACTCACCCTGAATATTTCTATAGAGCAAAAGGAAAGTAAAATAAATCTGTGTGTACAGTAGCCCACAGGCAGAGCCATCACAATAAATCAGACACTTGACAAAGTATGTATCTCAGGAAAGCCATGTTGCTGCTGGAATCAGATGGTGAAAGGGACTGAGCCTGAAAGAAGTCCCACTGACTGAGAACAATTTATCAATCCTCGGTCTTCTTTATCCCATCTTATTGTTTTGAGCTGACTCCTGTTCACTTACCAGCCAAACAAGGCTGTCCTACTGTGAACAACATTAGGGCTGGACCTCGTCCATTCCCCAGCCATAAGGGAGAACAAAAGTCTTCATGCTTTCCTTTTCAAGACTATTTTATCTTCTCTTTTGATTTGTCTTTTAGGAAGAGTACCAGAAACATGTTTCTTTTTGGAAGGGGAAACACATTATAGCACCATTAATGGAGCAGGTTAAGAAGTCCCCTATTTTGGTCTGCTTTAACCACTTATAAAGGTTTTCCTCTGAGTTAACATTGTTTATATTGGCTTGCTTCCCAAAGGTAATATGCCAAAGAAAAGCTGGGGGGAAAATCCCACTGAACTATTTCTGAGCATTGTGAATATGGAATAAAGAAAAAGAATTTCACATGTTAAGGTTATGTTCAGAAGCTCTGAGAACTCAGTAAGCTCATAAATGACTTCATTTTTAAACTTCCAGCTCTCGCTTCATACATTCTTCAATGAGAAATATATGATTTGCCAAACACGAAATGGAATCATTAAGCCATAACAAAGTAGAAGGCAACTGAAAGCTGTGTACTGCATATGCCCGGTGCTTCACTCCCTTTAACAAATTAGGTACCCACTATGTATGGCATTCCAGACAGATGCAAGTATGAGGTTCTGATGGTATAAAGTATACATATTGATCATAGAAATAAATGTGACCCTGCTTATTCCAGACATTTAATTACATGCCCAAGAAGGGAATTAGATTTCCTCTCATTGGTATAGATATATTTACAGTCCAGGAAAAGTACAAAGTCCTGGCTATCTATTAAAGAACAAGTGCGTACTTCTCATTCACATAGAGATACAATTAAAACAAAGTATAAATCTTACTAACATGCTATTTCACTAGGACAATTTTATTCTAATCACCTATTTAATAAGATTATATGGATTGATTAATTTTTCTTTTTCTTTTTTTTGGAGGGGGGAAGGTAGGGCAATTGGGGTTAAGTGACGCCCAAGGTCACACGACAATGTTTGTGTGTGTGTTGTATGTTGTGTGTGTGTTGTGTCCAAGGCCGGATTTTAACTCAGGTCCTCCTGATTCCAGGGCTGGTGTTCTATTCACTGTGCCACCTAGCCACCCCCTTGACTAATTTTTCATGATATAAATAGTAATATTTTGGTGGTGCCAATAAAGCGCTATAGCTTCCCTCCCCCCCACAACCGCCTCCCCTTCCCATATGGGACCTTTGGCAGGAATTATTTTACAACAAGTGACAAAGGTCTAAGTGACAAGAGAAAATAAACATGGTCCATGTCTCAAAGTCCACAAAGTACTAAGGAAATCCCCAAAGTTTGGAAGATTTCAGGATCATTGGACTCAGAGCTAGGTCAGACATTAGAGATCCCTTAGTCCAACTCCCTCATTTTGCAGATGAAGCAAATTGAGGTTCAAGGAGACAGGGATTTGCCCAGGGTCACAGCAGCAGTAAATAACAGGGCTGAAATTTAAGCTCAGATCTTCTGTTTCTAAGTATGTGTCACATGAAAAGGATAATTTTTTTATTAATTTGTTTGTTTCCTTTTAGTTTACAGGATTCAATTCCACAATTGAAAAGGATACTATTTTGATGAACCTTGATACCAGTCATACTTGAGTAAGTAATCAACAAACAATTAAGCATCTACTATATTCCAAGCACTGTACAAGGCTCTGGAGATGCTAAGACAAAAATGAAACAGTCCTTGCCCTTAAGGAGTTTACCCTTTTATCAAAAGGCATCGTAGCTTTTGCCCTTTGATCACAAGGTTTCGACGAGCTTCTCAGGATTAGGATATAGATTGGGTCCATATTTGCTAAAGGGTTAGCTAAGAAAGCTATTCAAAATATGTAGTATCAAGGTATTCTTCCTTGATCTCAGTGCCAACGTGGAGACAAAGACCATCCACTGTCTGAGTGCAGCTTAGCTTTCCACTCCCATCTCACACACACATACTTTGTCTAGGGAATCATGTTGAAGTCACTGATCATTGAGATACATCTAGGGGAATGTTGGAGCAAGCTTGAACCAACTTTTGAGCTGATCATTAAATTTTCAGGATGAGTGTTTACACCTTGGAAATTCGAAATCAGGGCTTGATTTATTGTTTTGTTGGTTTCTAGGCTTAAGAAAGTGATGGAGAAAATGTTAATAATGCAGATTAAACTTAAAAGTGTATTTTAGGTACATTTTTTTCCTTAAAAGCTGATGAACATTTACTAGCAAAGCATTATATACAGCCATGGCTATGCAGAATGCTTTTTCTTTAATTAATGCTTTAGGTGGACAGGAACAATCATCTCTAATTCCTTTTTTTTAGTGGTTTGAATTTTGCCCCTGTATTTCTGTGCCATTAAAAACCCAAACATCCCTCTTATAGTCACTTTCCTCCATTTTTGTTTCTTATTTTCTCCTCTTCCATTCTTCCCCCCAGTCTCACCTCCCAACAAAGTGGGAAGTAGCCCACAGATGACAGAAGCAGAGAGGTTGGACTGGGGGATGATCAGGGGAAGGAGTTTACCTTTCATGTTTTTTAAATTCTCTCTCTTCAAATTCTCCTAATTCCATAAAGTGCTAGCCTGCCCTGATACTAGACATGAGAAGTAAAAAAATGGCATCCTACCAAGGAATAAGACCATCATACCTACCATTTTCGAGGGGGCACTGGGGTATCTTGTTTGCCTGCAGGTTCCATATGTAGTTCATGTTCCACTCAAGACATACTTGATGATCTTTGAAAGGGCGTTCAAAAGGTGGAACTGATTTCAACAAAGTGAAGTTCTTTGTTATAGCATGTAAGGAGTTTTCTTCCCATCTTGCACTCAGATCTTCACTGTGTTTGTGAGTGATCCAGGCATGTAGTATCACAGCAGAGACTGCAATGGAGTGTCTGATGAAATAATCATCTCTATAAACCATGATGCTTGGGAATTTCACATGCACCATTTTAATTCTCCTAGTATGAAGATGTTTCTCATTCATCCATCTCTTCTTATATACTGGAATGCTGCTTCTGAATTCAGATGAAACAATGGCTTCAAAATTGACCACACAAGGCTGAGAACATAAATACTGAACTGAAACTTCAGAAACATTGCGGACATTTCCTTCAATAACAATGACATGAATGAAATCTTTATAAGTCACACTTGGCTTGGCTTCTGGGATCAGTGATGTAGTCAGGAGTGTTTGCCTACCCAAGGATGGCACAAAGTTCTGAAAGAAAAAAAATAAATCTTTAAGGTCAGATCCCCACTACATATATGCCACTGATATTTTTATCATCTATTTTGCAAATTCTAGCAGTGTCTGGTACCTAATAGGTACTGAATAAATGCTTGTCAATTGATTTGCTCTATAAGGGTTGGTGGATTTCATAGGGGAAAGAGTCACTTATTGGAGAAAACAAGAATCGTACAAACTAGGAATTGGCTACATTAAAGTCTTTGTAGGTCCATGCCCTGGCACAGTAGCAGCTGCTAATCAAAATGCTACTCCCTGAACAATGTGGCAACAATCCACAGAGCTGCTTTCCAAAAGGAGAGCTATGACATCACAGGGCTGGCAGCAATTGAAGCGGCTGCTAGAGTTTTTCAAAAGAGACACCCCAGTTTCAGATGCTGTAAAAACCATTGTGGAGACTTCAAAGAGTCGTGGTCAGAGCCTGCCAGCATTCATCAGGGAGAAGGGATCAAAGTGCACCCCAAGGGTAACGTCAACAAGAATGCCCAAAAAGGCCCTACCTTCTCCCTCTAATTTCAAAGTTACAGACCAGTAGGAGACTTGCATTGTTCTAAAAAAAATCAAACACAGGCAAGTTCAGACCAAGAATGGTCCTGCTCATCACCAGAAATATTAAGAAATATTTTAGCTGCCTATTTGTTTAAGAGAAATTAGCTGTTACCTTAGAGCCCCTTGGCGAAAGTTTGCTATGGCTACACATCTGGACATTTCTTCCAGGAAGAAATGGATATAGTCTTAATAGCAGAACAACAAACTAAATGAGCACTCCTAAGTTCAAACTGGCCACTCGAGAATCATGAGTAAAATCTGAAAACTTGCTTCTCTACCAGATACAATTGTCACAACGTGGTCCCACTGGCAGAAGGGAAATCAAAATAGCCGCTTAAAAAAAATTTTTTTTTGTTTTTTGCTTTTTGGAGGACAGTTGGGGTTAAGTGACTTGCCCAAGGTCACACGGCTAGTTTTTGTGTTAAGTGTCTGAGGCTGGATTTGAACTCAGGTCCTCCTGACTCCAGGGCCAGTGCTCTATTCACTGTGCCACCTAGATGCCCCAACTTTTTTTTTTTTGCCAAGTCATGGGAAATGGATGGAAAGGTATATGGGTATAGAGGTTCTGAGACCCTCAGGAAAAAAAAGGAAGTTGGTATGCCCTCTAATTTTCACTCTTACGTGAAAGGATTAATTAAGTTACAATTTCACATATATGTATAAATTATAGGTTTAAAGCAGATATAAAATGATCTTATAATTAGCAAGTAGTAAACTTTAAAGGAAGACTGTTTTGGTCCTGCTTTATAAATCTGGGATTGAATGCTGTTCTCTGGGGAATGGTAAGAGAACTAGCAATGATAGCAATAACAGCAAGTTCAACTAATGAGTTGACTCAGCTTTCAAGATTACAATGGAGTCTGTTCAGAACGACTCAGCTGATCCAAAGCAATGCAAGATCAATGACGTTGGAAGCCAGTTTAGACCATAACTTGATTTGCAGCTCACTTTTTACATTGGTGTGATATCTCCAAATGCTTCCTCCAAAAATACTAGTCAATGAGCTCACATGATAGCTTTAGCAAAATAACAGTTCACAGCGACACTAAGACATGCAAATAATATGTAAAATAGTATGTTTTGCATCTCATTTCAGAAGAATGACTTTAAACCTCCTCTTCATTCTTTTAAAAATTGTCTTACTCTTCCATGCACCGTCCTACAGTATCATCAAATATTTCTCTCATCCTTCAGCACTTGGCATTGAACAAGACAGCATAGCAAAATCCCAATTAACCAAAATGTTGAAGGAAACACTATTCTGATTTGCTAGTAATTTCTGTCAAATAGGAAACCCTTTGTGTGGTTTCAATTTGTTATTACCGAAAACTGTTCCAGTCTGGTTTTCTGTTTTTGTAAGCTTGTTGACATATTTTTGAACTTTCATTGATGACGACCTCAGAGTATGTGTTCGAGTAGCTGGGGGTCATCATTGTGGAGATCCACGATGATCCATGTTCAGTCCCGCAGACACAAATAGCAGTGATATAAAGGATTAGACTGAACTTTCACTGATCCCTGATATGAATTGTTTACTTAAGAAATCCCTAGTGTGAGTTTCTTTTCTTTAAATTTGCTGCTTTTAAAAGTTGAACATACAAAAATAGGCCTAGTTAGTTTAGAATTCTGATTATTTTGGTACTGGTGATTCAAAAATCGTTAAGTATTTAGATTTTTAAAGAACACCAAGAAAATAGCATTCTGGAATACTAAGTGATTACAATCTAGAATAAATGATATGAATAATTTTTAAGTATCTGTTCATATATATGAATATGCTTATGTACACATACGTAAAAATACCTTAGTAGTTAGGGGAGGGGGTTGGGATTTTAATTTATAAAGGGGCTCGATCAGAGGAATTTTCCACTCTTCAACAGATAAATTTGCTACCCGCATCTCTCCCACAGAGAGTACAGCTATGCAAATGATTGCTTGGAGGACAAACTCCTGATTGGTTTTCTGTGACTGGAGCTGAGACGACTCCATTGACTTGGACTCTGGTGGGGAGCAAGTGTTAGTAGAAGTGCCTCCTCTCTGCACTCATCAATAAAAATGAGCCAACAGACCTACTCAGTTTCTTTCCTGTATTTCCTTTTTCCTTTGTACCTTCTTTCTTTCCTGGAGAGCCCCATGGGGCTTGGGGAAAAAATCAGAGGGGATTCCTCCCATCACCTCTCCTACCAGCAGGAAATGATGAATTGTTGAAGAAACACAAAACAAGTTACATGAACTTATTCAAATGGCCTGAGAAGTGTTCCTCATACTCAAGTTCCTGGTCTTTCTGAGCAGAGTTAGAGATGTTCTGGTGGAACTTCCCATATCAAGAGATGGCGGCAGCCAATGGCAGCAATAGAGTTCTTGTAGATACACATGGAAGAAGCAAATACACTGTACATGCCCCACTCAGCCTGAAATTCATGGGTAACATTTCTGAGCTACAACCAGATTCCTTATATAGCATATCTCATAATCTAGCCAGAAAAGGGAGATTTCTTGAGCAGTACCGGCTTTGAAGGTTGCCACACAAAGAACCCCAGTTTTGAAAGTTCCTGAGCAATAGACTTCTTGGAGAAAGAAAAGAATCATCCATGTATCTCCTGCAGCTAATGAAGCAACAAGAAGACTTAAAACCATGATGGGAGAGGGGGGAGATCAGAGTATACCCTCCTATGACAGTGACATTCATATAATGCAGGTCTGATAGAAAGTTGGGTTCCCTGTCCAGTAGCTCCAAGGTGTTTGCCTTCTAGGGGTAATGCAAACCACAGGAGGAACGATTACTTTCAGAAGGACTATGCCGCTGGTGGGAGAGCTGGAGATTTGCCAGAATGTCAGAATATAATCCTGCTGGCAGCCCTGAGTTCAGTTTTTCTGAGAGGAACTACTGTGAGTGTTTTATATGTTTTCTGTATTTCCATATGGACTCCTATGAGTGATCCGAGTGCTCGTTTGTTTTCTGTATTTGGGGGTTCCTGTGAATCTTTTGTTTGCCCTGAATTTTCTGTGGGGGTGAGATTCAAGGGGTCATTTACCAGATATGTATGCGTTTCTTCCAGTCATTGTTTAACAAATGGAGAGCATGTTACACACATTTGTAGAACTCTAGACATAAATATATTTGGAAATTTCCTACAGTATCCCTGAGTCAGGGCTAATCAACCAAAAGAGAAAATTATACCATTAGGTCAACCATGGAGAATTGGACCTATGTCAGCTCAGATCCTGGGAAACCCTGGGCCATGGGAAGCATATTATTCAAGGAGGAGATCCCCATCTCACTCCTGTTTTGTCCAGAAGAATTTGTATAAAAGATGGAATGGAGTTACACATTCTACACAATTCTAGATAGTATTTACTAAAACAAGAAAGAAAGCAGAGTTGGTAGCAGATTGCAAAAAATTACTATTTTAAATGTATAGTTTTTAAGAAGTCAGATCTTTTGGTAGTAAAGACTTTACAGATCAGTTCAATTTTTTTTTGTTTATTATTTTTCAACAGATTGGCAGTTATAAAACAGTGGGTTAGTGGATTATGCTAAGGAGATTACTAAAAGAATGGGGAGGAAGTAATGTGCAGGCAAAGACTCATAGATTAGAAAGATTTTCTAGTACAGTGGGTGGAGCAAAGGCCTCATGATCAGCCTTGAAGATTCAGAACATAGCTTGTGCAGAGTGTGGGTTGGATGAGTTTCCTGTCTTTTAGAACATATGGAGCATGTAAGCCAGGGTCTGGTGGGTTGGAACAAGACCAATGTACTTATAACCACTGCCTGCAGGATGCACAGAACCAGCACCTATCAGTGACACATCACACTCTAAATATTGATTATACTAAGCTGATTTCCTGGCATATGTTATGTGAGGTTATTAAACATTTCCTGTTAGGGGAAAAAAGTCAGTTAATTGAAGAATAGAGTTTCAGGGTAAATGTTGTATTTAAACTTCCTGGATTTCTTCACGTCAGATTGTATTAACATAAAATAAAACAACTAATTTTTCTTATTAAATATTTGACCTTAATATTTAATGTTGGCTACAGCAAAGATGTACCACACATCATTGCTACAGGATCCTAAGCAGCAACTCCACGTAAAACATTGCACCAATAGCCTTCCTATTACTGATCTGTTCTTTCATTTTCCATCTACCACCCCATTGCCTCACTTCAATGCAGCTCCTTTATTTTTTAACTCATTTCAATTCAATCAAATAGCCATTTATTGAGTGTCTAGTTTGTACATGGCACTACACTTTTAAAAATAAATTTAACAAAGAATAGAAAGGAAAGAGAAAAAAACAATTCAGCAAGAACGACACACTAAGCATCATTCCCCATTCAATTCCTGACCTGCTCTCCTTTCCATGCTGGGTCTATATCACCTCTCTGATGTAATATGCAATATTCCATACACAAAGCAGGCCCCCAACCCCCCACCCCACATCTACAAAGAAGAGGGAGGCCTGTATTTTCTCAACTCATCCTTAGGTCAAAGTTTGATCATGATAATTACACAGTGGGCTTTTAAAATTTATTCTTTCCAATTTTATTGTTGTATTCATTATGTATATCGTTTTCCTGGTTTTGCTTATTTCTTATATCACTCCCCATGACTGTATTCTTCATATCCCTCATTTCTTAGAGCACAGAAATGTATATTACATATATTCATGTACAACAATTCATTTAGTCATTCCCCAATCAACCAATGGGTATCTACTACTTTTGTTTCTGATTCTTTGTGACCACAAAAAAGTGCTTCTAGGAATCTGGGGGAGTATGTGGGACCTATCTTTCCATCTTTGACCTCCTTGGGACATATGCCTGTCTGTGAGATCTTTAAGTCAAAGTGTGCAGACATTTTAGGTACTTTTAAAAGAAGCTAATCAACCAAAAGAGAAAATTATACCATTAGGTCAACCATGGAGAATTGGACCTATGTCAGCTCAGATCCTGGGAAACCCTGGGCCATGGGAAGCATATTATTCAAGGAGGAGATCCCCATCTCACTCCTGTTTTGTCCAGAATCCTTCCTTCCTCCCAGGCAGCAAGTCCTATAATAGTTTAATAGTTTTTCTAGCTATGCAGGGTTCCTCACCCCTCTGCTATAATGCATTATATTCTAGAACTTTCCCACTTTCTTAGATGCTCATTCTCCATCCCACCTCCCCACAACAAACAAAAATCAGTTCTGTGTAACATGTTCTCAGGATGCCCTGATAATCTGAACAATTATTTCATGCTGATGTGATAAATAGTGATCTGAGGTTGGCATGCTACAATTTTCTGGTAACACTGACACATTTCCACAGATTTTCTGGAGACAAAACTTTTACCTAAACCACATCACACCCATGAGAGTAGCTATGCACTATTAGTGGAGTTGTGAACTGATCCAACCATCCTGGAGAGCAATTTGGAACTATGCCCAAAGGGCTATAAAGCCATGCATACCCTTTGATCCAGAAATACCACTACTAGTTCTGTAACTCAAAGAAATTTTTTTTAAAAAGGAAAAGAACTATTTGCACAAAATTATTTATAGCAGCTCTTTTTATGGGAGCAAAGAATTGGAAATGGAAGGAATGCCCATCATTTAGAGAAAGGCTAAATAAGTTGTGGTGTGTGATTGTGATGGAATACTGCTGTGCTATAAGAAAGAATGAGCAAAATGGTTTCAGAAATACCTGTAAAGACTTATATGAACTGATACAAAGTGAAGTAAACAGAACCAGGAGAACATTGTACACAGTAACAACAATGTTATGTGATGATCAGCTGTGAATGATTTGACTATTCTCAGCAATACCATGATCCAAGACAATTCTATAGGACTTAAAATGAAAAATGCTATCCACCTCCAGAGAGAGAACTGATGGAGTCTGAATGTAGATCAAAACACATTTTTTTAAACTTTATTTTTCTTGGGCCTTTTTGTCTGTCTTTTTTTTTGCAACATGGAAATGTTTTATATGACTGCACATATATAAGCTATATCAAATTGCTTGCTTTTTCAAGGAGACGGAGGAGAGAGAAGGAGAAAGAGAACTTGGAACTCAATTTTTTGTAAAAAAGAATGTTAAAAATTGTTATTCCATATAATTGAAAAAATTTTACTTAAAAAAACCTTTTACCTAAAGGCAGAAAGATAGTTCAAGGGAAAGACAATTTTGGGCATGTGGGACTTTCTAATATCCCACAAGTTACACACAAGAGTCCTATCTTGCTTATCTATTCTTTGAGTTTAAAGAACATGAAACACTAAAGCATTCTTAAGACACTGAATATCTTCTGGGTATACAGAAGTTTAGTTCTATGGTACTTCATCTATGAAATACTAAATTTAATTTTAAAATGAAGATTTTTTTCATGGGAGGGATGTGCATTCAGCAGCACCTGATTATTTTGTAGATTAAAAAAAATCGAGTATACACATGCTTTGATGACAGATAACCCAGACATGGGAGGCATAAATGTTCTATTCTTTCTGAGTGAGATTCAACATAGAAGTCAAGAGTCTGAAGGATTTATGTTTCTTCTAGATGGGAAAAGGATTCGTCAATAGTGTCTACTGCTTCCTTTGGGATGACTGAGTTCTATATGCTTAAAAAAATCAATGAGAAAAGACTCTACTCAAACAACTATCCCTTGATACCAAGGCTGTTACCAATACTGAGAAGAACATGGAAAAACATTTTTTGATGTTCACTCTAAATGGCCCACCTGATGATCATGGCAGGAGGGGGGTCATATGGATAATCCAAAATTTTTACTTCATTTTTTACATCCACTCATTTACCTCAAGTGTTTCTGTATTTACACAGACATGTCTGAAATACAAATAAAATTCAAACCCAACAATGAAGCCATGTTATGGAAGTCTAAATGTCCAGTGTGCTCAGTCAAAAGCTCATACTAAAATCAGGCTGAACTCTTTCTACATGTTTGCTGATTCAAGTTTTCTTCAAGTCAGAGGGAATAGTTTTGGCTTAAAAGTCCTCCTTCTACAGTGTTTGCAAGAATAGAGATAAAGAAAAATCCTGTTTCTATCAACAAAATACAACATCAAGTAGAGTAGGTGATGCTGTCAGGAAGCAAGATTGGTTATGAATAAGCTACCCATGGATAACAAGCTGTCTGATAACAGAATTCCATTCCATTCAACAAGCATTGATTAAACACCTACTGTTTGATTCCAGAAACTTACTCTATTTATTCAAGAATGATACTTTTGGAACAAGATTTACCTCTCTCAATAGTGCTTAAGCCCCTAAAATGCATTAGACTAATGATTCTAGTGTGGTCTTGGGATCTCTAGGGGTCCCCAAGACCCATTTAGCGGGTCTGAAAGGTCAAAACTATTTTCATAATAATACCAAGATGTTATTGCCTATTAACAAATTGTAGTTGCCCAACTACATATATTTCTGACCAGGTTTTCTTCATGTACCTCAACCAAAACAATATCACAACAGATTGAATGCAGAAGCAGAGATGGAAATCTAGCTGTCTTCCATCGTCAGACATTAAAGAGATTTACAAAAATGTGTAAAGCAATGCTACCCTTTTCACTATTTTTGTTTTGTTTTGGAAAATAAAGTTATTTATCACTTAACTCTGTTTGCCTCTGTTTCCTCATCTGTAAAATGAACTGGAGAAAGAAACAGCAAATCACTCCAGTACCTTTGCCAAGAAAACTCCAAATGGAGTCATGAGAAATGACTTACAACAATGAAAATAAATATTTTAAAATATATGCTTTAATTTCTAATGTGATAAAAATCATAAACAAAAGCTTTTCAGAGTCTTCAGTAATTTTCAGGAGTATTATAAAGGGGTTCTGGGGTTGAAAAAAAGTTTGAGAATAGCTTCATGAGAACTAATGGCTTATGTGGAAGCATCCACACTCTCAGGCCATATCCCAAGAAGCCCTGCAACATAAAGAGAACATGTGGCTGTAACTGTGGCCTAAACTTTTCTGATCACCTATGCAACTACAGTCCAAAGTTCAGGCAACAGGCAACTGAATAACTTTGCAAGAACCATTTCTCCAGCCCTCTGGAAGTATGTGAGCTCACCCAACTCCAGCATCCTCAGGAGTTTCACTCTAGTCACCACCAGCACCAGCATCACCACAATTCCACAGGGTCCTTCTGTTAGTGAAGAATTGAGGAAAGCAAATACATAGAAACAGCAGCATCTCTGCATTTCCACATAACCCCAACAGCACCTTGATCCATTCTATAGAGTAAGGATTTCCTCCACGGAGTAAGGACCAGCAAACACAGGACTAAATCTTATGAATTTTAGGTTATACTTCAGCTGGTTAATATGCTAATGAATTATCCAAATTCTTTTCCCCCCCATTCTTCTTTTTGCATTACCTCTGGATGCTCTCCTTACCACCTAAGGCATTCTATAAATAGGACAAATAAGAAGAAAAGGCAGCAACACTGTTGGTATAGTGGGGAGGCTGAAACTTTAAGCCCAAAAAATAAGGTTTTTGCTTGTTTAGTTGTTTAATTTGAGAAGCAGTTTGGTATAGTGAAAAGACTGCTAGATTTGAAGGTTAAGCAATACCGAGGTTTGGATCCTGCCTCTGATATTTAATATCTGTGTGGTAAAGAGCAAATCACTTAATTTCTCTGAACCTCAGTTTACCTGGCCTTTAAAAATGGTGATATTATCTACAGTACTTCATAGGGTTGTTGTGAGGATCAAATAAAATAATATAGTATTGCTCTTTGTAAACAAAGCACTATGTAAAAGTGAGGTATTACCTTTGGACTTCAATGATCCATGGTCCCCAGTCTTTTTTTTATTAAATTAAATTTTATTTCATTTTTGCTTTTTGGAGGGGGGAAGGTAGGGCAATTGGGGTTAAGTGAATGGTCCCCAGTCTTTATATATAATTGAAAATTGTTTATATTTTCTTTTTATTTACTAGACATAGTACTCAACACTTAGTAAGTGATCGATAAAGTAATGATAGCTAGATTCAGGCTATGCCCCAAAGAAGATCTACGAGAAGATCCCTCCTCCCATTGCTGTGCAGAGGTTGTATGATGTTGGTATGAACATTGCACGTGTCAGATTTTTTTCAATATATTGATCTGTTTTGCTGAATTTTTTTTCTTTTATTCCTTTTTTCACATTAAAGTTTTTTTTTTTTACAAGGGATGGCTCTTCTGGGGAGGGATTTGAGAATGGATACAAGGAGAAACATAGATATTGCAAAAACAAAAAAATATCAATAAAAGTCTTTAAAAAAAAAGAATGCAGTCTATCACCACTGATTGAAAACTCTCTGACATCCATCATAGCTAAGATCTGCTGTCCCCCACATACATCTGCTGTACTAAAACCCTCTTATTTCTTTGTCCTCTTGCTGTCTAACAAGTACAAATATCCACACTGATTATTTTAGCTCTACAGCTGCCTTTGATACTGGTGATCATGACACTTATTTTTCAATTAAAAAAAAAAAACCTTTACACATTCATGGCCACTGTTGGGAATGGGCAGAGTTGCATTCTAGCAAAGCCATTTCTCACAGATGGTGCTGTGGTGGACTCTGAGGTCCTAGCCAATAAGATTTAACTGGTGAATGTTTAATCAGACGAGACCACAGTTATTGTGTTGGATAGGACATGACATTTCTGAAGACCATGTTCAGACCACTCTGGTTGCTTCAGCTGATGGAAACTTACCCTTTGCTACAAAGGTCACCATACAGAAGTCCTCACTGCTCTCTGACATTCACTGACTTCAGACTTCTCAGGAAGCAGCTGTGACCATGGTTTGTCTTTTTAAAAAATTGTTTGGCTCGGTTTCTGTGACTTATCGTTCAGGCCTCATCAAAATTATTCATGCTTTGGCAGTATCCTAGCTACAGTCACAGTCCTCTTCTTGGGCTAACGTTGATGGTTGTGAAGGCCCAGCTAATATAGAACAAAACATCTCATCCCTCTTTGGGGCCTGGTTACTGCATGCTCATATATAAGGATGTATGGTTAAAAACAGCATGCCATCTAGCCAACTCTCAAATTTTAGCTTCATGGAAGGCAATAAAGAAGACTGGGTACTGTAAAACTAAACCAAAAAAAATCACCCAACCATTTATACTTGAATCTGGAAAGTGTCCAAAGATACCTTCAACACCTATTATATTTTTTTTTTTTGGCTTTTCTCTATATCCCCAAAGCTTAACACAGTGTCTGGCACATAACATCAACTAAATAAATGCTTTTTTACTTGACTTGACCCATTCAGAGATACACTCAGACACACAAGTAAGCTCAGCAACTCATGCTATCAGGCCGGAGGGAACAGGAAGAAAAGAAGGGAAAACTCCAAAGACCTCCTCGGACAATACTGAAGCGAAATGTCTTGTGTTTTTACTACTAAAGTGCTGCTTCTCCCCTAGAGTTTCCACAGCTTCTTCCTGTCCCTATTAATCGATTTTACGTTACTTTAGATATAACAATATCTCTTCAAAAGAAGCTTCAGAGCAGTTGATGATAGCTTAAGTATTATGCATTTAAGTATGGAGAGAAAAGGATATTTCAAAAGTATCGAACATTCCTTTGTATCTAAGGTATAGGTCAGGAGTTCTTATTTTTGGGGTCCAAAAGCCCCTTAGAGATCTATAGGTAGGTTTCAGAGGGTCTGTGAAGTTGGATGACAAAAAAACTCCCAAATTTAGCATTTCCCTCAATTATTTTAAAGCAATTTTCTAATAAGGGGTCCAAAAGTTTAACCAGACTGCCAAAAGTGTCCAAGACACAAAAAAGGTTAGGAATTCCAGGGTCTAGATGGACCAAAGGTTTTAGTCTAAAACTTAAGACCCCGCACAGTCTAGCCCCAATCTACCTTTATAGCTTTCTCTCAAGCTCATTTTTCTCATATATTACAAACTCCAGGAAAATGCATTACTCATTATTCCCCGATTACATTGCACCCTTCCCCTACACTTGATTCCCCATCCCTAAAACACCCACCTCTCCCCTCCTATGTAATACCTCCTGAAATCTCACCTATCCTTCAAGGCTCAGCTCAAATGTCACCTCCTCCACATCTCCATCCCTGATCCCTCCCACTCCTGTCTCATAGCACTTATCATATTCTAATGTATACTTCCCTGTGTATATATTCTATTATTCCCCAACTAGATTATAAGCTTCTTGAGACAAGTATCCAGTACTTATCTTTGTGTTTTCCCAAGTCCTAAAAATTTGTTGTATACATGAATGAATGAATGAATGAATGAATGAATGAATGAATGAATGAATAATTGAACGGATGGATGGATAGGTGTTCCTGAACTTCAGCCAAGGGAACCTGTTTAAAATTCTCTAATATCTGGAATGGTCTCCATTTCTGTACCAATTCAAGTACTCTGTGTTTCCTTTTCAATCCTGCTTAAATAATAAAACCCTTTCTCTGACTGATGATTCCATTACTTACGTCCACTCTGCATTCACAGTCATAGATGACTAGAGGTACCTTGGATATGACTGAGTTCAAGGCCCTTATTTTGTAGTTGAGGAAACCAAGACAAAGGGAGAATTGATTTGTTAAAGGTCATCCAGGTAATTAGTGGCAGAGATGAACCCTTTCTCCATTGTCTTAGTCCAGTCTGCACTCTTTGCACCATATCCCATGGTCTCTCTGTAACAAGTTTATGAACTCATTTTGTGAGATGTACTTGATATCTTGTTTCTCAGTGTCCTTTGGTCATTTCATTATGTTAGATTTCCCCAAG
This sequence comes from Petaurus breviceps papuanus, assembly GCF_028583685.1. Classification (NCBI taxonomy): domain Eukaryota; kingdom Metazoa; phylum Chordata; class Mammalia; order Diprotodontia; family Petauridae; genus Petaurus; species Petaurus breviceps. The sequence goes on along the minus strand of NW_027185698.1, from coordinate 16,106,499 downwards.
CAGTTTGTAAACTTCCAGGACAGAGACTAGGCCTTTTGTTCTATTGCATTCAACAGCAGCACCTAGGACAGGGCTCTCCACACAGTATACCCTCTGACAAAACTAACTAGAGAACCCTGCGTTACTTTTCTAATCCCTTCAGAACTACCCCTCCATGCTACAGTTTCCCCTCAACATCACTTAAACTTATAATATTTGGTCTGCAAGTGAAGATTTTGCCTATGGCAAAACCCACAAATACTATACTTTTCTTAAAGCCCAGCTAACCAATAACAAACTAACTAGCCTTCAAAGCAAAGTATCAGTCTTAAAAAATATTTTAAACCTTTCTCCTGCTTGATTGGTAAATTCTTTGCATTAAGTTGGGAGATAGAGTTCTTATTTCTATTATTGGATGGTAATCCAGAGGTGTATCTGATGGACCCATAAATGGACAAGAATCACTGACATTTCCTTCTTCATATTTCAAAAAAAAAAAATCCCTTCCTTCTCTTTTTTGCCAAGACATTCATCCATGCTCTAGTTATTTACCATGTTACAGTGCTTTCTGGAATCTCTTTCTTCTTTGGAGTTCTGCCTCATCACTACCACAACCTTTATTCTATCCATAAACATCATTTATTTTTTTTGTGCACTGCTCTGTTTCTTGATTTTTCCCCTCTGCTCAAAGAAAACTTCATATTTTCCCCCAAACATTTCCATTTTTCCAGGTATTGCCATTGGCCTCCAACCTTTTTTATACCTCCCCTATATACCAGAAGCTATAAATAAAGTCTGGATTTCTGGTCTTTCTGGGCTGGGGCGGGGCGGGGGGGGAGAATGGGAAGGGTCTTCTCTACTTGCAGTCCTCACATATTATTTCATTTATGTTGATGTCCAAGTACCTCATGGAAAGGAATCATCTATTTAGGTAAGAGCTCTGTCATTTGCTAGAGCAGTTTTATTAATTACACTGTGCTATACAGCCCTGTGGCACAAGTATTAAATAATGATAGTTCTTGGACTAATACATTTTTTTCTTCATTTAAAGTGACAATTTCAGCTGAAAATGCATAGGTAATTCTATAGCACAACCCTTGGTAACTCCAAAGTAAGATAAAAAGCAGTGTTCACTCAACAGGTAGATTTCAAGGTAGAATTAAAACTGATTCTTTGCTATCAGGGTGGCTTCTAATTTGAAGAAGTGAAACATCATGGTAGCAAGGCATATTAGGGTTTCTAGTTCTGAGTACCAAATCCCAGAGATAAAATTTTCACTTTTCTCACACTTTCTAACCAGTTCTTAACCAACACACAAAATTAATCTCTTCCCCATAACCACTCCTTCAACAATGACAATACCGAACAGATTATAAGAAATCTGGACATATGCTGGTTAAATTCTTTAGCATTCTGTAAATTTCCTATTACATCAGTTTCATGATTCAGCATTTACCATTTTGATTATTTACAGTAATATATTGTGAGATAACACCAGGTTTGTACAGGATCCTGAAAGGTAAAGAGTGTTGTACACAAAGGATGCCAACAGGCAAATCCATTACTATTTAACTCAGGAAAAATTATGAGAATTTAGAGATAACTTTATCACCCTGGTTCGAAGGTCTAAATTTTACTCCTCCTTAAAATTAATATCTTTAAAGTATAGATTACTGACTTCGGTTGTGGATGACAAACAAATGCACAGACCAAAACTGAAATTATAAGGCAAATGGCATAGCTAAGTGAAAATAAAATACTGTTAAATATGTTATCTTAGAATTGTGCCTCTTCCTGACATCTGAAACTTTATAGAAACTGGGAAGGAGTTCAAGAGCGTTGGTAAATCCAGGTTCACAGAGGGATATGTTGTGGTATAAGGAGAACACTTAAAGAATCAAGAAAGAGCGTGTGAGCACAGAATATAAAGGAGTTGGGCAGAGGGGGAAAAGGCGTTCAGGGTTAACAGTGAATAGGAAAACAAGGGTAGGGGAGAGAGGGTAACCTAAGGGAGACAGAGAGAGGACTGGGTAGTCCTGAGTTTGAAACGAAATAGTGGGTGAAAGGGCATTCTCTGAGGTAGGAATGGGTGCGTGGGAGAGATGCTGCGGGAGAACGTGAGTGAGTTCGGGAGAAAGGAAGAGGAAAGGAGAAAAGAGAAAGAAAGAAACTCCCCGTCCATCCCAGAACACTCCGGTACCTGAACTCCCTTTCTCGGGTGCCTGGGGCACCTGGTGCGCAGCAGGCAAGGAAAGAAAGAAAACTAAAGGCTTTTCCTACTGCTTGCCAGCCTGCCCACCGCGGGAGCAGGAGAGCCCAGTGTCCGCGGTGGCCGCCCGGTCCCCAGCTCTACACACCACACCCTGGGGAGATCGATGCCTGGAGGGAGGAAGCCCGGGGCGGAGGAAGGGGGGGCAGGGGTAGGGGCAGGGTCCTGGGCAGCTCACCAGGCAGCAGAGCAGGAGTATCGCGGAGGGGCGGCCGCCGAGGCCCGGGGGGACCCCGCTGGTCCAGTCCCTCGGGCTCTCCTCCTCCTCCTCCTCCTCTTCCTCACCGTTGTCCGCCACGGGTCGGGGGGACATGGCTCTTGCTCCGGGGCAGGGGCAGTCCTGCTCCGTCGCGGGCGGCGGCTGCTGCTCCTCCTGCCCCGCGCAGCCCGGCTCCATGGGGAGTCGGGGGAGGGGACCGAGAGGGCCGGCCGGATCCGAGCCCGGAACAGGGTCACCTGGTGCAGAGCCCGGCCCTGGGACCGGCCCCCGCTGGAGGCGCCACCTTCTCTCTCCCCGCCCTCCCCGCCTCCTGCCCCGCGCTGGGCCACCTGCCGCCGCGGCGCCGCGGCCGCCGCCGCCACCTCCGCCCCCGCAGCAGCGGCAGCAGCAGCAGCAGCGGCGGCAGAGACAGAGTCAGAGGCGGCGGTGGCGGTGGCGGCAGCGGCTCCTCCCTCCCGCCTTCTTCCAGTCCGGGGGGGCCCTCCCCTCCTGGCTCCCGTCGATGGGGAAAGTGCTGGTCCCTTAGGGCACTCGCACACGCTGGCCCTTGGGCTCTGCTCCAGGGTCCCCAGTCCCATAGACTCGGTGCTACTCTGTGCCGGGCTCGCTCCCTTTCTGGGCGAGCTTACCCTCTCTCCAGAGCTCTCAACCTCTCTCTTTCTGAATCTCGTTATCGAAACACCTGCGGGGAGTGGGGGTGGGGGTGTCCAAAGAGGCTAGAAATTTTGTTTCCTGACAATCTTCCCCCCCTCCCAAACCATCCACCCGAAAAGGTGGGGATCCCCCCCCCCCCCGTAGACTTTCACGCCAACCTAGTCATTGTAATTCATCTTTTGTCTTTCTGATTGGGTCCCACCCTCTCTGCCAATGAGAAGAGGGACACAGGAGTCTCAGATTCAAAGGTACACACATTCGAGTCAGTGGTGCCATCCTGTTTGCTATTTGAGTGCCAAGCTATTGGCTCAAAATGCTGGTTTGTATTTGATTTGCATCGCCGTGGAAGTTCACGAGCCCCTAGGTCCCACTTTGGACATAAAATAAAATAAGTTAATTAGTTCGACTCGATTTTCTTCAAACCCCCAATTAAGGGTGTTATGCCCCCTGAAATACACACACCATTTTAAAACAAATTTAATCACATTCCCGGAATTAAGAGAGTGGCAGAAAAGCAGTTAGAAATTGCTGCTCACCAGCCGGGACTACAATGATGGGAGTGCCCTGGTTAAGAGTATGTCTGTACCCTGTCCATATATTGCAGCTCTCAGTATACAGTCATTCATTCCTTGAGTAGCCTGTTTCAAGCCAGTGAGCTGCTTCGCTGCTGCTATTGCTACTCAGAAAGTTAATACTCCCCCAGAATCGTTAGCAACTGCCAGTAGTGGGATCATTCTTATTAGTACTAATAATAGATCCAAAGTCTGATATAAAACAGCTCATTACCCTGAGGATTCAAAAATATTACAGGTCAAGCCATGACCCCTGTAGAAGGAAAAAATAAATTTACACTAAACATATAAATCCCTAAATCCAGCAGCGGCACAGGAAGGTCTGCAATGTTCTCCATTGCTCAGGTGAGGGAAGTGACTACTTGCTAATTCTAGGGCACTTGTGGTCCAAATAAGAAACTTAGGGCATGTACAGAACTGCCCTTAATCGATTTCATTCCAAAAGCTTACAGCTTAGATCCCGTTATTTCAACTACATGTGGTATACAGAAATGAGCACTGGATTTAGAATAAGAAGACACCTCCTTTAAATTTCAGGCCCTAACACCTGTGTGACTTTGGCTAAATGACTTCCTCTTTCTGGCCCTCAATTTCCTCACCTATAAAATAAAGATGATATTTATTGTCCCTTCAGGCTTTAGACTCTATCCAGAGAAAGCAAATCATGGAGATGACATAGCCTACATCGTGCTTCTACTGTATTAAAATATATTTTGAGGTTGTTTATATGACATTTTCTGCTGCTACTTTTGTTCCTGTCTTCTGGAATTGACAGACGTTTTCTAAGAATGTGACCATGTCAGGTCTCTGACTGTTTTTGAGAATCTGAGAATCCATCAGAAATAATTTCCTCAGATTTTCTAGGGTACCACTGATTAGGTGATTTTAAGTCTCCTTGGGTCAAATGAATTTGGAGAAGAAATGTTAACCAGTATCAGAAGATAAAATTTCCAAAACTTCATAATTTTTCTTTGTTTTCAACTCAACATCTTAGCCTTTATCCTTTTAAGTTTTGTTATCAATTTGGCCCATAATTCAGTTCACTTCAATCAGCATTTATGATTCACCCACTAAGTACCAGTAACTTTACTACACTCTGGGAATACAAAGACAAAAACAAAATAGTCCCTGACCTCAAAGAACTTACATTCCAATAAATTCTATAAAATCACTTTATGATTTTATTGGAGGGAAAAATGATCTGCCCATAAATATTTCCCTGACTGGCCTATAAAGATATCCAAAATTCATCATTAGGGAGAGATTTCCTTAGGATGTGGCAGTTAAAAAAATTAAACATTAATATTCCTAGGATAAGCAGGTATCAGTCACAAATACCTTAGCATGGATTTGTTTATCAGATTTTTTTTTTTAAATCAGGATAGCTGGGGGCAGCTAGGTGGCACAAGGAATACAGCACCAGCCCTGGAGTCAGGAGGACCTGAGTTCAAGTCCGGCCTCAGATACAACACAAAAACTAGCCATGTGACCTTGAGCAAGTCACTTGACCCCAATTGCTTTGCCTTCCCCCCTCCAAAAGGCAAAAAAAAAAAAAAAAAATCAGGATAGCTAGATAAAATCAGAGCCTTGCAGAGACAGCCTCAAATGGCAGCAGAATCTAGTGGGCAAAGTTGGATAGATGGGTCTAGATCACAGGAAAAACAGTCTAAGTTTCCATGAGCCCTTGGGCACAAAGAGGCCAACATGGAAGCACATGACCATGAGGTAGAGTATCAAGAAGGATGAGTGCTAAAAAACAAGGGAGATGGAAGAAGAAAAATGGATAGGAAGATGTCAAGTGTTACTTTAGAAATCTAGATACTGTCAAGTAATGATTCAAATTCCTTTGTAAGGACAAATGCCTGCTATACGTATTGTGTGTGTGTGTGTGTGTGTGTGTGCTTCAAATGGCACTACTTGTGGGTCTAAGAATATTTTTAAGGCGAGAATCAATTCCTGAGAAAATAAAATGTTCCTAGGATATAAAGTCAGCTCATCTTGAGATTATATGAGATAGGATTGGTTCAAAATGAGAAAAATTCTATAAAGATGAGGGAGACCTTTCCATCTTTCATCCTTATTTTTTCTTACCTAGAGCTATTTCCCCAATTCCTCTTCCTTTCTTTAGAACTCAGTATTTCCCATATGCAGAATTCTATGGACCTTTCTCTCCTCCTCCATCCTATATTCTGAGTTATTCACAATGAAGATGTATGAATCATGACACTTGCCTTCAATATCAAAATGGAAGAGAAGATTACTATTAAGCAACAAACCACATCCAGAGAGGAAAGCCATTGCTATAGTTTCTGCCAAAGATCACCTTTGGCATCTAGCTAAATCTTGCAGACCTGTTTCTGTTTTTATAATTTCCAGTTCTCATATGATCTTTACTTTCCAAGTATCTATCCTCAGCCTCTGCTTCCTTTACTCTTCACTTCACCCAATCACCAAAACCCACCATTTCCTCCCCCATCCCTTAGAATATTCTGTCAAATTCCTAACACCAATCCCCAGTTTTCCAGGCCTCAGTTTCTCCCCTGAGCCTATGTTTCTTATCCTAAGAGGCTCCCATAAGAGCCAGATAGGTCTTGCTTTGGGAAACTTTCTAGTAAAAGAGTGGATAGGTTTGGGAGTAGGGGGGGGAGCCTTTTAAAAAGGATTTCCTTGCATTTTTATGAAAACTATGAAGATCTTTGATTCATTTGATATGAAGAAGTCCCAGTCTGTTTTGAAATGAGATCTATTTCTGGGCATGTCAAAAGAAATGCTAGTCTTTAGTTATTTTTGGATCTTTGCCCTTCCGAATAGGTGCATATTCAGCTCAATTCTCCCCTCCATGCTGGGAGAAACTAGGCAGCTTTCCTTTTCCTATCCTTCCCCTGGGCTTAGGAGTCATTTGCCTCCTAAAGTTGTGCTGTCTTTGGGCAGCAGCCAACTGAAAGCATTGACTCTACACACATTTTGTTTGTCTAGTAAGAGGGAAGGAGAAGGGAGTGCCCAGCTGAGCCCTTTGCCCAGGTAGGGCCAAGAATGGGAGGATATCAGAAAACCACATTTCCTGCTTGCCAGCAGTCTCTTTAGACTCTGTACACCAACAGCAGCCAACCTATGCCATGCCAGGTTGCAGAAGGTGTACCCAAGGAAGTGTCCCACACCCTTTTGCTCACTTTCAATGGTGTATTGTTCATGCCAGTACATAGTTATATGTGTATTCACTCCCTTATTTGAGGCAAAAATGACTTCAGGCTCAATAACTAGGGAACTCTATGTATTGAGAAAATGAGAAAAAAATATGTTTTGAACCAGAAGGAGAGAAGTATGTATCCATATGTGGAAGCATGTATATGTAGAGGCATTTTGAGGAAAACATATGTGGATAATAGAAAGTGTTAAGTGTAGCATAAGGGTTGAAAAAAAAGAGTGTGGATGTGTGGGTCTACTCTGGGACAGAGTGAGAAGAGAGAGCAATTGGGCGTTAAGGGAGAGAAAAACGTGTAAATAATTGAAGACAAAGAATGCATGTGTGAGCCAAGGGAGAAAGGGATTTGTGCATTCTACTCCCCAATCCTGACAATATTTTAAATGTAAACTTGGTCTGAAATTATGAATGCAAAAGTGGATTTTAAAATTAAGAATAGAACAAGGGAACTGGAGCTAACGGATGCTAATCAATGTAAAATATCAGCAAAAGCTATCCTGTGGTAGCAGAAGCCCCTGAGTGAGTCAGAGAGTCAGGGAGGAGCATGGGAGAGGAGCACAGAAGAGGTGTTTGCTGCTAAGATCAAGGTGAGCACAAAGAGGAACACTCACTGAACAGGTTCCCTAGTTCATTTCCCTGTCATTCCCCACATAAAAGAGTTTCCTAATTTGAAGGGTTTATAAAAATGAAAATTTTTGAGTCTCTTTTGATAACCCAATCAAAAGGGTAACAATGATCACTTTCAAGTTTTAACGGAAACCTATCACATTGCATGTTAAGTCCATTTCCTTTTGCTTTGTCTTCAGGGCATCCCTCTGCCTCCTTCTGTCTTATTCTGACATCAGATTAAGGCCCCAGGGGACTTGGTAAATGGGTCCCCTTTCCTTCCCCACTGTGGTTCAGCCCAGCTGGTCTTCTCGCTGTTCCTCACACAGAACACTTTATTCTGACATCAGATTAAGGGCCTAAAGGACTTGGTAAGTGGGTTCCAAGCCAAATCAGCCTTCTTGCTACCTTTTACACAGAACAATCCTTCTCTTGTCTATGCCTTTACACTCGGTATCTCTTGTATCTAGAATGCATTCCCAAATTATTTCCATTTTTTACAATTCCTTAATTTTTTCAAAATTTTCTTCAATTACCACTTTCCACAAAAAGCCTTTTCTGATTTCTCCAGCTACTACTGACCTTCACTGACTTAGTTTTCATTTTATTTGTGCTTATTCATGTGTAGGTTGCCTCCCCCAATAGAATGTCCCCTTAAGGGAATGGACTGGGTCATTTTTGTCCTCTATCTTTAGCATTTGTGAATCGCTTGTTAATTGATTGATTAAATGAATGAATAATACAAGTATTTCTTAATCACTTACTATGTTCAGAGCAGTATACCAAACACTAAGGATCCAAACAGAGAATTTGTAAAAGAGGCCTGCTCTCCAAAGCTTACCTTCCCATGGGGAGATAATACCTATGGAAGGTGTCAGCTGTAAGTCAGACAGAAGGGCCCCTAGGTCCCTAGGGTGCAATGGCAAAGCAGATAGTAATGAAGATTCTTGGCATTAGTAAAAGATTTTGGCGGCAAAATTGGCTTCCTAAGAACACAGAATAAATGGTTATGGCAGGAATGCTGAAAAACAAAAAGTATTATTATTTTGGAAATAAGACAGCAGACCTGGAAGCTGGGAGACTAGTTTCTTAGCTGTGCTACTGTCTATAATACTTATAAAAATGACAATCACACATTTATATATAGCTTTAAAGTTCTCCCAAAGCTTCTCTTTCAACAAATCTGTGAGACAGTGATGGACTCACTCCTCCACTCCACCTTAGCACAAAGAGAGGTCCACACCTTTGAACTTGCCATCACCCATGATGATTTTACTTCTATGTTCACAAACTCTAAAATTTCTTTTTCTGATCAGGATCTTTTCTCATTCTGTATTTCTGTATGCCTTATGGCCCCTAACGTTGTTTTGCATCCTCACGTTGACCTTCATATGACCTCTCCTCTCACTATGACCTTCATCCTCCACCTCTTCCAGGCCATCACTCTTCATTTCCCTATCTTGGTGAATCAGTTCATCTTTACACTATGTTCTATCTAATCTTGAATCTTTTGCCAGCTTTGTCCTATTACCAATCACATCCCACTGAATCCCAGTCCCGGAAATACTCCCAACATTCACCTCTTTTGCTCCTTCTGTGTTTCTGAATGAAGCTAGGGAAAATCATGAAATCTTTTTGAGGGGGGGCAGGGCAATTGGGTCTAAGTGACTTGCCCAAGGTCACATGGCTGGTAAGTGTTAAGTGTCTGAGGCTGGATTTGAACTCTGGTCCTCCTGACTCCAGGACTTTATTCACTGCACCACCTAGCCACCCCCCAAATCATGAAATCTTAAATAGATCCTCACTACAACAAGGTAATCCTTTTACTTCTTCCTAATCAGTTTGCTATCTGGCTCATCACCTGAAGCTGTTCCAGACCTTTTCATCTCTCCTCAAACATCCAATCACATTTCCTTCCCTGCCTCTTTGCTGAGAACCTTCACTAAAAAAACTGAAGCCATTTCCAAGGTGCTTCCTTTCTCCCACTTCCTCATCTCACAACACTCATCTGCCCTCACTATTTCCTCCTTTACTCTATTCTCAGATGAAGAGGTGGTTCTCCAAGCCAAGGCCAACTCCTCTTCACAAATCTTTGATCTCATTCCCTCAGCTTCTCCAACAGAATGCCCTCACTATCATCTCCACAAGCCAATCTTTAGCCTTCCCATCATCTCACTTGCTTCTAAACCCTTTGCCATCTGACTTCTCGTCTTACCATTCAAATGAATAGGCCCTCTTCAAAGTTAACAATTATCTCTCTCTCTTTTTTTTGCCTTTTGGAGGGCAGTTGGGGTTAAGTAACTTGCCCAAGGTTACCTGGCTAGTTTTTTTGTGTGGGTGTTAAGTGTCTGAGGCCAAACCGAACTTGGGTTCTCCTGACTCAGGGGCCACTGACTCATTGCACCACCTAGCCACCCCGACAATTATCTCTTAATTACTCAATAGGATAGTTTTTTTGTCCTTCTTAATCTTTTTTTAAATCTTTATTAATTTGTTTACTTTTAGTTTACGAGATTCATTACCACATTCTTAATTTTTCTTGATCTCTCCTAGCTTTTGAAATCACTGGTCAGTGTCTCCTGCTGGATCCTTTCTCCTGGCTAGGCTTTAGTGACACTTTTATCACCTTGGTTCTCCTCCTACCTCTCTGACCATTCCTTCTCTATCTCTTTTGCTTGATCTTCATCCGTGTCACATGTGACTAACTGTGGACATCCATGAAGCTGTTATGGGTCCTCTTCTTCCTCTACATTTTTTCACTTGGTGTTATCATCAGTTCCCATGGGATCAATTATCATCTTTATATAAATGATTCCCTAATTTCTCTTCTGAACTAGAGTCCCATATCATCAACTCTAGTCGCATTTTGGAAACATCAAAGAAGCTGCTTTATAAGCATATCAGACTCAACATGTCCCAAGTAGAACTATTTTTTACCTTTAAAGCATCCCCCTCTTCCCAGTTGTTCTTTCTTACTGTTGAGTATTCCACCCACTTCTCAGTCACCCAAGCTTACCACCTCAGTGTCGTCCATCAGCTCCTTACTCTCCTTTACCCCACACATCCAGTCTATTGTCAAATCTTGTCATTTTCACCTTTACAACATCTATTGTATGCATCTTTTCTCCCCACTCACATACCCACCACCCTGGTACAGGCCTTCATTGCCTCTCATCTGTTGTTATTGTTCTGAAGTGCCCACCAGAAATTATACACTAGAGCCCCCTTAAACCTGCTAGAGGAGACCCCTACTGGGTTCCTTGGAAACCACCTAATAGGCTCCAATAGTAAAGAAATGTTTCACCTATGTTGCTAAAAACATGCCACAGATTCCCACGGATTCAGGTCTGTTTCGCTTCAGTAGAAATAATACTAAGGCTTTGTTTCAATAAGAATAATACTGACAATGTTTTGCCTTAACAAAAATAATACTGAGCAAGCTTTGCCTCAATGGAAACAATGCTAACCCCTTAGAAACATATTCTGTTGCCAGCAATCACATTGTCTATAAAATTATGTCTAACAGATAGCTCACTGCTGTCTTTCGGTCTGAGAGGCAGCCCCGGACGGTTAATAAACATTCCTATCAAATTATAATTGGCCTAGCTGTCCTGTTATGTCTCAGCGTCCATTACAGTTCAAATATGTCTAACCCTTCGTGACCCTCATTAGAGATTTTCTTGGTGAAGATACTGAAATAGTTTGTCATTTCCTTCTCCAGCTCATTTTATAGATGAGGAAACAGAGGCAAACAGGGTTAAGTGACTTGCCTAGGGTCATGCTGGTAGTAAGTGTCTGAGATCATGGTTGAACTTAGAAGATGAGTCTTCCTGACTTCAGGTCTGGAACCCTATCCATTGCACCACCTAGCTTTCCCTCTCAACTAGCCTACTGAAAAATCTTTCAATTGGTATCCCTGCTTCGTCTTTTCCCACTCCAATCCATCTTCCACTCATCTGCCGAAATGATTCTCCTAAAGCTGCAATCTAGCCATGTCATTACTTACTCATCAAGATCCACTGGTTCCCTATTAATTTCAAGGTCTGATGTAAAAATGCCCTATTTGTCTTTTAAAGTCCTTCACAACCTGATCTGTTTATTCCTTATTAGTCTATACTTTACTTCCCTTCATGAACCCTTGCTAAACTTTGCATTTATCACTCCATCTCCTGATTCCTTGCCTTTCTCCTGGCTGCCCTCTAGGCCAGGAATGTTTTCCCTTCTCACCTCCACCTCCTATATCCCCTGGCTTTCTTCAAGACTCATTGCAAATCCTACTCTCTTCAGAAGGCCTTCTCTGATTCTCCTGTTGCTAGTGCCTTCCTTCTGAGATTCCTTTCAATGTATTATCTATGTATCTTGCAAGTACATAGTTATTCCCTGTTGTCTCCCTCATTAGAATGCAAGCTCCTTGAAAGCAGAGACAGTATTTTTGCCATTCTTTGTGTTCCTCAGAACTTAGCACATTGCTTAGCATATAGTAAGGATATAATAAATGCTTATGGTGAATTTATAGAATGAATATCCCTTCACTTCTATGGCCTTCAGTCTCCTCATTTGTTAAGAGGGCATTAGTTAAGAGGACTAAGGTCCTTTCCACCTCTAAAATCTAGTTGAAACTGAAGCATATCAGGTAATTTATTCAAATCCTCAAGGAAAATTGCTATTCAGAACAGAATTGAATTTTAGTACAGAGGCTCCCAGTCAACCAGCATCTACCTTTTCCCTTGTCCTATCCCCAAAAGGGAAAGAGGGGAGGAGAATATTATGCATATTTGTCCTTGTCTCCTTAGAATGTCTCCAGAAGGTCAGAAACCGTGTCTAAGTGTCTTCTGCATATTCTGAACAGTGCACTACTTAGCACATTATTGATGCTTATTAAGTATTTCCCCATTAGCTGACCTCTAGAGGTCCCTTCCAGATCCTTGATTCCATGATAATAAAAGACATAAAAATTAATGCAACACAGTGAAGCCAGTTGTCTCCTATGTGCCCCTGGTGAATAGGCTAGTTGTCCTGCTGAGTCCCATGTAGCATAACTAGAGCTTGGCTAACTAGAGGGAACATTTCCCTCATTTATATAAATTATATTTATATATGCTATAAAGTGCTACTTTAATATGACTTACTATCATTATCATTGCCCAGAAGCAGCGAGGTCCTGTAGTAGATAGAACACTGAGCAGAAAGACCTGAATTCAAATCTGGCCTCACACACTCACTAGCTGTGTGACCCTGAGCAAATCAGTTAACCTCTTTTTGCCTCGATTTCCTCAGCTGTAAGTAGGGATGATAATAATAACACCTATCTTACAGGGCTGCCATGAGGATCAAATGAGATCATATTTGTAGTGTGCTTAGCATAACGTTGGGCACATAGTAAGTATGGAATGACTATTCCCTCCCCCTCATCTTCCTCCTTGGCCTGAGGGAGAGATGAGCTTTATGTTTGCCCACTTAACCCATGTGTTCCTGAGAGTCCTATGAGCATAGCTGTCAAGTAGGTGAAATTTATGTTCATCTCTCCATCTCTCTATCCATTGTCTTTTGTTTTTTTTGGAGGGGGGAATGCAGGGCAATTGGGGTTAAGTGACTTGCCCAAGGTCACACAGCTAGTAAGTGTTAAGTGTCTGAGGTGGGATTTGAACTCGGGTCCTCCTGACTCTAGGACTGGTGCTCTATTCACTGCACCACCTAGTCACCACTCTCTATCAATTTTCAACACCCCTCTTCCCTGACACAGTATTCCCAACCCCTACTGCAGGAATCATAAAACCTAGCCCTGTTTTTTGGCTAAACAGGAATCCCTTCTAGTTTCCCTAATACCCAGTCCTATCAAAGAGATTGCATGTTGTAGTCAAGAAAACACAAACAAACAAACCCATTGGTAGTGAAGAACTAGAAACAAAGTGTCCATTGATTGGAGAATAGCTGAACAAATTGTGCTACATGAATGCAGCAGAATATTACTATGCAAGAACTAATGAATACAATGAACACAGAAAAGCATAGGAAGACATATGAACTGATGCAGTGAAATAATTAAAACAGGAAAATAATACAATTATTGAACCACTGTAAATAGAAAAAGAAAAGAAACTGAACACTATATAATTATGATGACCAAGCTTAGTCACAGAGAAGAGTTGAGAAAATGCAACTCCTTCCTTTCATTATGGAGGTGGGAAAACTATGGATATGGAAAATTATGTATATAGTCAGGCATGGTTGGTATATTGGTTAGTTTTTCTGAGTTGCTTTTCTTCTTTATTAAAACAGGTAGCTTCATGGATAGGAGCTGAAAGATGTTCAGCAAAAATGTGATGTGAAAATAAAAATAACAAAAATAAGATAGAATGAATATTACACACACACACAAGTACATATGTATGTGAACAAGAGAAAGAAGGAATGAACAACTATATTACAATTTGGGTGCTAGTCCTGGCTCTGTCACTAATTTACTTTGTAATCTTAGACAAGACCATGTAATGTCTGTTTCAGGTATTAAATGATGGCATTGGACTAGATTAGAGAGAGAGAGAGAGAGAGAGAGAGAGAGAGAGAGAGAGAAAGAGAGAGAGGGAGGTACTTTATATCTCTAAAGTTCTTAGATTTTAGTCAAAGTTCCAGGGTCTAACAGTAGATTCTAATCAACTATTTAGGGATCTCTGGTTTAAATAGTTGTCTGGACAGTTGTCAATTTTATGTCCAATTGACCTGGTCTTCATATCAAAAAGGATTTCACTAATTAACTCATGCTAAGGTATTAATAAGTGATAAAGATAATATATTAGGCCTCCCAGGGATAAATTTGCATTTTAATATGAGACGATGTCTAAACCCAAAGAAATGAAACCCCAATGGCCGAATGATAGGCATTTTCAGTATACTGGTTAGAGGCATATTTTTGGGCAAGGGCTTCCTAGGATCCTTCAAATCATGTTATTTAGGTGACTTCTACCCTACCTTGTGTTTTGCTGCCTCAGAAAATGTTAAATGGGGACAGAGCTGGAAGGGTTTCTATCAGTTTCTAGTGCTCTAGTGGATATGAAGGGAAGAACTGGCCTCATTCTATGCATGCACTATGACTGCTGTTTTAAACTCCAATACTGCTGAACAATTCAAAAATAGATCCATTATAGGTCTAGTTTAGCCCCAGGGTTTTAGCACAGGTCACCAGAAAATCTGAGAGAGCACAGTTACTCAAACCTCTAAGCGGAAAAAGAAAAATGCTGATCAGCATTTTTTTTTTTTTGGAATACCAGGGAGCACCTCTCTATTTTGGTAGTGTACTCAGAATAAATAGTTCTTAAATTATAATAAGAATCTGAATTTCTATTTAGTTACTAATTGATAAGAACAGTTCATTTTACTTCTCAGGCTACAAAGCAAGATTATAGTATAAATAAATTGGGTCATGGTTTAGCGAGATAGATACAAAAATATTCCATAATTCTCCTTAATCTCTGGTTTAAATAAAAGCCCTAAGATTTTGACATCATTGCTCAATAACCAAAGAGAATATGTCACTCTTTAATATCTTGCCTAAATTAGTCTATTGTTCCCGCAGACAAAATCAACTGAATTTCTGTAATGGCTTTCTTAAGTTGTAGGCTCCCCTTGTCAATCTGCTTTACTTGATGTGAGAAGAAAAGAGGTTGTGATTTTAATGAACAATTCAATTTAATTTTTATACATTTTCATATATTCTTTTTTTCTTGTCAAGAAAGACAAACAGAGCTGGTGGAGAGGGAGGGGTAAGTAAACAAAAATTCCATTGACTGCTGAAAACAATCCTCTACTTAGTGTTTTATGTGGTCAGCCTTTCATTTAACCAGCTTCTTAGAACACTCTAATTATTAATCTCATTCTATGGCTATTATGAGTTTAAAGCCTCCACTAACATTGGAATGCAAATTTTATATATGGATCTGGCCCTAAATCATCTTGATTTAATATTTATTGAGCATCCACCATGTACTAGGGACTGATAGAATTGGCAGAAAGGGAAAAGAATCAAACAGAAGGAAATTAAAAAAGAAGAAAGAGAAGAAGGTCCCCAAAGGAAAAAAAAAAAAGAAAGAAAACAAGACTGTAACTTCAAAACACCTCATTAGTAAAATGGGGCAGTTAAGGGAAGAACTCACCAAGTAATCTGCTTAAACTTTAATTAATTATTCACTTATATACATTCATATGACACTCTTCCTCTAAGGAACCAATGTGCTTCGTAAACATATTAAATAATTAACTCTCTCAAATCTATGTGACATGAAGAAGAAGAAAAATGACTGTATTTAGTGTAAGCCCATTGGTGACATATTAGCAAATGCCTCATTGCAGTGAGATACACTGGCCCTTCTAGGTCACTAGCACCCATTTAACAGATGACCTCTTGCAGAGTATTGGAGTGGAATGAGAGGAGGAGGGGGCTGAATTTGAGTGATTTGTATGAGGACCTTCCCACAGGAAATAATTTACTTCCCCTTTTACCAACTAGATCAGGTTTTCTTTCTTTTCTTTTTTAAAGGTAAACACTTCTTTCTCCCAACTAAAATATACATATAAAACATTAAAGAATTACTACAGAAAACAAGGGTATTATGAGAAAAATTTTTTTTAAAAGAAGCAGTGGGTTGGGTTAAAAAGACAAAGGAAACAAAATCCTACTTGAAAGATTTTTTTTTAAATGACAAAAGCTAAGCAGTATCCCAATTCAAGGACATTGATTATGATAGCAAATAAACTAAGCTTTTGATTTATAAAGGCAAAATGTTTATTAATAGGAAATGACAACTTAAAGGTTTGATCTAAACACATTTTTGGCTTTAAAATTATATGTCCTCACTTCTTCAAGGACCTGATATTCTCTTTAAAAAATAACCTTGAATCAAATGGTTTTAAAGGCCACTAGAGAAAGGATACAGAGAGTCTTTCCAGGTCAGTAAAAAGCTAAAAAACAAAGAAAAATTTTAAGTGGGAAAATAGAGCCAAAAGTGACAGCTGTTTAAGATAAGGTAATTGTGATTACTGAGACATTAGGGGAGTAAAATGAATCAAAATAGTCTTCAGAAGGAAGCAGAAGGGAAAGAAAGGGAATAAGCGTTTAAATCTCTATTCCGTGCCAAGCACTGTGTTAACCTCTTTACAAATATTATCTCATTTGATCCTTACAACAACTAAGTGCTACTATGATCCTTATTTACAGTTGAGGAAACAGAAGCAGAGTTTAAGTGACTTATCCAGAGTCACACAGCTAGTAAATATCTGAGGCTGAATTTGAACTCAGAAGGACTACTGCTTTAATAATGGAGTAAGGATGCTTTCTCAATGAGAAGCACAGTCATATGTTCTTTTTTTAAATTATATTTTATTCCCCCCCATTACATCTTAACACTTTTTTTTTTAATTTTAAAAAAAGTTTTGAGTTCCAAATTCTATCTCTTCCTCCCCTTCCCCTGGCAAGTTGGAACACAGTGAACTTCTTTAAGAGGATACATGTATTTAGTTCATATTAATAAAAATCTATAACATGTATCTATATACATATATATATGTAGCATATTTATATGTTACTGGTAATAAGGGAATGCCTTGATCTGCTGTGGAGATTAGCCAGATGAGGGAGGGCCTGTGGGACTGATTAAGGAAGAGGGCAAACACAAAAAAGTTTTCTTCTTTTTGAAAATTA
The DNA here is from genome assembly GCF_028583685.1 of Petaurus breviceps papuanus. Taxonomy (NCBI): domain Eukaryota; kingdom Metazoa; phylum Chordata; class Mammalia; order Diprotodontia; family Petauridae; genus Petaurus; species Petaurus breviceps. Next base: position 16,089,303 of record NW_027185698.1, on the reverse strand, counting down.
CAATAATCATAAAGTATACTACAATGAGATTAGAGAAGGGGGAAGTTGGAGAAAAAAAAAGGTTTGGGTGTTTGTTGTAATTTTTAAAAGTGAAAGAAGCATTTTGGCTCCCAGTTCCAGCTAGAAATCAGGAAGCTTCCAATCTGTTTATTTTTGCTTTAAAGAAAAAAAGAGGAAGAGGAAAGAAAATTCCTTCCCTAAACTCTTTCTTAAGCCTGGGCCTGGGACTCTGCAGGTCAAGGGACACTTATTCACTCACTCACTCTGCAGCCAGTGAGACATGGGTCTGAAAAATTCAGTCATCCCATGCTTATATGACATGGGAACCTCAAAGTAAAGTTACATTCAAGTCATCAGGTTTTTTTTTTTTTAAGTAATTCTTCATTTCAATGCTTGCATTAGCTTTACACCTCAATTTAACTTCAGTAGTAGTAAGGATTTGATTCTCTATGTTAGGATAAGCACATAGTATGCCCCTTTCCAGACATGCAGAGCAGAACAGAGGGTGGGAAACCCTCCCTCTATTCTTTTCTAATAGATGTAGATGAATCCACGCCAGGATAAAACTACAGGTTTTCCTGGATGACTTTCTCTCCAGGGTTTTATGACAGTCAAACCTTCAAACGAAGAGATAGAAAATCAGACTGGTTAATTTGTACTTCAATAGCATTTCCAAATTCTGGCCCACATTTTTGCTTCCAATTATATAGGAGGAACATCTGGCTATCTATCTGTACACAAATTTCAAAAATTAATCAGGTGAATACTATAAAAGAATTGGCAACATCAAAGTGAAGAAATCATTTCCCTCAAAGGAAGGGCACTAGATTCAGCTATTGCTACCTCATTAAATCTCATAACACTCTGGTGAGGTAACTGGCCATCATTCTTATTTTAGAAAAAGCATAGGGAGGTACATGGAGATACCGTGACTTCGTTGAGGTCATATATGTGCAGCCTGATAAAGTAACAGAAATCTTAACATCTCTTCGGTTCAGGCATTTGAGATATAATACCCCAGCTAGACAGCTTTTTCTGTATGCCACAGAAGATATTAGACTATTTGGAAGAGGTGCTCCAATCTCATATAAAATTTTATGAAGTTTTATTCATTTCCTCTTGAACATTGTTAAACATCTAAAAAATAATTTTATAGTTTGAAAAACATAATCCCTAAGTTGAGGTACATATAAAAATTACCTGTGATGTGAATAAATATTTTAAGTCATCTACCCACAAAGTGGAAAAAAATTATTTCCTTACTTCCTTTTCATTTCTAAATTTAAAATGGCAAAATAATTTTTGCATTTCAAATTTAGATAAAGAAATTCATTTTCTGAACCCTGAGCTTCAGTTCTACTCATTGAATGCAAAACTCTGGGGAAGAGCTATCTGCCCTGTAATCAGGAGTGTAGTGGTATAAATAGCAATGCTATAAAATCATTTACATATGTGTGATGCAACTAGATGGTTCAAATATTATAAATAATTGAAGATCTAAAAAAACTCAAATAATTTATAATTCTTAATATATCATACCCCTGCCTATACATAGGTAAACATGCTAATTATGATTTCAGCTCTAAGTAATATCTAAAGTATTTTGGGGGGGGGCAGCTAAATGGCACAGTGAATAGAGCACTGGCTCTGGAGTCAGGAGGACCTGAGTTCAAATCCCACCTCAGACACTTAACACTTACTAGCTGTGTGACCTTGGGCAAGTCACTTAACCCCAATTGCCCTGCCTTCCCCCATCCAAAAAAAAGAAAAATAAAGTAAGTATTTGGAAGGAAATTAAGTGAAAGAATTGTTTGGATAAGCAGTGAATTGTCTTAATGACCATAGCAATCGACTTTTTAGTTTCAGCATTCCTTTCCACAAGTGCCAGTTGGCCAAAATGAGAATGACATTGACTGCTGACCTGTTAAAACCATGGTTCCAATTTGCCTGAATTTTCTGTCCCAGACCTTCATTTATGCCATCTGATTAGTCCAACAGATACTCTTGATTGAGACACAATCTGTGGTCTCAGGTTCTCTTTTCTCAAAGCTGTTTCATTTCTTTTTTAGGCATTTCTATAATTCTGTGATATTTCAGTTTTGTGGACCTAATGAGTTAAGATCTGAAGATGAATTACTGAGGAGTCATTTTTCCTCCCTCTCTGGGCTTGTCACTTCATTGCATTCACATAGGTAACAGCAGGGTTGCCAAGCATGTGTTCCTAATTTGCAAGAAAAGTGGGGGCACTGTAGCACCCCAGGAAAAGACCACCTCAGAAAAGAGATCTCAGTATAGGAGCCACCTGGGATTTTTCATTGGTACAGCAACATACTTGCTGAAAGACCACTTCAATAAAGGAAGCTGTTTTTTTAGCAGCTAGCCCTTTGGTACCCAATCTGCCAAAACAAGTCAGGGTTGAGTCAATACAAACAGAACAAGTCAAATTGGATCAACTCCTTTAACGGATCAGAAATCAAGCAAATAAAATAGTTGATTCAGTCATAAAATAGGATTTTAGAGTTGAAAGGGACCTTAGAGATTGTTTCATCAAACCCCCTGATTTTATGGAGGGACTGAGAGGTTCAGTAACTTATTCAAAGTTATACTTAGCTAAACTTGTGGCAGAGCTGAAAAAAGAAATAGAATGTCCCAATGCTCCAGGGTTCTTTCTATTGTATCACACTACCCTCTTCAAGTGGTGTCTTTTTTGGGGGGAGGGGGACCAGATCTGTGATTTCATTATTATAGGGAACTCTTGGTGAGAAAACCTACTGTATTAATACAGATTGGCATCTGCTCTGACACCTGTGGTCCAAGTTGTCCAATTAAGCTAATTAATCTACTAAGAGATTAAGTGACCTGCTCAGTGTCACACAGCCAATATATTAGCAGTGGGACTTGAACCCAGAACTCTCTGATTCTGAGGTGGGCTATCTGCTGCTCCACAGTAACCTGAATTGGTCATTCAAACCTATTGAGATTAATAGTCTTCATCAAAGTTTCTTATTTTAATAATATTTTAAAAGTTTCACACAACACTTTGTTATGTATACTATATATCCATGCAAGGGCTACCACGTGTAAGCTTGTCCACAACTAATTCAAGCTGTGAACTGAGCTACAACTACACAAGGATAACACTCCTTTTCTTGGATGAACAGACCATTTTATTCAGGTATGAGTGTAGTTTTCTATTAATTCTGAAATCAGAAACCCTGTCAAACCGTTACAGTTAAATGCACTATCCGAACAGGTTATATAGTAAGCAGAGGATTCTGACCCACTGGTATGTAATGGAGACCACAGAAATAGGCTACTGGAATGTGTCCCATTCCCACCTATATGCATGTCTCCTTATTATCCAGGCAGGTTTGTGAGATATGCCTATGTAATGGGAATGTACATTTAAAGATCTTCCCTGCCCCTAGGCTAAAGTGCACCTGGAGCCTGGGGTGGGAGGCTTGTTTTTCAGTAGATACTTCTTGATTGGCCAGTGAGTCAATAAGGTTGTTACATTCTCTGAGCCAGGAGAATTCTGAAGTTCAGGGTGCTGACCTTTTTCCCCTGAACTAGGTAAATGATACATGTTTGACTGAAATGAAGGTGAAGGAATGAGGTGAAATCCCAAGTTGTGCAAAGTTATAGCCCTGAGTGGTGAGGTTCCACAGAAGGTATTTTTTGCTGAACCATTGTAATGCGAATGTAAATTTTAAAGATCTTCCCTTCCCCTAGGCTAAAGTGCACCAGAAGCCTGGGGAGGGAGGCTTGTTTTTCAGTAGATACTTTTTGATTGGCCAGTGGGTCAATAAGGTTGTTACATTCTCTGAGCCAGGAGAAGGCTATATAAGCCCTGATGTGTAGCTTTGTTTTGGGACTCACTTTGAGAAGTGTTCTGTGATTTGATCTGAATTCTGGGAAGCCGTTGTTGAGAGTCCCCCGGCTTTGAAAAACCCAGAATGTGGAAACCCAGATGTTGACTGGGTATGGATGTAATGGTTGGACAGTTTGGAAATCTGTCTACTTGATGTTTCTGTCTTGATAATTATGCCTGTATACTTTGAGGTTCAGGGTGCCGACCTTTTCTCCTGAACAAGGTAAACGATATATGTCTGACTGATTAAAGTAAGCTTGTTAACCCATTTTGAGTTGCTTTCCTTTATCAAAGCAGATCCAAGAACCTGTGTTGGCAAGGACCCTGGGGACGCGGGGATGCTTGCCGCACAAAATGGCGACACGAACAGGATCTGCAGAGTAAAAGGAAAGTATGGGGACTGGGATAATTGTTTGTTTCCCAGTTGTGGTAGCTGTGATTCTGTGGAGCTGTAGAGCAGGAGAGAAGAGTGGCCTGCATGCAGACTTCGCTGAGCTGAGAGCAGGAATGGTGAGCTGCCTGCATCGGGACTTGGGCAGAAGCCAGGAGCGGCTGCCGCCTGCGGGAGGAGAAGGAACCCAGGAGTTCGGAATTCAGCCACAGGAAAAGATAAGAACTGAGCAGCAAAGCAGGGGCACTGAATGTGTTTCCTTGCTGCATCCCACAGTTTGGGACCCAGGGGGAGGATGGACTTGTGACTATGGTGGGTGGAATGAAGTGCCTTGGACCCCACCTTGTTGGTTTTGTTGCCCAGCCCCCTCTCTGTACTTGGAAGCAGGGGCTGGAGCTGTGTGAGGGGAAGGACACCCTCTCCCCCCCAAGAGAACTTTATTTGGACTCGTTTTGAATTGAAGTGGTAATGCAAAGTATTTTGTGTTTGTTTAAGGCCCCATGGCCACTTTGGTAACTTTAGCTCTGTATCTTGAAAATGTGATCAGGGAGATGTTTAATGCTAATTCAAAAGTAAATTGACTCTGCTATGGGCATGAAAGATCTTGGGGCCGAATGTAATTGGAATGTACATTTAAAGATCTTCCCTGCCCCTAGGCTAAAGTGCACCTGGAGCCTGGGGTAGGAGGCTTGTTTTTCAGTAGATACTTCTTGATTAGCCAGTAAGTCAATAAGGTTGTTACATTCTTTGAGCCTGGAGAAGGCTATTATAAGCCCTGATGTACAGCTTTGTTTTGGGGCTCACTTTGAGAAGTGTTCTGTGATTTGATGTGGATTCTGGGAAGCCATTGTCCAGAGTCGCACCCCCCCCCCCTTTGAAAAACCCAGATGTTGAAACCCAGATGTTGATTTGGTATGGATGTGATGGTTGGACAGTTTGGAAATCTGTCTACTTGATCTGTTTCTCTGACTTGATAATTCTGTCTGTGTATTCTGAAGTTTGGGGTGCTGACCTTTTTCCCCTGGACTAGGTAAACGATACATGTTTGACTGATTAAAGTAAGCTTGTTAACCCATTTTGAGTTGCTTTCCTTTATCAAAGCATATCCAAGAACCTGTGTTGGCAAGGATCCTGGGGACGCTGGGGTGCTTGCTGCTAAAGCCTATCCAACAGCTGTCAGCTATCAATGGGACACATATAGTCGAGTGAAGCTATAGACCAAAGACTGCCCAGTGACATGAACAACTTAACATGAGGTTTTAAAACTCACAATCCCAGGTTTCAAAAAATTCCACAGAACTTTTTACTGAATAAAATCTTTCTTGGACTTTTCCTTCCTTCCTTCCTTCCTTCCTTCCTTCCTTCCTTCCTTCCTTCCTTCCTTCCTTCCTCCCTCCCTCCCTCCCTCCCTCCCTCCCTTCCTTCCTTCCTTCCTTCCTTTCTTCCTTCCTTCTTTCCATTTCTCCCTCCTTTCTTACTTTACTTCCATCCTTCCTTCCCTCCATCCTTCCTTTTTTCCTTCCTTCCTTTCTCCCGCCTTCCCTTACATCCTTTCTTCGTCACATATTAAATGTCTACTATGTGTAACCCAGTATACAAAGAACTGACAGATTATAAAGATTAATATGACACAGTATGCCTTCAAAAAGTTTATAACCTAAGATAGAGAGATAAGACATATATGTAAATAGAAGTTTTTTCAAGAACTAAAGTCACATCATCTGGGCAAGAATAGTGGCTATGAATCTATCACAGGGTGAGGGGTTACCTAGACTTCTCCATCGAATCATTCACGACTGTGAATTAGGGGTAAACAAGGATGAGATACCTTTAATGAATCAATCGAAGGAACTTCAGTGAAGTGCCACAGGGAGTGTGTTGATATTGGCTGGGGAGGTTCAGTCATACCCTGTGGGACTATTATAAAACAGCAAGGAAGTTCAGAACACAGTATTTGAGTGTCTGGCAGCTTAGCAGAAAGAACGATTCCAGCCAAGCCCCAAAATAGGAATTGCTTGTTGGGAAAGAGTAGAGCTTCTCTCTTCTCTCTCTCCATCTGTGACTGGTACAAGAGCCTGTATCAAACTAGGCACACTGAAGAAAAAACTGATTTAGGACTCTTCAGCAGAAAGCTACACTATATCTAAATGGATCATCTTGAAAACACAAGGTAAGGGGATTCAAGAAACTGTTGGTTACTACTTTTGTCACTTGGGACATAAGTTGAACCAATTTTCCCCTGAACACTGTATGAGCTGGTGGGAGTGGATCAAAGACTTTTGGGAGGGTATTTTGTACCAATTGTTCTTACTATACTACCTTACTAACTCCTTCTTTCTAAAAGCTAATTAAGTCTGACTAAGTAACATGGGGAGAAGCATTTCAGTGGGGGCTTATTAGCAATAATAGTAGAAAAAAAACCCATTCCCATTGCTCAGGGTTCTGTAGCACCCTGAGGAGGGAAACAGTAGCTGGCCCTTTGGTACCCAACCTGCCAAAACAAATTGGGGTTGAGAGAGTATGCCCAGAACATTTACTACATTGTGGGCCTCTTTGTATGTTATATGATAGGTAAAGAATTCTGTGTGAATCTGTATATATTATAAGCAGTGCAGATAGGTGAAAAATAATAGACCAGACACTTTGGCCAAATAATGGGATATGTGGAGAAATTGTAAAAAAAAAAAATTAGATAAGAAAACACACATTCATATAATGCTTTTATGTTTATAAAAATTTTTCTCACAACAATCCTGTGAAATAGCAGTATAAGCATTATTATGCATATTTTTCAATGAGAAATTAAGGCCTAAAGAGGTAGTGACTTGGAAAGGGTCATACCTAGAACCAAGAACTGTCAAAACAGGCTTTGGGATTTAAATTTCTCCTAACTCCAGTGGTCTTTCTAACTCACTAGCTAGGAGGGGAAAAAAAATCCATAATTTTCTGTTTCACTAAGATTAGTCAAGTACCAAAAAAAAAAAAATCTCATAGCAAACTTTGTTCTCTAAGGTTCAATTCTTCTTTCCTCTGTTCATTCTACTTCCCAGATGGACAATGTTTGCATACTGTTGTGTGTCTTTAAATGCTATTTGCCTCCTTTTAACCTTGCTTATATAGTAGTATGCTATGCAATGCACAAGAGACCAATCCTACCATTTTGAATATTTAAATGTGGCTTTGGGCCGTGAGTCTCCCTTCAATAGAAAAGTCTGCTGATCTAAAGGTGAAAATGACATCAAAGCTTAGAGTCTCCTAAATAAAAAGACATAACACTTCTTGCATATCTTTTGCTGAAATAAGTGCTGTATATGATTTACTTTTAAAATGGTTTAAAGAAGGCGATATATAAGCATGCAGAAATTCCTTTTTATAAATTTAAAACAATTCTAACCAAAGGAAGTTTTCTCTGATCTGATGGATGATATATAAATGGAGAGAAGATTTTTAAAATTAATCTCTGAACCAGGCTTGATTTTTATATTACTGTGTCATTTTATGTATCGTCCCCAAGTGCCTCATCACTGACAGCCACTCATTAAATCATTTAAATTATCATGTAAAAATAAAGATGCAATTTAAACTACATTGATTCAGTCAGTCATTCAGCAAATATTTATCACTCTCCATGAGGTTCATAATATCATACTAGGTGACTGAAGTAGATGTAAAAGAGCTAATATAAAATCCCCCAAATATCTCAATAGATGAGAACAGTGGGCTGAAACTAACAAGAAAAGTTTAATGTAGATAAATGTAAAGTCCTAACTTTAGGTTTAAAAATGCAACAGTACCGTTATAAGACGGAGATGTGACTAAATAGCACTTAATGAGGCTGCCAGGTGGTAAAGTGGATAGTGCTGGACTTGGAGTCAGGAAGATCTAAGTTCAAATGTGACCTCAGATACTTGCTAACTATATGACCCCGGATAAATCACTTAAGCTCTGAGTTTACCTCAATTTTCCCTCAACTGTGAAAGGAAGGTAAAAATAGAACCTATCTTTCAGGATTGTTATGAGGATAAAATAAGACAATATTTGTAACTTCACAAGTCTAAAGTCCTATATAAATGTCCTTATATTGTTGTTTTGGTTTGTTTTTGCTGCTGCTGCTGTTATGGTGAAGGCCTAGGGATTATAATGGTATGCAGACTCAATATGAATTATCCATGTGATGTGGTATTCCAAAAAGCTAACATGCTCTTAGATTGTGGTAAAAGACACATAAGGTCCATAAAGAAGGAGGTAATACTGCTCATTCATATTGCATCTGAAGTCCCATTTCCAGTTCTGTTCTGAATACATTTTATTTGGGGTATTGATAAACTGGTGTGTATCCAGAGAAGGGTGACCAAAATATGATGAGAGGACTTAAAATCATGTGACATGAGGTTGAATTGAAGAAACTAGAAATAGTCTATCTAGAGGAGACAAGATTTAGTTATAGTGGAGGGGCAGTGGTGGAGAAGGATATGATTTCTGTCTTGAAATACATGGAAAAGAATTTAGATTTTTGTCTGCTTGACCTTAGAGGGCAGGCAGAACCATGACTGATTAGTAGAAATTACAAAGAAGAAGATTTTGGCTCCATATAAAGAAAGACTTTTTAAGAGAATTGTCAGTCATTAGAATAGAACAAGACACCTTGGAAGGTAATGACCTTCCCCATTAGAGATTTTCAAACATAATCTCAATGACTACTTGTAGAGATAGTTGTAGAGGGGATTCATACTTAAGATCAGAATTGGAATGACAGTGGAGGTTCCTGAGTGTGTGAGATGCTATTATATAAACAGAGTAATTTCCAAACTGAATTAAGGTTCAAAAGTAGGTCAGTCTTTATGTAGATTGTCATTAGGATTTCATAGCAGTAGGTGAACTGGGGGATAGGTAATGGTTTGAGTTAATCAGGAAAAACTTCCTAGAAGAGGTGTGCTTTAAATAAGTGTGGGAGGTGGGAAGTGATTGGTGAGGTCAGATGAGATGAGCTATTACACATTTATGAGGCAACTGAAATGTAGGAAATGGAAAAATCAGGACTGAGTGTAAGGATGGCAACAAGGTCAGCTTCTAAGAGTGAAGAAAGCAGACTGGTATATGGTGAAAGAGAGAAAGGCCCAGGGTGAGGGAGGGTAGGGTTAGCTGGTGAAGGCTTTGAAGAAAAAAGTCAGAAGTTTGTACTTTATTTGCTAGGTAATGAGAAGCTGAGAGTGGGCTAAAAATAGTGGGATGGCATGATTGGAGATAGAGAAATGAGGAAATTATTTTAACTACAGGTAACTCTGTAGGAGGATGGAGGACCCAGATATTGGGAGCCCAGCAAGAAGATTATAGCCTTCTGTGTATTCAAGGACTGGTAGCCTCTGTGGGCTGGTTGGCGGTAAAGATCGAGAAGAGGGAGATTTGAATGATACTACAGATGAGAAAGCTACTGCATGAGCATGGAAGAAGGGGAAGACAGGGAGCAAATCCCCAAATTATTCCAACATTTGGAACCTGGGAGAAAGGTAAGGTAGAGGTAGATCCCAAGTACAGGTACAGGTAGATCCTAAGTACAGTGTCTATTACATAGTAGGCACTTAATAAATGCTTAATTTTTGATGACAGATGTTGGGGGTGTTTATAGAGTTACAACAAGGCAGCATGACACAATGGAAAGAGTCAAGGGACATGAGTTCAAATTGCAACTCAAACATTTATGAGTTGGATGATCATGGATAAATCATTCACTCCTCTGAGCCATTTCCTCAACCAATTACCCAACAAGTAAGATATCATATTGGAGATACAAAGAGGGGAAAAAAGCAAAACAGACCCTGCCCTCAATAATACCTGTGGAGTCCTCCTTCCTCTTCTATTCTTCCTCTGGAACACTCAGTCACCATTCCTGGTGACCACCTGGAAGCTTGCAGGAAAGGCATGGGAGAGGCTGAAGACTTGTCTCCCAGTTGAATTTACTGAGTTGGAATTGTGGTTATACAAAAGGGGAGACCTCCCTCTCATCTGGTTCTCTTCCTTCAATCTTCAAAGTATGAGGGTGACTCTCTGAGCTGGCTAGAGGGTGAGGGTCTCCCCACCTGACTGTAAGCAATAAACACAGCGTCTGCCTAGGAGAGTCAGGGCCTAGGATGGGGCTGCCTCCCTTCTGTGGCTTCTTTCCTCCCATATGGGGCCTTGTGGGAACTTGAAAGACCTATAGACCTGTTGGAGTTGAAGCTTCTCCCATTGACAAGGTGGCATCTCCTGGAGTGACACCAGCTAACAGCATGGAGAAGAGTCTTTTAGCAATTCAATCGCTACCAAGAGAAAATGATTGAACAGTGGGAGGAGCAGGCAAATGTGAGTAGAAAATGCATTAAAAAATACATAGGATTGCAAAAGTTGCCAGCTATATCGAAATAGTCATAAATTTTTCTTTTAAGTTCATAAGACCCCACGTTAAAAATTCCTTCTCCTCAGCATTTACCACAGTGGAAATACACAGTAAATGCTTAATAAATGTTTGTTGAATAAATGGGTCCTTAACTGCTCTGTGAGATTATTATTATCACTTCTTATTATAATAGGAAGAATGGTTAGTGGCAAAGACTTAAACATTTCCCTATACATAAAAACAACTCTTTTAGACTAAGCAAAGTACTTTTTTTTTTTAAAGGAAAGCATATTAACCTCACTCGATTAGTTTACTCTGACCATCTACCTCCTCTATTATTCAATTGCTGCTGAATGGTGCTGGAGGAAATTATAGAAGTATGATATGGTGAATGCATCCACTACAAATTTATGTTATTCAGTTTCAACTGGGCCCTCACTGCAGCAAGGCAGTCCTCCTAACCCCCCTTAGTTGATTCCCACCCCTCAAAGTGGCTATTCCAGGTTTCTCCTGCAGGTTCCCATAGTCTCTTCTCCATGTCTTTGCACTGGCCATTTCTCATACCCAGAATGCACTTCCTCCTCACCTCTAGCTCTTGGAATCTTTGGAGGTTTTTTTGGAGACTCAGCTCAAATACTGCATGCCTTTTTCCTGGTTCTGCACCTGCTAGTGCCTTCTCTCACTCTGCAAGGTAATCTCATATCTGCTTTGTAAACACCTACAAACAAATATTTATGTTCTCTCTCCTGTTAGAATGTAAGCTCCTGGGGGCGGCCAGGTAGCACAGCGAGTAAGAGAGTAAGAGCACCGGCTCCAGTGTTGAGAAGACCTGGAGATCGAATCCCAGGCTCAGACACTTAGCACCCACCCAGAAACACCTGTTTCCCAGGAAAGGTGGTGACATTAAGACTTCCTGGGGTGGCCAGGTAGCACAGCGAGTAAGAGTACCGGCTCTAGTGTTGAAAAGACCTGGAGATCGAATCCCGGGCTCAGATACTCAGCACCACACCCAGAAATAACTGGCCGTGTAACCTTGAGCAAGTTACTTAACCCCGATTGCTTATTAAAAAAAAAAAAAAGACAAAACAGTAAGCTCCTTAAGGACAGGGACTTTCTTACTTTGTCTTTTTATCCCCAGCACTTAGCACCTTCCTGGTTTTTTTGATTGATTTAGTTAGCAAAATGACAATATTTGTTGAGTAATGGTACTATGGTTTAACAGGTGACTGTGACAAATCACTTGGGAACTGTATTTAAAATGATACAATAATATTAAAATCAAACTTGGCTCAGGGATAAATATACAGATTTCTCTCCTATAGACCACATATGCTGTCCTTCACATCCGGAAAGCTAGTTTCCTTGGGTTATACATCTGTTTCACATTTGTACAAATGTATTTTCTTTTTTAAGTATACCTCTTGGAAAGTTGATATACACTTTTTATTTCAATATCAAGCATGTTAATAAGTTGCATTTAAAAAAATAAAGGAATTCTACATATACTGTCCATTTGATCTAGCTTCCATTCAGAATGCTAAGACAATAGGATAATTTGTTACATGGAAATCTAGTAGCCTGAAGGAGCTACTTTAGTATCAGAAAGCAGCAACCTTTCTCCCATGAGGTGGCTTAAACATAGAGAAAATATGGCTCATTAAATACCGGACTTTCCCTGACCTAGTCCCATTCTGCTTATTCAAGAAGAAAGCCAAATTGGTGCCCAAATAGATGCACTCAGTGAGAGACACGCATGGTCCTGGCTTGTTCAAATTCATTACATTGTTTTCCTGTAGCATTTCACTTCTTAGGCAATTGTCTTTCCAAGCAATTCAGTGCATAAAGCAGCCTCAGCGAAACTCCAGAGACTGGCTACATATGTTAATAACACTATGCTTCTTCTAGAACTTCAGAGTGACTCATGATACTTTATCTCATTTCCTTACTCTCCTAGGAACACTATTTCAGAAATCATTAGGCCCACAAAAGGTCTGTTCGGATAGCAGAATCTAAATTGATCCTGCCCCCACTGAATTACCACCATCCCGAGACTCTCCTCATCACCTTGTTCTCCTTCTCCCTATCCCATATCATTAGACAAAGACATACAAGCATCTACCTGAAGCCAAAGTTCCCTCACAAATGCAGACGCCTGTAGAAATCAAACAAAAAGAAAATGGAAAGGAGAAATGGGAAAAGAAGGTTGCTTTTAGGCTTGCAGTCTGCTTTCCTATGGATCCTGGGTATATATTGGGCATGTTAGTCAGAGTTTTTATTGGCCCAGGCAGAGAAGATGTGATAGGCAGTTCTAGCCTGTTTTTTGAGACTTAACTGGAAGAATATTTTGCTTATAGTTTTGACCACATCCACCATTCCTTCTTTTGTTATTATTTGGAAATGTTTCATGTTCTTAGAAATCTGTAACTTCCTAAGCCTGAAGTTCCTAGACAGATATTTTTAGCTGGTTTACTGTATTCTGAAGCGTCTTTAGCATCCTACAGTGAAAATTTACAGAAACAGATATAGATATTCCTGAATCTATATTTCTATTGTTTTCAGAAGGAGTTGTTTTATGTAACATACCTACCACGTTAACCACAATAGTCAGACTGATTCTTCCCCTCCTGCTCCTAAGGAAATTGTAACTAACCTTCCTGAGCAACATTGTGAGTTAGATGGAGTTAGACACACAGTGAGTCTACCCAGAGATGTTGGCAATTAGACCACCTACTCACAGACAGAAAAAGCAGCTAAACCATACCTAGTCACCCCGCCCACAGTGATCTCTCCCTTCTTTGAGCTTTGAGGGCAGTTACTAGCTGGAGTACTGAGTTGACACTGATATACACTGCCATAATAGACAGACAGATCTCTAGGGATATGTGTGTACACACACATATATAAACACACATACATATATACCTATGTATGACTACACACACACACACACCCACACACACACACAACCTTGGCTCTTTGACTAGATTTAAGCTCCTTGGGTGCAAAGACTATGTCTTAAATTTCCTTGCATTCCTGGCTTGTTCAGATTCATTACATTGTTTTCCTGTAGCATTACAGAGTTACAACAAGGCAGCATGATACACTAGAAAGAGTCAAGAGACATGAGTTCAAATTGTAGCTCAAACATTTATTATTTGAATGATCATGGACAAGCCACTCACTCCTCTGAGCCATTTCCTCAACCAATTACCCAACAAGTATTTAAGTGCTCATTGTACTGGAGATGAAGAGGGGGAAAAAACAAAACAGACCCTGCCCTCAATAATACCTGTGGAGGCCTCCTTCCTCTTCTATTCTTCCTTTTGGAACATACTCAGCCACCGTTCCTGGTGATTTGATTGATCTCTTATGGATTAGATGGACATTAAGATCCTAGCAAACTCCAAATCCTACTATTCAGGTCTTGAAATAGGGCATGAAAGGGAATTGCAATGACTCTCTCCAACATGTGCCACTAGGGCTTTGAAGAAGAAGAGAAAGAAGAAAAAAGAATGAAACATAGAATGTGAGACAGGAAAAGCAGAAGGGAGTCCCTGTAGCAGCAAGCACCCCAGCAGCCCCAGGGTGGCTGCCAACACAGGTTCTTAGATCTGCTTTTCTTTTTTTTTTTTTTAAAGCAATTGGGGTTAAGTAACTTGCCCAACGTTACACAGCCAGTTATTTCTTGGGGTGGTGCTAAGTATCTGAGCCCAGGATTTGATCCCCAGGTCATCCTGACACTGGGGCCAGTGCTCTTACTCACTGAGCCACCTGGCCGCCCCATAGATCTGCTTTTCTAAAGGAAAGCAACTCAAAATGGGTTAACAATATTGCTTTAATCAATCAAACATAACATTTACCTAGTTCAGGGGAAAATGTCAGCACCCTGAACTTCAGAGTATACAGACAGGTTACAAGCAGAAGTTATAAGACAGAGAAACATTTCAAGCAGATAGGCCTCCAACTGTACAACCATTACATCCATACCTAGTCAGTTACTTGAGGGAAGAATCAACATCTCAGTTTTTCAAAGCCAGGGGGCTCTCAAGGCTGCTCAGAGTCTAATCTGGTCAAATCACACAACCCTTATCAAAGTGAGCCCCAAAACAAAGCCTCACATCAGGGTTTATATAGCCTTCTACTGGCTCTGAGAATGTAACAACCCTCTTGACCCCACTGCCCAATCAAAAAGCATTCCTGAAAAACAAGCCTCCAGCCACAGGCTCCAAGTGCACTTAAGCCTATCAAATGGCCTAGGGGCAGGGAAGATCTTAAATTTCCATTCATTCCTATAACTGTCCCTTAGAGAGGTTTTTTGTTTTGTTTTGTTTTTTTGCTTTTTAGAGGGCAATTGGGGTTAAGTGACTTGCCCAAGATCAAACGGCTAGTAAGTGTTAAGTGTCTGAGGCTGGATTTGAACTCAGGTCCTCCTGACTCCAGGGCCAGTGCTCTATTTACTATGTCACCTAGCTGCCCCACCTAGAGAGGTTTTTTACCAATTCAAAATTAGAGGAAGAGAATTTAAGCTATCATAAGAATAATCAGCTAGGTGGTATAGTGGATTATGCACCAGGCCTAGACTCAGGACGACTTATCTTCCTGAGTTCAAATCTGAACTCATACACTTCCTAGCTCTGTGACCCTGGGAAAGTTATTTAATCCTGTTTGACTCACTTTCCTCATATGTAAAATGAACTGGAGAAGGAAATGGTAAATCACTCCAGTATTTTTGCCATGAACACCCCCAGTGGGGTCACAAAGGGTAGTATATGACTGAAAATGACTGAACAACAACAAAAATAACCAAAAGAGGCAGTGTGGCATAATAACAAGCATTCAGGAAGACCTGGTTTCAAGTACTGCCTCTAGCATATACTAGAGAAAGTGAGGCCAGTGACTTTGCACAGGCTCCCTCACTTAAATCCAATTCACTTACAAGTCATAGCATCACCTTTCTGATGTCATGATCCTCTTCAAGAGAACAAGGGACAAATAACAACTTGTGAGTAGTGGTAGCTACTCCACTGGGTACTCAAGTCATCAGTTCCACTTGTGCAAAGCAGTTCCTTCCTTCCTTAACACCTTCTGTTCCTCTCTCCCTGTTCTCCTTCTCTCCTCTCCTTCTACCCACATAGGATATATCATTCATACCTTTACCAGAGGGTGCTCTGCCCAAAGGAATATAAATTTTGATTGCTGAAAACTTGCAAGGTATCTTGGGGTTCAAGGGCTAAATTTCTTTCTTAAGAACCATGCCTTAAACCCAAATCACTCTGGCTCTCATGGACTGGCCATGGCATTGCCTCAGTCACACTGAGACCTGGGAAAGACCTTAACTTAAAAAGGCCAAGGTCTCCCATGGCATCCAGGGCCACTTCTTGTCCTCCTGATCTATATCTTGCCACTGGACCCAGGTGGCTCTGAAGGGGAGAGTGAGGCTGGTCACTTTGCACAGCCCTCCCTCACTTAAATCGAATTCACTTATAAGTCATGACATCACCTTCCTGATGTCATGGTCCTCTTCAAGAATGAAGGCCAAACAACAACAAACAACTGACTACATGACCCTGAACAAATGACTTAAACTCTTCAGCACCCTAGACAGTTCTAATACTATAAATTTCAGATGAATGACTTATCTGCATCACTGAAAGGAGTTTCCACACCAGGAGTCTCCATACACCATTGAAATCACAAGTCCAGACTAGAAAGAAAAAAAGAAGAATTAAAAGTCTCCCCGACTCAGTGGGTCCTATGAGGATGACCATGGGTAATAGACTCGGATGACATAGACAATGACTATAATTACTCTGATTATCCCTCCTATTACAGTAATATAATACTAAAATTTCAGGGAAAAAAAGATCACAAAATTAAAGATCATTTGAGTTAGCTCCTCTCAGGAAATGTGGACCTTATTTGTCTTGGCATTCCAACAAAATGTCTTGGGTGCGATTCTGTGCTGTGAAGCAGACACAGTTGCATTTCAAAGATGTGCACTGGGATTTCTTAGTTAACAAGGGTGCCATAAGGCTTAATTACTTAGAACCACGTTCTCACCTTGTTCTGTGCCCCTTGGAGTTCTTTGTGAAGTCAGTAAGAATTTTTTTTTTTTTGCAGTTCAGCAAAATGAAAATTTAGCTACAAATGTTTGCAAATTACCTGGAGGTCTGTAGATGGAAATTGTAGAGCCTCATTTATTTTTCAAATAGGAATATGTTCACATTTCTACCCTGGCTGTCATAGACATCAGTGTTACTTCAATCATATTCTATCTTCTTTGATGAATTCCCAATTTCAGATGTCTGGGTTGTTTTGTTTTTGTTTGGTTTGTTTTTTTGTTTTTATTTTTTACAGTTGGTAGATTCTGCTTCTCTTAGATTTCTTAGTCTTAATCAAACAACCAGTAATGTCCTGTGGTATCATGCCCTTATTTAACACTGCTCTCCAGAAAATCTCACACATTTTCTGTTAGGAGATTTAAACTTCCCTTTTGTCTCCAGGAGAATTACAATGTACTATTTCAGATAGAGAGGAGTAAAGCCTCCTTATGCTTCCTTTCCAACTTTCTAATACAGATTGGGTTATCCCTGACTGTGGTTCGAAAATGATCAGGCCATTTTTTGCCTGCAATCTTACTCCCTGCTGATTCACAATGACTGGCAAGATGGAAAGGTCTTTTACAGGAGAAAGGTAAGAGCCTAAAAATTTAGGGTAGTGTTCTGATTTCATCTTGTCCCTGTCTGGCCCTAAAGGCTTACAGGTTCCTACAAGATCATCTAGTCCAAACCCCTCATTTTGTATTTGAAGAGAACAAAGTTTCAAAGGGTTAAGTGATTTATCTGAAGTCATAAGGACAATAAGAGCTGGAATTTTAACCTAGGCTTTTGACTCCAAATCCAGGGTTCATTCTATTATATATTTAAAATAATGATAGATCCATAAAATAATGGTACTTTTAAATAATATCAAATGATTCTTAATAGTCCTTATCACTTTTTACCTACCAGGGTAGAGAATCTAGGATATTAGTCTCAGTGAGTGGCTTCTAAGGCAATTGTTGATGGTGCTGTCACTCTTCCCCCATGACAAGGTCTTCAGTGTTAAATTGAGTTTGAATTCTCCTATGAAGGCAATAGGGAGCTATTGAAAGGTTTTGAGTATAGAAGGGATGTGCCCAAATTTATGCATATATAAGAGAGACTATTCTGGAAATGACAGGAAGGATGAGTTGGAAGGGGCATGAAACCAGATGGGGGAACTGTCAGGAGATGAATGCTATAGAACAGGTAGATGATAATCAAGGCCTGAACAGTGACAGTGGGATTGACAGGATGGAACAGTTTAAAGATGTATTATAGTGGTAAAATGAACAGGACTCAACAACTGATTTTACATTGGGGTAACAGAAAGGGAAAAAGTCAAAGATAACATGAAAGTTTTTAACATGGGTGACTGAGGATGCTGCTGACAGAAATCAAGAAGTCAATACCTTATATGTTGTGCTAGAATATATTTATAATTGCATTTTTATGTGGACAATGTACATCATAATGTGTACAGTTTATGCTTATAGAGCATAATGCATGTTGGGTATACACTCTATAAATAGCACTAAAGAGATATTTAATAAAGATCATCAAAATTCAGGTTGGGGGTACACACAATATATCATTATTTACCTACCTAGGGGTTATTTAATGTTCTCTTAACAGAAGGACTTATTGAAAGTATAAAACAAATTAAACATTTAGATACAATGGATAAATGGCATGTCAAAGAAAGCAATGTATAATTAACTATCAATAATTAATGGGGAAATCAAAAGAGGGAAGTCTACCCAGGAGGGATGGGAAGCTTTTAAGAATATTTTGAAGACAGAAAGAAAAACAATTCCAAAAAGGAGGAAAATGGGGAGTTTGCTAAATCCACTAATGTGGATGCAAAAGGAACCCCTAGACTACTTTGGAATTCAAAAATCATGTACAAAAGACAGAATCAAGGACAGGAAACAGGGGAAAATATATAATTATGACATTTTGCTATAAAAATAATGTGTCAGAGGTACCAAAGCTCATGAATTGGTTCAATTCAACAAACATTTATAAAGTGCCTAGATTGTATAAGATACTGTGCTAGCTAGCAGGGAAACAAAGGCAAAAATGAAACAGTCCCTACCCTCAAAAAACTTGTGCTCTACTGAAAAACAATTCCTAGCTATATCCTAATATTCAGATTATTATATATAATACAACATATATAATATAGTATTATATAACGTTTTACATTTGAAAAACACTTCATATATTATCTCATTTGAGCCTCACAACAACCCAGAGAAGTCGGTATTGTTATTATTATTATTATTATTCCTAAGAAAAAAACTGATACTCAGAGAAAAAATAAGCAACCATGGTCACATGATCTAGAGAAAGCCAAATGTCCTATTTTTCACATCAGGGAAGAAAATGGAGTCCAAAAAGCACATGCCAGTGACCTTGACTTCCAGTCCTGGAAAAATTCTGCCACTTATTCCCTGTGTAACCTTGGACAAATCTCTTCTCTTTTCTGGATTTTAGTTTCCTCATTTGCAAATGATCTCCAAGGTCTTTTCCAAGTCTGGAATCTATGTTCTTAGGTTCCAGAAAAGGAAGGAGAAATGAGAAAGCTCCATCATGATTTCATCGAGAATAGGTCATGACAAACTCACTTCATTTCCTCTTTTTTGAATGTACGGTTAGATTGGTAGATTTGGGGAGTGCTTTAGATATAGTCTATTTAAATTTTATCCAAGCATTTGATAAAATTTCTCTTTTTTTTGGACAAGATGGAGAAATATGGACTAAGTTATAGTACAGTTATGTGGACTCATGGTTGGATGACCAGATCCAGTCATTAATGGTTGGATATCACTTAGAGGTCTCAAATGAAATGCCTCAGGAATTTTGGCCTTGTGCTGTTAAACGTTTTGATCGCTGATTTGGATAGAGGCATCAGTGGTATGTTTATAAAAACTACAGATGACATAAATCTAGAAGGATGCGCAAATCATTAGATGACAGATTTACATTATAAAGAGACCTTGAAAGGCTAAATGCCAGGCCAAATCTAAGATGAATTTGATAGGAATAAACATCAGGCATGGGTTCAAACAAAAATTGACCTCAAAAGTACAAGGTCAGGGAGGAGGAGCTTGGCTATACAGTACTTTATCTGAAAAAAAAAATCTGGGAGTTTTTTAGTACACTTCTAATTCAAAATGAATCACACTGTGAGTAGACAAAAAAAGTGAATGAAATATTACACTGTCTTAATAGGGGCAAAATAAGGTGATAGTATGGAAACAATCTGACTCATTCAGCTTACATTTAGAGCATTGTCTTCATTTCTAGGCAATACATTTAGAAAGGTCATGGATAAGATGGAAAGTGTCTTGGTGAATCAGGATGGCAAAAGACCCTAAAACCACCCTATATGAGGTTTGGTTGGATTAACTACAGATGTTTAGCGTTGGGGAAGAAGAGGTGCCACATAGCTATTTTCTAATATTTATCATGTGGAAGAAAGATTACACTTGGTAAAGTTGAAACAGCACTGACTGTAGTCAAAGAATCTGGGCTCAAATCTAGCTTTTGATGTTTTCAATCAATGTGACCTTGGGCAAGTTAATTTCTCCGGGCCTGTTTACTCATTTGTAAAATGAGAGGGTTAGATTAGATGGCTTCTGATAGTAGAACCTAGAAAAGTGGGTGGAAGGTTCAGAGAATCAAATTTAGAAATGATGTAAGGAAAAATTTCCTAACAATTAGAGCTATTCCAAAGTAGAATAGGATGCCTCAGGAGGTAGTGAGTCCCCTTCAAGAGGTCTTGAAGCAAAGACTGGATGGCCATTTGTCAGATATGTTGTGTAGAGAATTCTTGTTCAGGTATGGGTTGAAGTCGATGACCTCTGAAGCCTCCTCTAACACAGATTTCTGATTCTGTGGTCCTGGATGTTTTAAAGCTTATAGATTTTATGTAGGGGGAGGGATTGGAAAAGGGGGAGAGACCCATAGCTTTGGCCAAGGTCTCAGTTTTTAGTGGCTTCTTACACTCTGTTTAGTTCTTTTTTTTTCCCTTCTTTTTGCAGGGGGGAAGGAAGGGCAGTTGGGGTTAAGTGACTTGCCCAAGGTTACATGGCTAGTTAAGTGCCGTATTTGAACTCAGGTCCTCCTGACTCCAGGGCTAGTGCTCTATTCATTGTGACACCTAGCTGCCCCACACTCTGTTTAGTTCTGTCGAATTTTAAAAATCTTTTCAACTTTCATCTTCTTCCTTCCCATCCCCCCAAATGAAAAAAGAAACCTTTGCTATTCACCTCCAGCTGTTGAAAGCACTCTGCTTATTTAAAGAGGCAAACATTGAACATCGAAGAACATTGCTCCATTTCTGACATTTCATTGTTGCCTTCTCAGAAAAACCTATTCTGAAAGGATGTGCTTCTTGAATATAAGCAAATCTTATGATTGCTGGAATCCTCTAATGCTCTGACCTTCTTAGACTCACTTAGGAATTATGAACATTCTCCAGGGAAACTGCATAATTCTCCACTTAGCCAAAGGCCTGAAACGCTAGTGACACATTAACAAATTATCCACTTTGATTGTAAGATATAGGCATATGGTTCATATCAAAATATTAAAACTGCCCAACTTCAGCTTTTGTACGATCTCAGTCTCTTTCAAAATTCATAGAAATATTAATCCTTCAGGAGCTATTAGTAATGCATACATAGTAGCATTCTTGAGAAAGCTAATAATTATCTCACTGTGGCAAGTTCAACTTACTGCAGTCTTTCACTGCAGGAACAGAAAAATATTGTGACTTGTCATACTAATGCAAATACGGTGCCAGCATAAACTAGGCCACGTAAGCTAACAATAATAAAGATATACAAGTATAATGTCATGTTAAATCTAATCAATAAAATTAACAGTTCATGGACACTGTGAGAAGAAAGGCATGCATTGTGAATGGCTGAATTGGAGACACTGGGACAAATCTCCCTTCCCTTATTACACTAGTGTAATTATTTATTTAGCACCTGCTGGACATTGGCACTATTTTTAACAGTAGTAAGAAAAATGCAAAATTATTGTGGGCCAAACAAGCACACCATAACTTGATAATGGAGCTAGACAGAACTCTTATTAATCCTTCCGAATCTATTAAGAGCAAACTTTTGAGACAATGAGCCGATGGGCCATATTTTCTGAATTGTGGAGCAGCCTTGGAGGGAGAGTCTTTCAGAGAAAAAAAAGTTTCTGTCAGGGGAACAAGTAAAGATGTCAGTATCCATATCAAGATAACTTTGATGCTATGTTATTTCTTCATGCCTTTGCTGATTCATTATTTAACTGATGCCAATGCAAATCAAAACCTCTTCGTGCTTTGTGGCAAGTATCTGTGAGTTGCTGTGACTGAAAAATTTGCAATCTTAGATCGGCTTGGTGATGAGTTTTGCAGAACTTGCTAGGCTAGTCCTCAGATAGCAGATGTGTCTAACACTGGGCCTGTAATGAAAACCTTTACAGCTTGACAAAACCTGCCAGCAAGGTCAGAGCTTATCCTCTGCTGGCATACCAAACTCTACTATCACAATGAAATAATAAATATCAAATTCTAGGGGAAAACATTTATACACTAGATTTTTAGTGGTTTAGGGATTTCCCCCCAAAGGTTCTAGATTTTTTAAAAGAAATTATCTGGTAAATGGCAACGTGCTACATACCCATCTCTATTGTGTGATTCAGCTCCTTTTATCTCAGGATCTTTTTATCATTATGTAGTAAATTGTAGTTTTAACTGAGGTAACATTGGGTAATAAGTGGCTAGAATGCTGGACCTGGATTCTATATTCATCACTTCTCTGTCATGGATAGGCTGTCCATCACCAGGCATCTGGAATCATGGATGGTTATTGTATTGGTTGTTGTTTGTTTTTATTCTCTAAGACTGTTTTCTCACTTGTAAAATGGTAATAATAACAGCTACAATATCTAGCTCATGTTTTCTGTAAGAATCAAATGAGATAATGTATGGAAAGCATTTTGCAAATTTTAAAATGTTATATAGATGTCAGTTATCATTTATCAGCTTCAGTTTTCATATACATTGCATGTATTGTTTTAATGAATACTATGGTAGAACACCCCTTCCCCCCTCCCTTTTTTCTTAAATGGTTCAGCAAAAAATACCTTCTGTGGAACCTCACCACTCAGGGCTATAACTTTGCACAACTTGGGATTTCACCTCATTCCTTCACCTTCATTTCAGCAAAGTGATTCATACTGAGGTTGCTCAGCCCTCCTGTGCTGAGGGAATAACTAAAGTCTAAGCAGAGAAAAGCATCTTCAACCACAGGCAGTTTATTTGCCATGAAACAGCTTGAGAAGCATTCCCAGGGACTCCCCAGTGATACAGACGACTGTTTACTAAGACAGGCAATGGTTATGTGACCATGGTCATTGTAGCCATCTCCCCAAGACTCTGGAGTTTGATTTAGGGCCTCTGGTGGCTAGTAGCCTGCTCGAGTACATGATCTGGAAACTCTGCTTCATGATGAAATCAGAAGAGAAGGGCATCATTATCCCCTTCCATCAGGACTCATTAGGGGAACACTTGAAACAGGTGCACCAGGGAATCTTGGCTCCTGTCCTAAACATGGTCTCACTGAGAGAGAGTGTGATAAAAAAAAAACTATTAGTAAATGCCATTTCTGTAGCACCTTTAAGATTTACAAAACACTTTCTCAAAAAAAAAAAAACACCCCACATAGTGGGAAGTACAGGGATTATTACTATCCCAATTTTACACATGGAGAAGCTAAGGAACAGAAAAGTTAAGTGAATTGCCCAAGATCCCACAACTGGCAAGTGGCATAGTTGAAGCAAGGGTTCTCCATTGCAGCAATAAAGATTTGAAAGCCTATCTTTCCCCACAGTATCAGGGAGTGCTCACTATGCTTCTCAGTGTCCAGCTGGGGCTTTGCTCTATAATAAGGAAATGGGTGTCTCTTGCTAAGGTTTCTGGCTACAGCCTAGCACTGGTGACCTTACATCCCTATATCAGGAAATACCAAGGCACAGAGTCCTGCCTGGCTTTCTAGAAGGATCTCTGGGATTCTAAAGTCAACTCTTACTTCATAATATAACAGCGAGACTGTGGTCATCTAGTCTTTTCTACCAAATCAAAGTTCCATAACCACTCCCCTACCCAATAGCTATTAAAAAAAATACCAATTGGCCTAGAAATGTAAAAGATATAACTCTCAAAGAATCTTATCAAATCCAAAAGCATTTATTAAGCACCAGTGGCTCTAGGCATAGTGGAGGAAGAGTTGCCAGATTATACAAAACCCCACACCTCTACATCATGAACATATCTTCCAGAAAAGAATTGGTGGGTACTGGACATGGAAGGCTCCAAATAATACCACATAGAATAAAATGACTATATCTTAATAGAGGGGAAAATATTTCATTGATATCACAGTTATCCCTGAGTCAGCTATCAGTGTATAGCTAGATTAATAAGACCTAAGATCGGAATTTTCACACACACACACACACACACACACACACACACACACACACACACAAAGGAATAATAATGGGGGGAAAGGATAGATAATACAATTAAATAACTTGACTCTGAATTATTTAAATTGCTTAAGTATTAGAAATGGACAACAGATAGGACATTGACACTGACTATAATAATTATATCCCTAAGTTGAAACAATGTAAATTAAATATCACAATAAGGAATAGAGCAAAGAAAGCATGTTAGTCAACAAACGTGACCAACTTGCCAAATAGAAAGTGAGATGGGTGTTGCCAAAGGAAATACCAGGATGAAACATATCTGTAGACTCTTATAAAGGATAAAGGATGATTATGAGCAATATTGCCTCATAAAGCAGAGAAAAGAAATGGAGGTAAAATCAACTTAAGGAAAGCTTGGCAAGATATCCAACAAAGTAAACATGCCATTGGTGTTCAAGGAGGGAGGACTACAAACAAAAGTAATATGGGAAGGATTTGCAAAAATCACAACTTCTCTCCATCGCTATCTGGACCCTAACATCACAGTCCCTGCAGTGCTTGTAGAAAAGGTAGAAATGTCTCTAAGGAGAACAAATTGGAAAAACAGCTGGAATAGACCAAGTATATATAAAAAGATTCATTCTGGGGGTGATAGAATTGTGAGGACACTGAGGGATGAGGTTACAATTTATCATTTAGTTTATCACTCAATCCAGCTACTGGTGGCTATTATCTACTAATCCACAGGATATTCTCTCCCCTTTTTAAAAGTGATCAGTGCTGACTCATTGTCTTTCTCTTTATCCCAACTCCTGCTCTCATGCTAAGAAATATACATATTGATATTCTCTCAAATACATTAACTTCCTAATCTCTCGATTTCCTTGACCTACTTCTCCACTTCAGCTCCATGGAGAAATGATCATATCCTTGATTTTGTCATCAGTCACAACAATTCCTCTTTAATGTTCATGGACTTCAAAATTCTTTTATCTGACCATAATCTTTTCTCACTTCAGTGTTTCCCTATGCCTTTCAACCCCTAACCCTGTTCTTCCTTCATTCTTACCAGAAGTTCCAATCTTTCTACCTCTTGATACTCTTAATATTTAATACCATCATCTGTGCTGTTGCTACATTATCCATCCTTCCCAATCTCAACCTCTTTTTTAATCAGTTCAACTCTACACTATTCTCTGCTCTTAAATTTTGCTCTTATTTTCCAATTTGTCCTATTTCCAATCATGCCTTGCTAAACCCTAACCTGGCTACACTCCTACCAACTATCTCCTTCACTCCTATTCATGTGCTGCTGAATGAATACAGTATAGTATAGAGAATGGATATAATATAGTATAGAGTAGGAAAGAATTGATTGGGTCCACTACCAATTTATGTTATCTAATCTCAATTCATCTTCCATAGCAGCAAGATATTTCTTTTCTCCAATTAATTCTCTATCCTACTTGCTACAGAAACTGTTCCAAACTCCTCATTTTTCCTTAAGCTTTCCATAGCACTTCTTTCTCACAACTTCTCAGCTAAGGAGCTCTCCTCACACTTCACTGAAAAAAGAGATTCACTAAGAGCTTTCTTTTTTTGCTTTCTCCTCATCCTAGATCTCTCTGACATCATCCCCTTTATCTCCTCCTCCATTCTAGTATCTGATGAAGAGCTGGCCCTTTTATTTCCAAAATGAACATTTCTGTGTGCACTCTTGATCTCAACTTCTCATATATTCTCTACCACAACATCCCCACTCTATCAAGCTTACCCTCTCCCTAATCTTCAATCTCTTCTTAACTACTGACTTCTTCCCTGCTGTCTAAAAATATACCCATTCTTTAAAAAAGGTTTCACTTGATTTGATCATTCCTACTAATTATCATGCTATATATGTCCTTTCCTTCTTTGTTAACCTACTTGAAAAAGTTGTCTAAGCATAATGCTTTCACTTCCTCTCTTCTCATTCTCTTCTGATTTCACCAAAATCTGGTTTCTGACCTAGTCATCTACCTGAAACTACCCTCTTCAAAGTTAGCAAAGATCCCTTGACTGCCTACTCTAATGATATTTTCTAAACTTTTTTTTTTTTAAGCAATTGGGGTTAAATAACTTGCTCAAGGTTACACGGCCAGTTATTTCTGGGTGTGGTGCTAAGTATCTGAGCCCGGATTCGATCCCTGGGTCATCCCGACACTGGGGCTGGTGCTCTTACTCGCTGTGCTACCTGGCCGTCCTTATTTTCTAAATTTTCATCCTTCTTGACATTTCTGTTATAGCTTGTCACTGTTGATCACCTGAAAGTGGATGTTCTCTCCTCTCTGGGTTTTCATAATACTGATCTTTCTTGGTACTTCCTTTATTTCTCTGACCCTCTCCTTTTCAGCCTTTGCAATATCTTCATCTTTGTCGTGGTCACTCATTGTAGTTACCTCCTACTGTTGTGTCTTTTTTCCCCCTCTCTATACTATGTCTCTTGTTGATCTTTTCATCTCCCATAGGTTTAATTATCATCTCTATGCAGATGATTCTGTATATTCTATGCATATTCTTTGCAGATGACATGTACATGAGACCTCTCTTCTGAGCTCTAAACTCACATCTTCAACTATCTGCTAGATATTTCAAACTGGATAGTATAAGCTTCTCAAATTCAACAGGTCCAAAACATCTCATTATCTACTCCTACCCACCTCCCCTCTCCCGCCACTACCAGGCCTCCTTCTTTTGCCTATTACCACGCAGGACACTACCATCCTCCTAATCTTATAGGTTTACAACTTCAGTCTTCTCATTCTCACTCACCTCCAGATATCTAACCGGTTGCAAAATATTGTCTTTTTTCCCTTCACAACATTTCTCGTATACATCTCATCTCTACTCTACATAGCTACTACCCTAATTTACTCCCTCATCACCTATTGGAATAATCTCCTAATTGGTCTTCCTGCTTTAATCTTTCCCCATTCCAATTCATCTCCTCACAGCTACCAAAGTGATTTTTCAAAAGTATTGGTCTATGTTTTCTCCTGCTCAATAAATTCCATTGACTCCCTATTACTTCTAGTATTACGAGAATGTCCTTTAACTGGCATTTAAGGCTCTTCGCAGACTTCTGACCACAACTGTATTTCTCACACTTCACTCCCTTCTAGGAATGGTAGGATCCAATGATACAAGCACACTTGCTGTTTCTCACACACAATATTCTATTACCCTTCTCAGTGCCATGTTCAATCTGTTCCCTTATGCCCGAAATGTTCTCCTTCCTCACCTCAAATTCTTGAGACCCATGACTACATTTATAACTCATCTTAAATGCCAGTTTCTTCAAGAGGCTTTTCCAGTCCCTCTAGTCAATTGAGCCTTCCCCTCTAAGGTTACTTTCCTTGTAATTTGGCTGTATCTTACATGTACTTATTTATTTACATGTTTTCTCTCCTGTTAGTATGTAAGCTCTTTGAAAGCAGGCACTCTTTTTGTTTTGTTTTGTTTTTTGCTTTTTGTCTTTCTTTGTATTTTCAGTGTTTAGCACAGTGCCAGATACATACTAAGTATTAAATAAATAAGCTTCCATAATAAAGAAACAAGCACAATAGGACTTACATTTTTGGCATCTTCCTTTCCTTTGCATATCAAAAGTATAGAAAAAAATCTAAGATTATATTAATAATGGAAAGAAAAAAAAGAAAGCTAGGGGCAGCTAGGTGGCACAGTGAATAGAGCACTGACTCTGGAGTCAGGAGGATCTGAGTTCAAACTGATCTCAGACACTTAACACTTACTAGCTGGGTGACCTTGGGCAAGTCACTTAACCCCAATTGCCCTGCCATGCTTCCAAAAAGCAAAAAAAAAAGGGGAAAAAAGAAAGCTGCTCAAGAGAACACCAATAACTACTGACTAGATATACCTATTCTTCTGTCTATATATGAATCGAGGAAATTCCCAATGAGGACATTAGTATGGTCCAAATAGTCATTCTTTCATAAGGGATAGTCAATAATGGGCTTGCTCATTGACTATAGAAAAAAAAATTTGATTCTATAGAACAAACAATACTTTCCATGGGCTTTTGTAGCAAGATGTCCCCTGCCCATACATTAAGACCATTCAGGATTCTTTGGAAGTTGCAGCAATAGAAAGAAACCTGTTCGATGGTCCTCTGAAAATAAACATCAGGAGAGGCATAAAACAGAGAGATATATATTCCCCAAACATATTAACCTTGATGATGGAGGAGATCCACTGCAGAATTTAGTTCAGGGAGGGCTTTCCTATGGATAGTGACATCCCCCAGGTTCTCCTCATTAAGAATTCCATTATGCCAATTGCATTATATCCCAAGATATTACAGAGCCCCTAGGAAGAGATATATAATCACTCAAAGAAGTCTGACCTGCAGATTGGCTAAGACGACAAAACAGGAAAATGACAAATGCTGGAGAGGATGTGGAAAAATTGAAACACTAATGCATTGCTGGTGGAGTTGTGAACTGATTCAACCATTCTGGAGAGCAATCTGGAACTATGCCCAAAGGGCTATAAATAATTTCATACCCTTTGACCCAGCAATACCACTTCTAGGGTTGTATCCCAAAGAGATCATAGAAGTGGGAGGAAGACTCATATGTACAAAAATATTTATAGCAGCTCTTTTTGTGGTGTGGTAAAGAATTCGATATTAAGGGGGTGCCCATCAATTGGGGAATGACTAAACAAGTTGTGGTATATGAATGTAAAGGAATACTATTGTGCTATAAGAAACAAGGAGCAGATGGACTTCATATTTACCTGGAGAGGCTTATACACAATGATGTTGAGTGAGAAGAGTAAAACCAGGAGAAATTTGTACACAATTACAGACACAGCATATGTGTGACAACCACCTTTGATAGACTGGACTCTTCTCAGCAATGCAGGGTTATAAGTCAACTCCAAAAGACTCATGATTGAGATAGATGTCTACATTCAGAGAAAGAACTGGAAAGAACAGAGTTTGAATACAGATTGAAGCAAACTACCTACTCTCTTTTTCTGGTTTGGTTTTGTTTCCTCTTTCCCATTGTTCATTCCATCTGATACAATTCTTCTTTATAACCTGACTAATGTCTAATGTGAAAGTATTTGTAGATCCTATACTAGATTGTATGCCACCGAGGGGGAGGGGGAGGGGAGGGAGGGAGAAAATTTGAAACTCAAGGAATTATGGAACTGAATCTTGTAAACTAAAAGTAAATAAACAAATTAATAAAGACCAAAAAATTAAAAAAAAATAATTGAAGATTAAAAAAAAGCAGTTTCACCTGCCCATCTACCCAGGAAATACCAAATGGATGAAGAATGGCTACTGTCTAGATTTCAACATGGATTTCGACAGAAATACTAAAAAGCTTGTCCAACAGGAGATATATCTAGACCAGACAAAACAAGTGGAGGCTGAGCTGGGCCCAGAGTTGAAAAGAAAGAGAAAACTGGTCTGTATTGCTTTCAGGAAATTGCAGATCTCTTTTACTGACCCTGAACTTCCTATGAAATGAAAGACCTATTTTTTTTTCAATTCTAACATTTTACTAGTGTTTCTATATGGTCAGTGAGACATGAAATAGCCACTTCTTCTGAAGACCTAGACATGAATATCACACAGAGGGCGATGGAATGGCACATGATAAGTGGGAGCAGTCTGCAGCATGTAACCAACAAGGAATTCCAAAGACATCACCACAGAATTATATGATAGGAAGAAAGTCCTGGCTGTTCATATAGTGATAGCAAGGGATGATGGATGGAAAGTCAGAGTGCTTCTCTGGACAGAGGAGTAATGCAACATGTCAGAAGAAAGCAAAGAAAAACTCCAGCATATTGGATGGCTCCCACGTGGCAAACTTTTGGAGAAATACGGATAGGGGCAGTTCAGGGGTACAGTGAACAGTATTAGACTGAGAGTCAGGAAGGCCTGAGTGAGACACTTACTAGGATCACTGTGTGACCCTAGGCAAATTACTTAAGCTCTGGCTTCCTCATCTATAAAATGGAGATAATAATAGCACCTGCCTCACAGGGTCATTATGAAGATAAAAATGAGAGAATGTTTGTAAAGTGCTTTGTAAAACTCAATGTGCTACACAAATGCTAGCAATTACTAACAATAGTAGTGTTTCAGGATGAGCAGACATGAACAAATGGTGATCTGTGCTGTAGTTGGATCTCCCAAATTGAGATCAGAGATTCATTTGAGTATGGTGTGAGATACAAAATACATGAAAACGGGGTCCCTGCTATCCAGAAGCTTATGGTCCAGCTACCACTATATTCATGTATGAATAACAGGGAATGTCATTAGTGTTTTGTTCAAAAGAATCCAAAGTTTAATTTCACATACCAAGAAAATCTAAACAATAGGAACCTCATCATTTTAAATGAGTTGGCATCTTGTCCTCTATACCCATCAGGAGATGAGTTTTTAGTAACAATTTAGTAATAATCCCAGTGTCTGAGACACAGAGTGGAAGAATAATGAGAGTTGGGCCAGTTGGCTAAAGAGCTAGACAGTAAGTGCGTGCCCTAGCTAATCACTGCCAGAGGCAAGTCACTTGATTAATCCAGACTTTCATTTTTTAAATTTCACTTTCCTCCTCTATACCATCTCATAGCTCAGCACTAAGGAAGGCAAGGTGCTTCTGCATCTCAAAAGGGATGTGCATTATGACTCTAAAGTGTTATTAATATAAAATATTAATTAGTATGAAGAAACAGCTTTGATACTGTACAAGCAAATGAGAACTTCTGTGGCCTATCCTGGGGCCCAACAATATCAAAACTTAAAGGCTGTGCTAGGAAGATCCGGAAACATTCATCTAACCCAGGCAACACCCTATTATTTAACTACCTGCCATCCCCCAAGACAAATATTAGTGCAGCACATAGATTCTAGTGGTGGAGAGTAAAGGGACACTCAGGAGGTCAAGCTCTCCAGGAAGTGGCTGGCTAGGGCCAGAAGTGGAAGGTGTCTGCCACGTCATAGGATTTGACTCAGTAGAGAAGGTTATTAGAAGCTTAACCTCACATGTTAAATCTCCATTTTATTTTCAGAGTCATACTTTATATTCACTTATGTGATCCTCTGAGTTTCTCAAATATCTTAACAGATGTTATATAATCTAACTAATTAACACTTCCCCACAGGCCAAGAGCCTGAAAGAAATGAGACTTGGCCTAAAAGAAAACAGGTTGTTTGGGGTTTTAAAAAATAAATCATTTTAATTTAAAAAAAATACAATTTAAAGGCAAAGAATACTACCTTGCATCTTTAGGAAAAGTGAGGCCCACTGTCTTTGGATGCTTCATCTCTGTATCACTACTGAGGGTGGAAAGGACTTGTGAATATCACACTGCTTGATAAATTTTCTGAACTAATCTGCAATGTTATCTGAAGTCCCAATAAAGTAGCTGAGGGCAAATATTATGACCATATTACAGGCCACTAAAAGAATGGAGTGAATCTTTAAGTATATACCCAAAGTCAGTGGCCAAACAAATAAGATAGCTCAAGGACTTTGAAGCAGAGAATAGATGTGGATCCTCTCCAGAAATGCGGCACTAGCAGAACAGCAAGACGGTACCTGGGCCAATGTAGGAACTAAAACATGAGTGTCAAAGGAAAGTCCCCAAATTCTCCTCAAAAGCTACTCGAGATTACTCATGCCTTATATTATTATTTGGGGTTATTATATTGTATTTATACTGTACTCTTTGGTTTCATGAAAAAAATGCCTTATAATTTAGCTTTAATTTCCTAGGGGAGATAGTTGAAATAACTATCAACTCTGATTTTTTTTGTTTTTCTGCCATAAGCAAACTGGGGGGGAAAATTTCCTTTGAGGGATAATAGGTCACGTCATACATTCAATAATCATTTTATTGTTGTGCTTTTTGACACCATTTGCATATTGCCCTGCCTATAACTGTATTTCTGTATCAGCCTGATAGCATATCCATATTTAGGATTTTGTGAGAAATGTGATCTTACTGTAGGTTAATCAAATACTGCTAAGGGACAATGAAAACTTTGCCCTCAGAAACACACAGAAAGACTCCCCTACTGATTTAATGCAGGTATAAATCTTCAAGTCAAATTATGGCCTACTAGCTGCAAAGTTACCTACTGCTCAGAGCAACCCAGAGCACAGCAACTACAAGGAGTTTTTAAATGCAGGGCTGGCCCAGGGGCAAATGATTGAAAAGAAGTCTAGTCCATTATGTGGCTCTGAGGGGAAAAGCCTTCAATGTGCCAAGTCAAGATTGTTTATTTAAGTATTTCCATGTCCTTGGTCTTTCAGAAGAGCTGATACAGCATGGAATCGAGCCTGAATGCAGAGATGAAGTCACCAAAAAAGACAAATAGCAGTGGAGAGCACCAGGGTTAGTGGACGCTCTTCCTGCTGCCACCAGCCATAAACTTCTGACCACCCATTGTCAGTGTACTATTGCACTCAGCATGGCCCCCAAATAAAGTGGCTGCAGTTTGATCTAGAGATCAATTCCTAAGTAGAACTGTAAGACATTTCTCGGTGTTCAGACCGTCCCCTGCTCCCATGCACTGACATACATATAAACTCTTGTAGGGCTTGGAGGGGGGCATATGGTTCTAAGAACTGGTGGAGGTGGTACTTCTTCTTTCACCAATAGCAGAGGGCAACTCTTAATTTTTCCTCCAGATGGAATTTGGCACCACCTTTCCTAGCAATTAGATTTCCATTTCCAAGTTAGTTAGATTTCTGACCAAAAGGAAGAGAAAAAAACACTACCACCATCAGAATGCTCAGTTAATTAAAATTTGTATAATATACTAATGCTGATTCTTTCTTCCCTTAGAGAGGAAACAGTACAATAGTCAGTATGGTGAACTTAGTTTGAGGACATATAAAATGCTTTTAGCTGTGACATCTTGAATACAGAAAATTTCCTAGTCATACTGACACCCAGAGCACTGACAGTAAATAAATAAAAATGAAGTAACAATTCTCCTTTTCCAGACTAGCCAAGGGCATATTTTTCTATCTCTTTCCTGTACAGGAGTCTTTGAAATAATAGCATAACTTAAATGCCACACTAGAAAAGTGAAATCAACCTGAGATCTCTTAAAGTTAGGCATGGAAATGGTATCTATTCCCGATATTGAGAGACTCTACACCAGGAGTCTTAATCAAACCCCAAGCAATCCATAAATTTTAGGATGTCTGGAAACTTGGATGGGAAAAAATTGCATACTTATTTTCACTAAATGATATTTATTTAGCATTTCCTTCAATTATGAATCTAATAAAACATTATTATGGGAAGGGATCCACAGGTTTCTCCAGTCCTGTCCATGATATAGACAAGGGGCTCATAAATACCTGGGAAATATTCAAGCAAGCAAAGCAACAAGTTAACAAGTATTATTAAGTTCCTACTATGTGCCAGTCACTGTGATAGGCATTGGATATACAAGTACAAAGAATCAAATTATGCCTGTTTTCAAGGAGTTCATATTCTATTGGAGCAGACAACACATACATATACAGGTGTGCACAGAATAAATGCAAAATGAATTCAAGGTAGTGAAGTATGAGATAGGGAAAGAGGTTACTAGCAAGCAGGTGGGATCAAGAAAGGCTTCATGTGGTGCTAGATCACATCTTAAAAGAAGACAAGGTGCCTATGAGGCAGAGAAGAGGAAAGAGTGCATCCCAGGCATGCGGAACAGCCAGTACAAAAACACGGAGACAGGAGGGGCAAAGACAAGGTCACTTTGGCTGGATCTTAGATTAAGGGAATAGAATAATGCATTATGAAACCAGAAAGACAAGTTGGGACCAGATTGTGAATAGACTTTAAACAGCAAATAAAATTGGGCCAGAAAATCAGAAATCCAGGTCTCAAATCTGCATGGATTTTCTAATATGTAGGGCCACAAATCTCTACTGCTTATCTTTTTAAGAAGAAAATTGGAACTATTATAAAAATGTTTTTCTTATGGCATATGGATTCACTAATTACTTCTAAATGGAAGTTATAAACAGCTAGCATATCAAATGTATTTATTTTTATTGATGTCTTTTGTTTTTATATCACATTTGGTTCTGAGTATATCTCTTCCTCCCACCTAGCAAGCTAAGTAGCTGAAGTTTGATTTGGTGATCAGTTCCTAAGGCAAAATCTTCCTATCATTCTCAGTGTCCAGACACTTCCACTTCCATACCTCAACATACATGCTTACTCTTAGAGGGACTGGAAAAGGGGCAAGTGGGCCTAAGAATTGGTAGGGGTGGTACAAACATTAAAATATTAAAAAGAGAAAAAAAGTTTAGCCAAAGCAACAAAGTATCAATCCGAATGGTACATGCAATATTCCATATCCGTGGCCCTCTACCCACGCAATAAAGGATGGGAAAGAATGTCAGATTTATCAAACACCACACACTATCCCTACCATTTCCTTCTAGAAGAGGTATGGAGGAGGAGAGGACTTGGATTGTTGGTACTTAATAATAACCTTTGAAGCAAGTAACCCTCACTGCTCATCCACTCACTGTCTTGTCTTTTTCTTCTTTTGTTTTTTTTTCTCCATCCTTTTTTTCTCACCTGCCTACTGACCAATCCACGATACACCTACGTACCGTCTATCTCTACTAGTGATTCTCTTTAATAGTTAGAGGCTACTCACCACTGACTCATAGTAATCTAAATTTGTCCCATCTTATTTCACCCTAGGCCTCCAAACTTAACCAAAGATAGAATGCTGCTGCTCCTTATAAATCCTTAATTCTATTAATAATATAAAAAAATCAGCCCTGCTTCAGCGTCACATCAGTGACACTGCAGTGTCAAGAAAATCCAGTTACCATTTTGCCCAGATCAGAGGGTGGATTAACTTTGATGTCTGTCTGAACCCTGTGTGATATGCCATTAGAGCTCTGACTCCCTACAAGCACTCACATTTTCACATACAAGGAAAGAGAAAGTGCCTGCTAGGAGCACAGACTGACTTTTCCACAGTGATTGAGATGAAAATCATGTACTTAGGCATCTGGATTGTAAGAACACTCTGTCATTTGGGTATGGTTTTCCCCACATCCTACTGGTCTTAATATCAAACTTTCCTAAGGCTTCTGTGAAATCCATTGTTGCTATGAAGACTCAACTGCAATGAAGACATTTTTAGAAGATATAAACATACTGATGCCAGACTACAGCACCTATACAAAATAGATGATCAGAGGTGCCAAGTTGGTGAGAAAAAAAGTTCCAAAGGCAGTGGGAGTGTGTGTGTGTGTGTGTGTGTGTGTGTGTGTGTGTGTGGTGAGGTACTGAAAGAGGATGCAGAAGTTGGGAGTAAAGCATCTTGAAATCTCAAGGATAATTGTGCATTTTGTAAGGCTACTGAACTGTCAGATGATTTGTAAAGGCTTTTTAATGATGGTGATAATTTGTACTGCTGATATTATTAGTCTGTTTGTTTTGTTTATTGTGTTTAAACACCTAGATTAGGATTAGCTTGAAGGAGACAGAGAAACCATGGGTCTTTCATTCATTCAGTCACCTAACTGGTCTCCCTCCATCTGGTCTCTTCCCTCAACAATCAATTTTCCACATATTCCTAAAGCATAGAGAGGTCTGACCATCTTACACCTCTGCTTTAAGAAGCTTTAGTGACTCTCCTTTAGGATCAAATACAAACTTCTCCATTTGACCTTTAAAACCCACTTAGAGGGCAGCTAGGTGGTGCAGTGAATAGATCACCAGCCCTGGAGTCAGGTCGACCTGAATTCAAATCCAGCCTCAGACACTTGACACACTAGCTATGTGACCTTGGGCAAGTCACTTAACCCCAATTGCCTTGCCTTCCCCCCTCAAAAAAAAACA
This sequence comes from Petaurus breviceps papuanus, assembly GCF_028583685.1. Taxonomy (NCBI): domain Eukaryota; kingdom Metazoa; phylum Chordata; class Mammalia; order Diprotodontia; family Petauridae; genus Petaurus; species Petaurus breviceps. The sequence continues at coordinate 16,053,175 of NW_027185698.1, read as the reverse complement.
AAACAAAAAAACCCACTTAGTCTGGCTCCAGTCTGTATCCAAAGCTGATTACTCATGACTTCTCATCCCACATTCTGTGCTTCTGTCAGACTGGCCTACACACTGTTCCCTGCAAATGACATGACATTCCATCTCCTCCCTTGGTGTCTTGGCATAGGCTGTTCCTCATTCCTGAAATGCCTTCTCACCTTTGGCTCTTGGAAGCCCTAGCTCCCTTCATGTTCAGCTCATATGTTACCTCATTTAAGAGTCCTCTAATTGTTAGAATCCCTCCTCCTAAATCATTGTATTTATTTTATATCTATCTTGTATTTACTTATCTTTGAGTATTCTTCTGGTAGAAAGCAAAGTCTTAAGGGCAAGCAAGGACTGTTCCACTTTTGTTTTCCCATTCACTTACGAAGGCTAAAAGTGTATAGAGCATAATATGTGTTTAAAATATGTTTGTTGATTGATTTATTGATTTGAGAAAGGTACTGCTATGTATCCATCTTGCCGTATCTTTCTTAGAGGGTTCAAAAGTACTGCAACAGAATGTTTGATTCTCTTGGAATGCCAACTATTGATTACTTAGGGAAGGAAAAATGAATGAATGAAACATTTATTAAGTGCTTACTATGCTCAAAGTGCTATGCTAAGCACTAGAGATATAAATGGAAAAAGGAAGACAATCTTAGCACTCAAGGAGCTCACATTCTGAGGGAGACAATACTTTTAGGGAGGGTTTCGGCTCCAATGCAAATGGAAAAGTTTAACAGTCCTTACAGTACAGTGGCAAAGCAGATAGTAATCTCTATTTTTTTTTTTAAATGTCATTTATTCTGTTGAAATCATATCAGTTTTTGATGTTGAACATCAAAACTTTGACAGTGCCAAAGACTTTGGTGACAAGAACTTTCTTTTCTGGGTCTTCGATAGATGTGGCTGTAGCACCTGTCAGTATTGATAGAACTCTCTTACTTCCAAAAATATATCTATTCATCTACAGAGATCTCACATTTTAGAACTATGCAAAGGTCTAAAAGCTGTGCAATTCTTAGAACCCTATCTACTTCTTTTTATGCAGTTTTGCTACAGACACTACAGAAGCAGAACCAGGCCATAGAGAACTGAGCTCAGGTCACTGTTTTTTTTCTTTGTTTCATGGGTTGCTGTGGTCAAAGAATTCATTACCTAATGGCCAACCTACTAGCCACTGATGAGTTTCTCTATATATAGCTAGACTGATCCAGGGAAAGTAGGCATAATCTGCTGTTAGAGGACTATTATCAAAGCCTTTTCTACCATAGCTTCTATGTTGCTGGCAGAGCCTTTAATAACTGAGGGTCACTTCTGTGCAACAACAACACACTGGAATGAAATTCTGCCTATGCATGTGCATATATGTGAACATACATGCACACACATACATGTGTGTACATATATATTACCCAGAAAGTCCTCCTCCAATGCTTCACTGTGGTATAGAGGGTGAGCCTGGGTTCTTGAAGGTTATGCTTATTAACAAACTCAGGGAGGTTCTGCCAAGCTAGAAAAGCTTTTGAGCACAGGCCTGGTGAGAGCATCTCGAGGACCAGTCTAATGGTAATTAGAGAAGCTCTTTACCAGGTTGTATTTTAATAGACTCTCTGCCAAGTCACACAAGAATCGCGATCTGTGTAGACAGGTAGCGCTCATGCCCATTAAATAATGATCTCTGAAATCTGCATTATTTATTTATATAATTATATGTTTTATATATAAATGTACACACACACACACACACACACACACACACACACATCCTTCCCCCATTCTCCTCTAAGTAAAGCCGTCCATAGGCATTTATTCCGTGCGGGGATACAGAGGTAAAGGTGGTTCCTGCCCTCAAGGGGCTTACAGTCTAAGTGGGGAGACCACACAAAGGGGCCCGAAAGGCGCAGAGGGAGGTGGGAGGCAGAAAGGAAGGGGGACGGAGCTGAAGCGGAGGGAGGAGGGCGGGGGGCAGACGGAGGCCGGGTCACCTCCAGCTGTGCACCCCCCCACATCTAACTATTCATTTTCTAGAGCAGGCGCTTAATAAAGCGGCCTTGGATGTGGAGAGTGGGGTCAAGAATGCTGGATAAGGCATCCCCAGGGCAGAGGACTTGGGTTCGAATCCCACGCTAGCGCCTCCGTGAGCGGTCCTTCTCCTTTCAGCTGCTCCAACAGTAAGGAGCGGGAGCGAGGTCGGCTGCTGGTTCCCCCCCTCCCCCAACCCCCTCCCTCCTCAGACCGGGGGTCACGTGACTCGCCCAAGGTCGCCCAGACTTCAAACGCCCCTCCTCGGACCACTAATCTCCCCGTGCCCCAGGCCTGTGAGATGGGAGCCGGGGGCAGGATGGGGAGTGGGGCGCAAGGTCCTGACCAACTGCCCCTCCACACCGCACCCCCTTCTCCCTCCCCACTTCTTCCCTCCTCCCAGTCCCCTCCCTGACACTCCTCTCTTACACGCCCCCTCCCTCTTAGAACGCGCTCCCCGCCCCTCACTCCGGAAGTGAAAGCCTCTTCCCGCCCCCACTTCCGGCGCCTCCTGCGTGTGGCGAGCGCGGCCCGGGGTTCTGAGTGGGCGAGTCGTGCGGGGTGTCCCGAGTTCGGGTCATGTCTCGCAACCTGCGCACGGCGATGATTTTCGGCGGCTTCGCCTGCCTCTTGGGCGCCGCCTTTTACCCCATCTATTTCCGGCCCCTGATGCGGACCGAGGAGTACAGTGAGTGTGACCTCTGACCCCGGCTGTCCGCCCCCAGTGCCACCCCCTCCTCGGGGGCCGGGTCCGAGCACTGCTTTCGCCCGCAGGTCCCTCAGCCTTGAGTTATTCCCCAAAGCCTCTCCCCCCCCCCCCCCCCCCCCCTCCCCCTCCCGCCCCCCCCCGTTCCCCCCCCTTTTATCCTCTCCCCCGCCCCCATGCTGAGTCACATTACAGGGTCTCTTCTCTGGCTCCCCATGTCGGTTTCTCTTTTTGTTCCCCTTTCCCCCCATCCTGGGGCCGCGTTCTATTCCCACCCCTGTCCTGGAATCACATTCTCCCCCCCGCCCCCATGCTGAGTCACATTACATTCCTGGAGTCCGGAAGACCTGAGTTCAAATTCAGCCTTAGACACTCGGGCGAGTCACTTCGCCTCCGTCTGCCCCTTCTGTAAAATGGGGATAACAGTAGCTCCGACGTCCCAGGGATGTGCAACGAGGATGGCGTGAGATGTCACCTGTAAAGCGCCTTTTGGATCTCATAGATACATAAGCGTCATTATTTTTCCCCTCTCCCCGGCCTATTTCTTGTTTTTGTTTTCCGTTCTGCCCCCTCCTGCACCCCTAGGGCCACATCCTGTGCTCCTCATGCCGGCTCTGC